>NC_084662.1:1535000-1842500 GCF_019802595.1 Syngnathoides biaculeatus | reverse complement strand
CCACATCCTGCCATGGCTAATACTTTCGCTTAACAAATTAGACCTATAGGAGGATGAAGAACAGAAAGGGGATAATTCAATTAGCTTCCTTTTTTATCTGGAAAATATAAAGGCAAGGGATTTGGTAAGCAAGGGTGTTACTATTACTAGAGGATCTGTATGGGCCTATGATTAACTAAAGAACTTAAAGTCGTGATTTCCGATCTTTATGGAGCCAAAGCACATATTTTACAATTGAAAAATCTCACGGCACAACGACACACAAAAACTTTACAAAAAGTGGATACATTCATCACTGTAGGCACTTCCTCTCACCTACTGTAATAAAGGAATATTTATTTGTCTGACACAATGCCTCACTAGCAAAAAAAAAAATATAAAGATTACTGATTGTAAATTAATATTTTTCCCCACAGCACACCTGAAGAGTGCTCACAGCACACTATTTGAGAATCATTGACTTAGATCTTATGAGTGTGAAGTATAGAAAAAAAAAATTAAAACAAGGTTGGCTATATTTTTTTAGATCAAGGACAAAAGGTAAAGCACTCAGTCTTCTTTCATTCTCTTTTGGATGGTAATATCTTTATAAACTATGTAATACTGTTACAAAATGGACATTGACATGTTGGCCTTTTCTCCATTCGGCAGTGGATGATAAATGAACAATAACATAAAAAAAAACAACCCTGTGCACACCAACTACCTTGGAATAGGAAGAATTCACCTTCAAAATTGTTGCCGACAAAGGCAGATATAAATCAATTTTGAACTGTCTCGCATACTATAGTATTGTCATGGTTTTTTGATGAATGCATCTCTTTGTCGCATTATCATGGCATCACAAAATGTATGTACATTTGAAGGGGGAGGAGGAGGCTGGCTAGACATGGTTTGGGTAATTTTACGGACCTGAGTACCCCCAGCGCATTTAAAAGTGGGATGTATGCACTAGTATCGGCGTCATCAAAGCCTTGGTTAATCCTGTATAATCGAAGTGACTTCTTTTGTTACCTTAAAAAGTGCCACAACAGTCTTGCATGGAGATGTCTTTATCTGCACAAGAAGATGCAGATGCATGACTGAAGTGTTGATCCTTAGTGGATACCCTTAAAAAATACATAATGGGCCAGTAGAAAGGACGAAAATATTTGTGGACCTCATGTATCTATAACAACTTCAATCATTATTTGTTTACACTTCCCCCATAGTTGTGTGCCGGCCAGTAAGTGGCATGATTTAAACAACATTGATGAGAATACTAATCATCCCTCCATCCATTTTCTTAGCTGCTTATCTTCACAAGGGTTGTGGGAGTGCCGGAGCTTATCCCAGTTAACGAGCAGGATGCAGGGTGCACCCTGAACTGGCCAAGACTTTCCAGCAATACTAATCGTATTGAATTAATTAATTAATTTCAGGACAGTGGAGCAACTGGTTAGAGCATTGGTCCCACAGTTCTGAGGAACAGGGTTCAAATCCCAGGCCCGCCTGTGTGGACTTTGCATATTCTCCCTATGCCTGCATGGGTTTTCTCCGTGGACTCCAATTTCCTCCTAGATCCCAAAAGCATGCATTAATTGGAGACTCTAAATTCCCCCTTTGGTATGATTGTTAGTGCGACTTTTGTCTGTCTCTATGTGCCCTGCCATTGGCTGGCAACCACTTCAGGTTGTTTCCTGCCTCCTGCCCAATGAGCTGGGCTGTACTTCTGCAAAACTTGTGAGAATAAGCGGCTCAGAAAATGGATGGATGAATTAATTTCTGCAGTAATTAAGAGGGTTGGATGCCTGCTGTTGAAATAAGTCTGTCATCCATCACAGAGCCAGGAGCTTGCTTGTCTATCTG
Organism: Syngnathoides biaculeatus; assembly: GCF_019802595.1. Classification (NCBI taxonomy): domain Eukaryota; kingdom Metazoa; phylum Chordata; class Actinopteri; order Syngnathiformes; family Syngnathidae; genus Syngnathoides; species Syngnathoides biaculeatus. The sequence goes on along the minus strand of NC_084662.1, from coordinate 1,840,652 downwards.
CCTGCATTTGTCCCGATCAAATTTGTCTAAATGTTTGTTCGTTTGATCACCTATGCCAAAACCAAGATGTAATCCTCATAGGCACCAATTCAGCCAATTGCATCTCCACTCTTGGTGTGCCAACACGCCCAGCTTGGCAGGGATAGGTCTGACAAATGACCAAATAGCCTCATGAGTCTTGCACAAAAATCAAGATGTGCCAGTTTTTACACCGAAGTGCAGTTGCACAATCAAAAAAACTTGCAGTGGAAACGCTTACCAGAGAAGAGTTTCTAATACAATGTACCCACTATAAAACTTACTGTAAGGTGCTGGAATAGCCATGCTCTCATTATGTTTGTAGCCACTTTAGGGAAGATGCCTCTTTTCTTTTGCCTCTTCTTGTCTTGGTCATCTTCATCTCCTGTTCCTGGTGATGCCAGACTATTGTCAAGCCCATCTCCTACGATTAAAAAAAAAAAAACAAGGATTCATGTTGTGAACTGGACACGTAATTTACCCCTTACACCTCAACTTCATCCTTGTCTGTCAGAAAAAGCACACAGAAAAAGGGTGTATTTTTGCGCAGAATGGCAGCACAAGATTCTTCCTCTTACCTCTGTTTGACTCCCCCGGACATTGGATAATGAAGAGGAGTTTGGAGTGTGGGAGCTCAAAAAAACCAAGAGCTATTAATACAATCGGAGTCACTCTCTTGACATGAAGAAATGACTGCAGGAGTTGTGTGCCCAACGTGAAATAATGAACACTCATTCAGGCATTCTGCGCTACACATAATGTTATTTATATGTGACCTCTATTTGAAATGAGACTAATGATTTCTTTAGAAGAAAAAGGGTAAAAACAGAAAGGAAGCCTGATCTGTGTATGTTAGTAAGTACAAACCCAAGAACATCAAATCCAATTTTGACTCATTTTGAAACAAGGCACATGTTTGAGTGCTGAAGCAAAATGAGGGTGGATGAGTTGGCGGGGCCGGGGCTGGAGATAGTAAATTCATCACCCTTTTATATCCATGTGTTCAGTCAACGACAAAGCCCATCCCCCAACCCTCGCTCCATGCATGGCATACAACACCTGCGTCAGGATCGTCTGGGTCTCTGGATCCCGCCATTCGCGCCATGGTTGTTTGATTTCAGAAAAAAAGTGGCACGAATTATGGCAGGAGGCTTCCTTTCAACAAAGATTTCTGCCCCTGCTTGCTAACTCCCTCCATTTTGCAGCGCAAGACGCACTCTGGTCCGTCACTGGCATTAATTGTGTATCAGCTGAGATGATTTACTTTTAACAGTGGTGGTTATTTTTTCTTGCCCTCGGGGCAGAGTAGCCTTGAAAGCCTGCCTGGAGGGTATCTGAATAATGAATCTGAAAGACTCCTCCCCTGAGGCGGGACAGAAACCCTACTTTTCTTAAGATTTGCCTGAGCATGTCTTTTTGTTTTTAGGGATGCATCAATCAAGGGCATCTTTTGTAAGCCATATTCATGAATAAATATTTCAGCTAATGAATATTGACATTAAAAAGGATGTGTTCCATGGATGAGGAGTGGGGAGGGGGGCAGGGATGGGGGGCTGTGGGAGTTTTGACGGATGGTATGCATCTCAGAGTCATGGACAGAGAGTGAGATGAGGTTGCCTCGGTCACTTATTCAATACTGTTATCTTTTTTTTCAGAATTAAATGGTGTTAGGTTATATCTCTCTGGGTATAGGCTTTTTAAGTGAATTTAGGTTATTGTCCCATCCACTATTTTGATTGGAAAATTAAACATGCACAATGTTATTATAGATTTATTTTTTTTTTTACCAATTTTAGCCCTTTTCAAATCCTTAGAATTTAGCAGTTTTTCTTTCTTTTTACACATTACAAATTCCAAGTTAATGACATTAAAACAACAACAATAGAGGAAATCCAGAATAAAAGGACACAAAGCTTAGCTCACCTCTCAATTAATCATTATTTAAATGAAGTCTTTCTGAGTTTTGACATCTGAGAAAGGTGTCTCTGGTTTTTATTTTTGAAGTCATCACTTCATGGCAAAAAAAAAAATCTTCACTGTAAGAGGACATCGTGATAAATGTTTTCCTAATAAATTGACTCATTGTGGTACTTATTTAATGGATACACTTATGGCCTAAATCCATACACCAAAAAATTCTCCACCAATACCTTTTATGCATGTTTTTGGACTTCAAAATTCCTCTCTGTTGTAAAATTAAACAAATACTAAAGAGCTAAATGCTGTAATAGAGTCCAAACTCCTGCCTGTAAGTCGTATATTTGTTGTTGTAAGTGTTCAGGGACTAAAACAGTCATTTTGGTCATCATATAATTTTTAATAATTCTGTTGTCAGAATTTCTTTCTCCCAAATATTGGAAATATCCAACTATGGTAATAAGCATTAGCCCATATTATATAATTATACTTTATAAACATGCTATGTTCACTATTGTCCAATTCTTTGACTCCTTGTAGTTGTAGGGTAAACACAAAAAAAAGTAAAGAAGAAAAAAAAGAGAGAGCCTTGGCTCAGACTAATTACCTCTATGTATGACACGTCACACCCCCTCCCCCCTTCACTCTGGACTATCTCCTCTTCTCTTCCTGCCTCATCCCTCTTTCTTGTGCTGCAGAGAGGAGAAAGCCGCAGGGCAGATCTTCTGCTACACTAATCGCTTCTGACTGCTCCCTGGCAACTCAGCCAATCTAAGCAGTGTGTGACGGTTCAGTCTCAAAATCGTACACCCGTGCAATTCTGCCAACCCCCTGCCTCATCCCCGCCTCCCATTACTCTTTCTCCGCCCCCACCGAACAGCGGCAGCTTCACACTGCCTGCTACAATCTCCACGCGTGACACTGGAGGGTGGAGGTGAATGGGGTAGGCAATACTGTGGGGATGGCTGGAGTATTGCCCTCGGGCGAAGAAGAAAAACATACACAAAAAATAGCACCCGAAGATATGAGGAAGAGCCTTGCCCTATATGTACTCTCATCCCGGCCTTTACTTCTCTTAACAGCAGTGATATACAGTATATACAACACTGTCTGTATAGACTTTTCTTGTTTTTTTTGTTTTTTTTTTATTCATTTGACACACTAAACATTCCAAAATATTGTGATACTTTTGATTCTTCAGTTGGCATGTATGTTTTTTTTCCCCCTTGAGATTAAAAAAAATAAATTTGGTCAAGAGTCACTGAGGGTGTAGGGGTACACGTGCCTGCCTTTGGTGCGGGCAGCGTGGGATCGATTACCGCTCAGTGATGGTGTTGATATCGAGGCCCTGTAGCTCAGTGGTTAGAGCACTGGTTTGATAAACCAGGGGTTGTGGGTTCGTATCCCACTGGGGCCTCCACTCCCTGAGAAGGGTTGCGTCAGGAAGGGCATCCGGTGTAAAAAAAAATTGTGCCAAACATATGTGCGTTCATCTGAGATGACACGCTGTGGCGACCCCGAAAGGGACAAGCCGAAAGAAACTTACTCTGATGGTGTTGATATCTGTCCTGCGACTGACTGGCGACCAGTTCAGGGTGTAGTCTGCCTTTTGCCTGAAGCTAGCTGGGATAGGCTCCAGCTTTCCCGCAACCCTTGTGAGGATAAGCGGCTTGGATAATGACATGACAATTTGGTCAAATCGAAGCAGTTATGACTGGAATGTGAAGAGGACAAAAGAGAAGAAAGAAATTGGATGCTAATTCATGAAAATATTTCTCTTTCTCTTTTTGCAACATTCATATTTCCAGTTTATGTATTTAAACAAGCGGCACGATAAACGCACATCTACCTCACAGTTCAAATCTGCCCTCCCCTGGTGCACTTTGCCTGCATGAGCTTTCTCTGGGTTCTCCAGTTTCCTTGCACATTCCAAGAACATGCATGAGAGGTGAATATGTGTGTGAATTTGATTTTATTATTTCTTTTTTTAATGCGCCCTCCGATTGGTTGGCAACCAGTTCAGGCTGGACCCCACAACTTGCCCAGTGTCAGCTTGGATAGGCTCCACCACTACTGCGACCCTTGTTGGGATAAGCGACTCAGAGAATGGATGGATAGACAGATGTATTCAAAGATGTGTGTGCTTTTGTGTTGGAAGTGGGATCATGAGACAAAAAGATTGTAAAACTTAGCCTCGAGAGTCTTGAGGTTAGATGGAAGAGGAAAAATACAAATTCCATTTGTTCTAATTTGCCACAGTGTACCGTTTCTAAACTCTATTAAAGCGCCACTCTAGCTTACAAATACCACTTGTTTAATAATAATTGATCGCAAAATAATCAATAGAAAAGGATATTACAACAGGAATTTATTTTAGAGGCACTAAGATCAAACAGTCTTATTCTGTCTTCTGTAAATTAATATATATTGTAAGGCAGGTTGATGTTTAACCAAGTGTAGGAGCGTTTCATATTTCCTTGTTTTTCATGTCAAATCTTCACAGAATTTGAGCTGTTTTATTTTACTCATGCTTTATATATTTAAGGATTTAATTTGAGCTGTTTTATTTTACTCATGGTTTATACATTTACGTTTAAACACTGCTACGGTGTGACGAGCAGTCAGTGCATAGTGTGTGAAAAAGACAAAGTGGCGAGCACTGAGCAGAACTGATTGCTGTACCCCATTTGCATCAGTGATGCAAGGCCAGCACGCCTATCTAATAAGCTCTGCAGGTCCCTGATCCATCAGCAGTGATGCCACACAGTTCTTTCCCTTGTTAGGCATGATACACAGCTCTAAATGGAGCATTTTGGATTGTTTCAAAGTTTCAGGGAATACTTCTATGCTAGGATCTGGACATGATTAAATATTTGCAAGCTGGAAAAAATGGGAGTAAAAACTAAGCAGTTGAAAACCTCACAAAATTTCTGATAAAAAAAATAAAGAGAAGTTATACTTTCACTTACAAGTTTAATTTGTTACATGACCAAGCGCATAACTCAAGTAAAATTTCCCCATTGTAATGAATTGAAATCCCATGAATTCATTCTAACCTCATAAAACCCACCACCACTTCTTTAAAGAAAAAAAGTAGTGTTGTAAAATTTCAATACAACAACTAAAAAATGACTGTTTAATTTTATAGTGTAATTAAGACATAAATCTCTCTCTTTATCACACACATACAGACACACACACCACACACACGTGAGCCTATTGAACCATACCACAATAGAGATGTGACCACTAAACCCATATTTCTTTCCTTCTCCCTTAACATCTATCCCACCTCCGTCATTCGGGCGCCCCCATCCTTTTTAGTACACCCACACGACACACACACACACTAAGGACATTTTTCCGTAGAAGCCAAGAGTAACACTGTGACATCATGTCAGCACCCGTACCATACAACATTCCATCTTCCTTACTTCTACCAAAAAAATTCAACAAATGCTGTTCCTCACAATACATTTTTCAGTATAATTATATAGAATCTTTTTGACCTGTCTCTGATCTGCCTTTTGTTTTATCTTCCTCTTTGTGATGGACATTCAAAGCTTATTCTCCCCCCCCAGACTCTTCCCTGCATTCCTCAGATAGCTCAGCCCCCTTAGCTCTGGTCAACCTTGGGGGTTGAGGTATCAAAGGGAATCCCCTTTGCATATCACACAGCTTACAAGAAAACAACCAAAGGCTAGGCAGCCACAAAGAAACAGGCAGCCAGAAGCCAAACCACCAGGCACTAGTGGATAGGATCATTTTCCTGTGGTTAAACCAATTGGCACGACCACAATGGTCCCAAATGACATCACACGTGGTCGGTTGGTGCTGTCAGAAATCTCCCTGCTTTAAAGATAAGGCAATCATTTGCTGGTATAATTACTCTTAGAAAAATATTGTTTGAATAATGTTGTCATTTGCAATATTTTGGAGAATTTATTCATTGGAGCTAGAGGTGATGTAAGTTTTTATCTGAAAAAGAATTCCAATGCAGGAATACAAACTTGAAATTTTCATTTATAGATTGAACGATGACAAAACTGAATTAATATTACACATATTAATTAATGGAAAATGGACATGGACATAAAACACAAAAACACCCTATAGAGATTAAGCACATGATGTCACCATTTTTATGGCACCATATTGCCAGCCGAACAAAGCTAACTGGAGCAGATTTTTCACAATTCCTGAGACCTGTTGTGCTGTTGGTTATCACAATAGATGAGACAGTTCTTCGTCCTCCAAACTTTTATACGCTTTCAAACTCTTCTGTGTAAATCTCAAAGACTTTTTCACCAGATACATGTGTATATCCAATTGTCGAAGACAGGGAAGCGAATTCAGATTTCTTATAGGCGAAAACATCAACATTAAATATGGATCCTCTATGCCAAGTGTCTCTAACTTTTCCATGTACCTTCATTTATTATCACCTTCTAAATGTTTAATGGTATCGGACAAAACTTATTATATATATTTTTATATTATACATATTTTTGAAATTGCCCGGCAGCTTGGTGAAAAAAGTTGTTGTCCACTGTTGGAGCAATCATTATGAAATGGAAGAAGCTAAACATGATACTCAGTATCAATCGGAGTGGAGCCCCATGCAAGATATCACCTCGTGGGGTCTCAATGATCCTTAGAAAGGTGAGGAATCAGCCCAGGATTACATGACAGGACTTGATCAACAACCTGAAAAGAGCTGGGACCACCATTTCCAAGGGAACTGTTGACAATACACAAAGACATCATTGTTTGAAATAATGCATGGCATGGAAGGTTCCCCTGCTTGCTTATCTATCTATCTATCTATCTATGAATTTTGGTTCCATTGTGGCTCTTTCAAAATTTTGCATTTCTGACCCCTGGTCTGGAATGTTGACACCAAGTATTTAAAGTCCTCCATGCTTGTTATCTCCTCTCTCTCTCGCCTCACCCTTCCCCCTCCACCCCTCTCATTCATGCACATATATTCTGTTTTACTTTGACTAATCTTACGGCCATGCTACCCTGAAAATGCCCGCTCTTATCAGGTCTTGGAAGCTAAGTGGGTTTGGCCCAGGTTAGTACTTGGATGGGAAACCGCCTGGGAATACCAGGTGGTATGAGCTTCTCTCCCCGGCTAAATGCAGAGGGGTTGTGTCGAGAGCATCCAGCGTAAAACTGTGCCAAACAAATATGTATTCATCTAAGATGACACGCTGCGGCGACCCCTAACGGGACAAGCCAAAAGGAAAAGAAGAAGAAGTATAAATCTTCATAGCGATGCAAACATTTTTTATTAAAATCAAGGATGTTCACATGTGCACTTGGCACCAAAACACTCTTGACCACAGTTCACTGTACATGAGCTCCGTGAAACGTGTGCATGTGTAAAAGTGTGAGTGGCGGTTCGCTACCTCATTTGAACAGGAAATTGAGTGACAACTGTTTGAGGATGCAGAGGTAAGAATTCTCCGCCACTTGTGGTAGAAGCTTGAAAATTACCTCAAACGGAATGTAATTGTCACCCTGTTCAGGAGGAAGTCAGTATAGTCACCCAAGGTGAACCACTGACTCCAACAGGGGAAAATCAAATAGCAAAATAGTTGATAAATAGCAAAATAGTTGAAACACAACATCTGAAAAAAAATAATAATGATGTGTAAGGACAAGAAGTTTGTAGAAAGCAAATGTCCTACTAAAACAAAACATCTAAATTTGTGGAAAACACAATATGACTTTGCTGGCCAGCTCAACATACACAGAAAAAATATATATAGTTAACCTGCAGGATAAAATAAGAGAAACACACACACACACACACACACAAACAAACAAAACAACAACAACAAAAAGCTGGACTCAAGATGATGTGAAAACGGCCATAAAAGGTATCACATCTCATGAAGGTGATGTAATATAATTCGTCCAGGGAACGCAAGACTTGAGAAAATCTTACCACTTAAATGGTGTGGAAGTACAATAAATTTGTATGACAGCAAAGTACTTTCTCACAGCAGCAGGGAGTTCGAGGGTTAATATTGCGGACCTCTGCTAGATTTAGAAAAAAAAAAACCAAATTGTTCTGCCACTGGAAGAGCAAAATAAAATAACAATGAACAATTTGAAGAATATAGAATTGGAACGACTGCATGTTTTAAAGCAAACAGTGGCATTCCTGAAGATCACACTCCAGGGAGTGTGTATCAAGGGCAATTAAAAAAATGCTCTTCAAGCAAATTCAAATAATCCTCCAAAACAATGGATTGAAAAACATTGGGTTGACAAACCGACTGGCAGCCTGTAACATTACGTTAACCAAGCACTACACGCAGAAAGAGTGCTACAAAATAAGAAAAAGAAAGTTGACACCTTTCTGACAGAGGAAGGAGAAATTTATGCAGCTTTATGCGAAACATTTAATAATTGTGGCCGCAGATGAGGACGAGAGCAGCCATCTCCCCATCAAAAATGTCACAACTAATGCTCCCAAAATGCAACTTTTTAATTTGTCCCATACGTTTTTTGGGAAGAGATGCCTTGCTGAAACTAGGACTGCACTTAATTCCCTCTCTGACAGGAAAAATAGAAGTAAAAAGATAAAAAAGGAATTACTGGGAGGACAGTTAAATATCTTACAAAATAGGAATCCAGCGCTCTATTATTACACCTTACATATTCCAAGCAAACCTCCCACAAGAACAGGAGATTTCTTGCTGCAAACAGCTCAAGACTTGATTGAACAACCACAAAATGACGTAGGAGGTGACTCATTGCATGTAACAATGTAGTATAAGATAAACTTATAACAGCCCACACTAGACAAAATCATGATTATCTGTACTCAGATGGTATATCAGTCGTGGTGAGAGGAACAAGACTGACTGACAAACTACACAAGGAATGGACACCACCTCACACAATGGTTATTATCATTACAACGGGAGTGGAAGAGTTTGGGACAATTTGTTTTGGTAATACAAAATATTCCTGATTGGACAGAAAAATAACCAGATTTGGATTGGGATGACTGAACTGTACAGACAATATCTTATTGGACAGTCTTAAACAATCTGAGACCAGATGCTGCTGTATTCACGGTGTTATCACAATCTACACAGACAATCCTGGAAAAATAGAGGAATAGCGACAACTACAGAGAACACAGTGACACATGCAGAGCTACTACAAAATTTGCTCATAGCAGTTCAATTATGAAAAGAAATAGCCATATATAAATGTGCAGTACACGCATCAAATACAGACAAAGAATCGTTAGGAAATGGATTTACAGATAAAATAGCAAAAGAAGCAGCAGCCAAAACATTTATGGGATTAGCTGACCATGTAACAAATGAAGACATACTTTGAGATGATGTGTTAAACAAAATGCAACAACAAAGCTTACCAGTAGAACTAAAAATGTGGAAAAAATAAGGTACTACATTACAAAATGGGAATTATGTCAGCACAGATCCAAAAAAAAATAAAAATAAAAAATTCTACCAAAAACATGTTTTAAGTGGGCGGCAATCTTGAGCCATGGGAAGTCTCAGGTCTCAACAGGGGGAATGATAGCCCTGGTACAAAGGCACTACATGATCCATGGATTTAACTTGTATACAAAAAACTTTTTTTGTAGGGCTTGTTTGATCTGCGTGCGACATAATCCACAAGGGAATGTGTATACAAAAAGTGGTCAGTTTCCTCAAGCTACACTTCCATTCATCCCTCCATCCATTTTCTTAGCCGCTTATCTTCACAAGGGTCGCGCGGAGGGCTGGAGCCTATCCCAGCTGTCAACGGGCAGGAGGCAAGGTACACCCTGACCTGGTTGCCAGCCAATTGCAGGTCGCATGGAGACAAACAGCCGCACTCACAATCACACGTAGGAGCAATTTGGACACAATGATAGATTTAGTCTAACTATACATACATTACAAGCACGTAAGGGTCTCATTCCATTCAAAACACTGTTTGGGAGACCATAAAAATTCCCAATAATTTCCACACAATAAGAGATAGACAAATGATGAAGGGAAAAAAAGCACACAAGTGGGTCCCTTTCAGGAGTTATTAAGAACACCAAACAGCTTAAAAAATTGCAAAAAGGTGTACTTGAATTCATTTCTTGATTGTAGGAAAGTTATTGCTTTTGAAACCATTGTTAACACACAAACAAAACTAATTTGTTTTTATTGGCCACTTGTAAGATAGCTGTTCTCATTCCCATTGCCAAGGTCGCTGGAGTCCGGTTACACATGGGAGTGAGACTGCTGTCATAATGGTGACTAAACAGTGAAATTTTGCTGTTGGGTGTTGGATGAACGCTATCCGTTATTTTCATTTTTCTGTTCGAGTGGTACCTGTGGGAACCACTCAAGGTCCCACCCCCAAAAAACAAATAAAATAAAATAAAAACAAAACAAATTGGATAACTACATACAAAAAACGTGCCCAAAAGATTGTGTTGTTTGCACAGATCCAGAGATAATACCAATGCTATTAATTGATAATGAATGCAAAAAAAAAAAAAAAAAAGTTGGGGGATTCTGTGTATCCATTAACTTCTTTTGAAAAACTTAAAACACATTGTTTTCCAATGGCGTGTCACTAGGAAATTTCACATGCATCAATTTGATAGGACTAGAAACAAATTGGAAATTTTATCAGCATTGACGTGTGAAGCCATTTTTGTGCCATTCCTGCGGCATGCCTTTCCAGACGCAACCCTTCTGCATTTATTCGGAGAGAGAGCTGGAGCCAATCCCAGCTAACTTCGGGCAGCGGCAGACTACACCCTGAACTGGTCGCCAGCCAGTCGCAGTGCAGATGTCGACACCATCACTGAGCGGGAATTGATCCCACGCTGCCTTCACTCGAAATGTCCCTCTGAGGGAAAGCCGAAATACAACGTGTCCCGTAAGAGAAATTAGTTTGACATCCCTGCACTACACCATCAGAAAAAATAATGTAAGAAGTTACTGTGCTTTAATAACCTTATTACTGCCATTTGTCTATTCATGTCTTCATGTCTGTTTATGAATTAACATCTACTGTACATGCAGTTTTACCCGAACGCTGGCGTAGACTGAGCAAGAGCTGAATGACATGGACAAAATAGCAGAAATAAACCCGTGGATACACCTTACACACTGTAAAAGGTCATCTCAGCTGAGTCACCCAAGGGGAAAGGTGAGCAAAGTCCAGCATACGGTGGGTGCAGATTTATAGTATCTGAAAATACCTGAAGGCTGGTGAAGATTTAAAAGACACTTGACTCATTTAGGGGTGACTTGGTCGACATGACTTCAAAATGACTAAATAATATGATAGCGGTTTGGGCTGCAACATTGACAGCCGTAATGATATTTTTGTTCATATGCTACTTTTGGACACCTGTAAAGCTGACAAAAATACATAACAACCGAACCAATAATTATACTCAGTCAACTATGCCTACTACACATAAGATAAAGAGGAGCAACCTCATTTCAAATAACATTGGTAAACAACTATGCGGGAGTCACCGAGGCATGAGAGGAGGACTCCATGTGTGCCTCCCAGTGAATCAGTTCAGCACTTTTTCAATTCCTTGGCAGAGTCTAATTGCCGGGGATTCCATCTTTGGGCTTATGCTAAATGAAACCCCCACTTTCTTCTCACCATTTGCCAATTTAATGCTACCTTAGACCCGAATGCCATACAAAAGAGTACTTATACTATGGAGGGAGTATTTTAACCGAAAAACCTGAGGAACATTTTTTCATTATTATGATTATTATTTTTTTTTTTTACAAATGGGAAACAACTGGTTGTTATTAATGTAGAATGCAGCCAACAAGGTAAACTATAGTTGCATCACGTGCATGGGCCCTGGGCCACTACTACGCATGATTCCAGCAGAAATCCCAATACAATGTACCCTAGAGGTAATAACTAAAACAACTCCTAACACCACTTGTCAGAAATGGAAAAGTGTTTATCCAACAACTAAGGCAGTAAATGATAAACTGATATTTTCTACTTATGTTGCAGTGGCTAATTTCTCCTGTGTTAGCTTTACAGGGACATATTTTAAGGTGGGAAGTCTCAACAAAACATGGTGTCATGATATCCATCTGCAAACTGCCCCACTGCTCCCATGCAGCGATTTGTTGTGGTGGTGTGTTGGTCAAAAGTTGTATGACACACTGACAAATGCAGCAGGAACATGTACACTGGTTTCACTGCTCTTATCTGTGACTGTGTTTCCATCCAAAGCAAAGGATATACATTTGGCCGCATCCATCTTTAGAGCTCCCCTTGGGTTCTCCCGAAGGCGAAGGTCCTCTTGGAAAGAGGGAGATCTGACATACATTGATGCAAATGGCATCCCAACTGCATACCAGATGAGTATAAGTTGGTTAACGAGATTGCTGCAGGATGGGAATCCATCTTGTTATGGATAACCCCGAATAAAAATGTTGACAGAATCAACTGCATACATCACAATGTACAGAAACTAGGTAATTATCCGGAAGCAGGCTTTATTGCCATAAGGGAACAACCAGCTTCAACCTCACGCATGACGTTCCAGAACCGCATAGCAGTCGACATGCTCCTGGCCGAGAAGGGTGGCAACTGCTCAATGTTCGGTGACCAGTGTTGTTTATTCCAAATATCACAGCACCTGATGTGTCACGCACAAGAGCCATTCAAGGCCTCCGCACCCTGAACCACAAGATGAAGGCGCACTCTGGTGTAAACACATTAGCCAGATCTGAGTGGTGGGAAGAAAAGTTTGTCAAATCTAAAATAAATGGCGTTCTCCGTCCTAGTTTCTATCGCTGTTTGCTGTGTTATTCTTGCATTGTGTGGATGCTGTTGTATTCCCTGCATAAAGGCATCACTTAACCAACTTATAACCACTGCTTTTGCCCCGACAAATTCAAAATTGGCACAAATATATCCATTATTGGCACAACCGAGTAATGACAGAGATATTGTTGACTACGATGATGACGTTATGACTTCGCTTCCAGACCCGTTCTTTGATCCAGAAGATTACAAGTAATTAGTGCTATATTTTCCTCCGAGTGTAAGCCGAAAGGGTGACCTATTAGATAATGTAAGGATTTGAGCAAATGTACTATAAACAGGAGGATAATGTAGAAATAATTGTAAATAGTATTAAGTAACTGCTTCTGACTGCAATGAAGAAATGCTTTGCTCTGCTCCAATTCAGTTACTGATCTGCCTGCAATGAAGAAATGCCTTGCTCTAGTCCAATTCAGTTACTGTTTCTGCCTGCAATGAAGAAATGCTTTGCTCTGCTCCAATTCAGTTACATTTTCTGCCTGCAATGAAGAAATGCTTTGCTCTGCTCCAATTCAGTTACTGTCTCTGCCTGCTATGAAGAATGCTTTGCTCTGCTCGAGAAAACGTGGTAGCAAATGTAGGATAAACAGGGGGGAAATGTATGAATAATTGTGATCATAATCATCATACATCTGCTTCCAATAATTAAATGCTTTGCTCTGCTCTAGATAACGTGGCAGCCTCCTAGCAGGAGATAGCAAGAACAAAAACATCTAATCATCAGAACTGTTAGAACTGCTGCCTGTTAAAGAAATGATGACCACACATTTATTCAGCAATCTTCCACACATGCACACACACATGCACACACATGTACACCTTGTTTCAAACTGTTTTGCTTGTCGTCTCCTTTTTGTAACATCCATGTAAATAAAGGGGGTCTTAAAAGTAAATAAATAGAGGTGCTGAGGAAAGGATAATAATGCAGCCCTATGGGGGCACAAACCAGTGCAATCTGTAGGCCGGTCCCAAGCCCGGATAAATGCAGAGGTTTGCGTCAGGAAGGGCATCCGGCGTAAAAAAAACTGTGCCAAATAAATATGAGCGTTCATCTAAAGAATCTCATACCGGATCGGTCGTGGCCCGGGTTAACAACGATCGCCCCTGGCACTGCTAACCTGCAGGGCGTCGGTGGAAATTCAGCTACTGTGGGTCGAAGGCAAAGAAGAGGAGGAAACCAGATCCATCGTCAGAAGAAAAAGAGGAAAGCACAGAGCCTACAACTGAGTGTAGGGACTTTGAAAGTTGGGACGATGACAGGAAAAGCTCAGGAGTTGGTTGACATGATGATTAGGAGAAAGGTTGATATTCAAGAGAGCAGGTGGAAAGGTAGTAAGGCTAGAAGAGCAGGGTTTAAATTATTCTACCACGGAGTAGATGGGAAGAGAAATGGAGTAGGGGTTATTTTAAAGGAAGAGCTGGCTAAGAATGTCTTGGAGGTGAAAAGAGTATCAGATCGAGTGATGAGACTAAAATTTGAAATTGAGGGTGTTATGTATAATGAGGTTAGCGGAGTTTTTGAACAATTTATTCAACAGAATACTAGCAGGTGAAAAGATGCCTGAAGAATGGAGGAAAAGTGTTCTAGTTCCCATTTTTAAGAACAAAGGAGATGTTCAGAGCTGTGGGAATTATCGAGGAATAAAGTTGATGAGCCACACAATGAAATTATGGGAAAGAGTAGTGGATGCTAGACTCAGGACAGAAGTAAGTATCTGCGAGCACCAGTATGGTTTCATGCCTAGAAAGAGTACCACAGATGCATTATTTGCCCTGAGGATGCTCGTGGAAAAGTACAGAGGTCAGAACGAGCTACATTGTGTCTTTGTGGATCTAGAGAAAGTCTATGACAGAATACCAAGAGAGGAACTGTGGTTCTGCATGCATAAGTCTGGTGTGGCAGAGAAGTATGTTAAAATAGCACAGGACATGTATGATGGCAGCAGAACAATGGTGAGGTGTGCCTTAGGTGTGACAGAGGAATTTAAGGTGGAGGTGGGACTGCATCAGGGATCAGCTCTGAGCCCCTTCCTGTTTGCAGTGGTAATGACAGATGAGGTTAGACTGCAATCCCCTTGGACCATGATCTTCGCAGATGATATTGTGATATGCAGTGAAAGCAAGGAGCATGCAGAGGAACAATTAGAAAGATGGAGACATGCACTGGAAAGGAGAGGAATGAAGATTAGCCGAAGTAAAACAGAATATATGTGCGTGAATGAGAAAGGTGGAGGGGGAAGAGTGAGGCTACAGGGAGAAGAGATAGCGAGGGTGGAGGACTTCAAATATTTAGAGTCAACAATCCAGAGCAATGGTGAGTGTGGTAAGGAAGTGCAGAAACGGGTCCAAGCAGGTTGGAACAGCTGGCGGAAGGTGTCTGGTGTGTTTTGTGACAAAAGAGTATCTGCTAGGATGAAGGGCAAAGTTTACAAAACAGTGGTGAGGCCGGCCATGATGTATGGATTAGAGAGGGTGGCACTGAAGAAACAACAGGAAGCAGAACTGGAGGTGAAAGAAATTAAGATGTTGAGGTTCTCGCTTGGAGTGAGCAGGTTGGATAGGATTAGAAATGTGGTCATTAGAGGGACAGCCAAAGTTGGATGTTTTACTGACAAGGTTCGAGAGAGCAGACTTCGATGGTTTGGACATGTTCAGAGGCGAGAGAGTGAGTATATTGGTGGAAGGGTGCTGAGGATGGAGCTCCCAGGCAAAAGGGTGAGAGGAAGACCAAAGAGAAGGTTTATGGATGTGGTGAGGGAAGACATGAGGGCAGTTGGGTTTCGAGAGGAAGATACAGGAGATAGGCTCAGATGGCAAAAGATGACACGCTGTGACGACCCCTAACGGGACAAGCCGAAAGGAAAAGAAGAAGAAGAAGAAGCTGAGGAAAGGATAATCAGAGAGTGCAGTGGTGAATTGTACGAGGCAGTTCCTCTCCTCGCGAGACTTGAACTGGTGTTTTTGCTTCCTTTTTTGTCCTGTTTAATGAATGTCTGATTGGTGAACCTGACATTTACTTGGTTCACCAATCAGAACCTGACATTTATTTGGTTCACCAATATATAATAAATAGTAATATATATATATATATATATATATATATATATATATATATATAGGTGCATTGTGTGAACATCTTTTAAATACTTAAATCTACATAAATATTACATATAATAACAGTAATACTTTGTTGTTAAAATAACTCGACTGGACTCAATACTCTGTACATCTTATGATTTTCACTTGGGACTTGCCTACTTGCCTCTGCATTGGTTTGCATGCTCACTGCTCATGCAGATTCAATTACTTGTAGAGTTGACAGTCAATAGATGATTTTCAGGGATGTTACGCCTAACACGTGTTTTTGTTTATGATGCTGTCTTCGACGGCAAGATTGTTTCTAAGTATCATGGCGGACTCATCATCGTCGGACCTAAACTTGACAGTTTTATCAGATATTGCACAGCAGTTGGACAATTATCACAAACAATGATATACAGAAAAGATACAAGGAATCGGTCTCGATCCTTATTGCATACCTTTACATAATTTTACTAGTTTAATTGATTTCGTTTGCAAGTCCGATCTACTGTACGTTACATTGACATTGATGGCGACACATCTTGTGATTGTTGCAGCGTGGGGCTCATCGAGATAAAGTGCACTGCAAGAAAGAACAGAATCTTGAAGAGGCAGCTCATGACTCTTAGTTTTGTTTGGAAGAAAGGGAAGGTGTTCTGGAGCTCAAGAAATCACATGTGCATTTTTTCCCAAATCCAGCCACGGTTAGGGGTTACCGGTTTAAACTTTTGTGATTTTGTTCTTCGGACAAGACAAGGTTGTCATGTACAAAGATTAACATATGATGGCACGTTTTTCAATGAACAGACTTTGAAAGCTAGCAAATATCACAGAAATGTTATTCTCCCAAAATTAGTGGGAAGTTGGTTTTCAAGAAATCCAGACCTGTGTTTTCAGTGATCTGTGAAGACAGCAGATGTTACTACAAGTGACACAGCAAGTGTATGCTACTGCAGAAAGCCTATTGATGACAAACTGGTTGTGAGTCGTTCATCTGGCTTGTGTAAAATGGTAAAGTTTCACATAAATTGGCTCCGACTGAAAAATGTTCCAAAGAGGAGGTGGACATGCCCAGACTGTAGAAAATTTCTGAATTTTCAAAAGCCAAATTAAGAGATACGTTAATTTTGCAAACCTCGTATTCTTCCTGAAGGTTTTGTTGTATTTTTAAAAATGTTAATAGAATCTAAATAGTTGTATATTCATTGTTTATGTTTGCAAATTGCATATTTTGTATGTGTACATCTATGTATGTACCAGTGCATGTATGTATCTCAATATTAAGTTGTATGAAATTTGAATATAAAGTGAAAATACAAGAGAAAGATAATTTTCAAATGCAAACAAAATCTTAAATCATCTCACTTTTTCTGGAATGCACAGGACACAAATTTGAATAAAATTATGTGTGCCAAGATTTGTCACAAATGTTTTACCGTTAGTAAAACCAAATTAAAATTGTGCATATAATGTATGTACTGTATGTATAATTATAATTGATTATGCATACAATTACATACATTTAGTTAATTGGTACAACAGACTCCCTGGCATTTATAAGTGCACAATAAACTCAATTTTATCAAGAGGTGTTAAACCAGAAGTTACATCTGGCTGGAGCATCTTTATCGGTATTGTCCCTTGTAATATTGTGTATCTTTTGCGCACAATACAGGTGTATTCTAACATTGGCAATGACTCTAGTTGTTTCAATGTCTTTAGAGTCCAATTGTTTTTTTTATCTTTTGTAAATGCAGGAATTTGAATGGTTGGATTATAATAAGCAAGAGTCTCTTGAATGTTGAATCCGCGATCAATTAGTATAACATCGCTATAATTAATATTACAAAGAAATCCAGAGTTCTCGGTGATATGTTTATCACTGGTGCGTCCACCCCATCCTAATGATATAAAGTTCACTGTTCCCTGAGGTGTCATCGAAATCAAGTGCTTTCACCTTCCATGCCATGCATGATTTCAAACCATGGTGTTTTAGTGTATTACCTTGGAAATGGTGGTCCCAGCTCTTTTCAGGTCATTGACCAAGTCCTGTCATGTAGTAATGGGCTGATTCCCCACCTTTCTAACGATCATTGAGACCGCACAAGGTGATATCTTGCATGGGACTCCACTCCGATTGAGATTGACCATCATGTTTAGCTTCTTCCATTTTCTAATGATTGCTCCAACAGTGGACCTTTTTTCACCAAGCTGCTTGACAATTTCTCCCTAGCCCTTTCCAGCTATGTGGAGTTGTACAATTTTGTCTCTGGTGTCTTAGGACAGCTCTTTTGTATTGGGCATGTTACAAGTTTGAGTCTTACTGATTGTATGGGGTGGACAGGTGTCTTTATGCAGCTCATGACCTCACACAGGTGCATCTGATTCAGGGTCATTCATTTAATACATGGAATGTAGGTGTACTTTTAAAGGCGGACTAACAGGTCTTTGAGGGTCAGAATTCTAACTGATAGACAGGTGTTCAAATACTTATTTGCAGCTGTATCACACAAATAAATCATTAAAAAAAACATACATTATGATTTCTGGATTTCTCTTTTTAGATTATGTCTCTCACAATGGACATGCACCAACGATGAAAATGTCAGACCCCTCCATGATTTCTAAGTGGCAAATCTTGCAATATAGCAGGGTGTCTGGGTATACAAATATATACTGCATGTGTGGGTGTCTGCACACCACAGTCCTTTTGCAATAAGAATCACACCTAAGGGAAATTTAGAGTCTTCACTTAATGTTCAAAGTTTAAGAGACGCGGTAGTAAACCGGACTGCCCGGAGAAAACCCGTGCAGAACATGTAAAAGCCACACACGAGGGGCCGGGATTTGAACCTCGGTGCTCAGAAGTGTGAAGTGATCTAACCAGTCGGTCTACCGTGCCGCCCTCTTGAGAGTTTTGAATCAAAATCCTCCATTGTATTCTTTTAAACTGCAGTTTTTCTCTTACGCTACATTTGATTCCTCTCTATCATAGCCAGAAAATAAAGCAGGGAGCCTCAGCATGGAGCATATGGCCAGCTTTGCTGCAGGAATGGCACCCTCTGATCATTCTGTTCGCCTCTCTTCCTTTGTTTCATGTACATATAATGCTCTGCCCTTACATCCCCACAGGGGGTATTCTGCACCCCCATTCTCAATGTATTCTTATCCAGGTCAAAAGGCCATGGACCTTGAATTTTCAACCACTGTTGTCTCAAAAAAGCCTAAAGGAAAGTAGGTACCGACACTCAGGCTAGCTTGACTTTAAATCACGAAAGAAAAAAGAACTGAAAACTATCCATTAAGAACATCCTCCTATAAACTTATGATTTTCAAAATGTTTGGTGTAATATCACAGGAAAAATTGTGATCTGTTTCTGATTATCTACTTAATCCTCTCGATTTCTCTTGTTTTGCAAAGCATCCTCCCATTGTCCTTGTCAATGCTCTGCCAATTGATGCCTGATGGGCAGAGGGTGGAACGTTTCTTTAAAGTCCATTTTTATTTTTACAGTGGTCAAAGGGGAGAAAAACAAAAACAAGCCATAAATCTCTTATAGCCTCCAATTAACACACCAGAAATCAGACAAACAGTTGGGCAACACAAGGGCAAGTGACTGAAAGAAAGCAAATACACAGTTAAGGGATCTCTTTATCACTTCTAAATGAGTCATAGCCAGGACACCATTGTCAGAGGTTTTCATTAATTAAGCAACTTTTGTTTGAATACTGTCCCAGAGCTCCAATTTGTGAATAGCAACCCAGGCAAACCAGGGGAGACCTAAAAAGAAAATTTGGCTTCTAATTTAATAGCAATGTTCATTGTTCCAGGACAATCCTAACAGTTAGTATGTAATTGGAAAACTAATAAAACATTTAAACTTCATTCTTTTGTTCCTTCAAAGAACCTCCCCTCTTGAGAAAAAAACAAAACAAAAATTAACACTTTGACCAGTCTATTTGATGGTACAATTTATCTTCAAAAACAATGTTTGAAACTGTGTGCCACTGCTGAAAATGACTTGTTTTGCCACTTTCTAGCCTGACCTTCTCTTATTCATCAGACCGTTTTTAAAATTCTAGATTGAAAATGATACAAATTACAAATATATTTAAAGGAAACACCTTTGCGACTGTCGTCCTCCCAAATTCGCTTTTGAATATATGGGTAATTTTCATATACAGTAATTTTCACAACAATGGAAAAGACATGGCCCACTGAATTTCGTTTAGAAAATCCTTCAATATTACTGATATAAGTATTTAAATTATTGGCAGTTGTTAGCCATCAAAAGGTCAAAATTGTTTCTTAAGAGAAAAAAAAGTGAAATTACTAAAATTGTTAAATATTTTTATCCAACTTTTATTTTCAAAATGTCTTTACTCTTAGGTGTTTGAAATTAAGTTATTATTTGCAGCATGTTTTCTAAAGATGAATTAAATTTTTGGATAGACAGCTTTTTTCCCTTGTTGCTTAGTATGCCTTTTCATGAAAACTAACAAAAATGCTTCTTAGTGTATTTGTAGCTCCTTTTTTGATTCTTTTACAAAAGCTCCTGTTTTTGTCGCTCAAGCTATCTTTAATGTTAATGCCACTCGAGAGAGCCCGATTGTTGTCGCATTACACCAGAGGGATCTATTCACACAATAACAGACAGCTAAAAAAAATGAAGCTATTTCCAAGATAGGAATGAATATTGTGAAAGTGTCGGAACCCATTATCATGACTGGATTTAGCAAGTAGTTAGGATTATTTATCCACTTGTTTTCACGGTTTGAATGGCAACACATAAATTGTACAGTTTTTATGAATCTTCTTACATCTTTATGATTTTGCACATTTGTCTTTATTGACATAAAACCAAATGTATTTCATTTGGGTGCCCCCATTTAATATTTCATTATGAATGTTTAAATTTCAAATCATCAATAATTCTTTGAACTAGGACTATAAGTGTGGCTCCTTTAGCAAAGGAGATATTCAACTATATAAAAGCAAGATAGCATGAAAGAAATGCTAAATCAGATTTTTTCCCCAAATGTTCTACTGCTATTGATAAAATTATATGAAAATGAGCCATAGACAATGAAAATCAAGGTTTGATGACATGAGTACATTAATTCTCTTGAATGGATTCTATTGATTCACCTTACAGCAGGTCCCGAGCTTAAAGAGAGGTCACCAAAAATACAAGGCTTTGATATGGAGGAGACCTATGGCCTCTCTTACCCAGTTCACTGGTGTTGTCTCCACTCTGACAGACGTGTCCCCCACTGGAAGGTCCAGGGGTTCCTACCGAGGGTGTGGAGTGGGCGTCATCCAAGTCTCTCCAGGATGCTGGGTTCTGAGAGGTCAGGGTAAGGTCCACACACCGGGAGACAGGAGATAAGAAAATAAAAGTAAAGAAGAGAGGAGGGAGGTGGGAAAATAGATGAGGAAGGTCCAGTAGGTCCAGTAAGAGGTCCATTATACAGTTTTACAAAGACAGCTGCAAAGTGCAATTAGCATTGCGAGGCAGCAAGCAAGTTAAACAGCACATGAAAAAACAATTACCATTCTGCCTGTGGTGGACATTAAATGAAACGCCGTAGAAAAAGTATAGTTCTCGAGGGTAAACTGGCCAAGTCTGCAGCATACGGACCTTGCGACGTCCTGATCGTTTCTATAAGCAGGTTAAGGGAGGAACCCTGTATTTATTGGGAGTCTTGGTCGGGCTACTCGGACTGCTATAAGCCCAAGCCAAACAGCAGATCTCCCACTTCAACCTCTTTGCGTCAGCTGTTTGCCTGATGGTGATCAGATGAAGAGCTTGGCAGATGACAATAAGAAGCTTGAGGACAAAAGCACAGTGTGAAGGAGGCCTCTCAATGATGGCCTCTCTTTCCTTACGCGGACAGAAAATAATTACAACTCCTCTGTAACCGCAGCTACTCAAAGAATTGCCATGTGTTTCCACATTTATCAAGCAAATGAAAGTCTTATTTAAATTGTCCTAAAATCAAATCAAACAGTACTGCTAGGTGGAAACAGGCAAAAAAAAAAAAACATCCAGGCACAAGGAATCAACACATAAAACTGTCATTTAAAAATAAGAACAACAATGGGAGAAGTTTTGGATGGTACGTGGTAAGTTGTTGAGATATAAGAGATGGGTCAGTACTACACACACAAAAAAAAAGGGATAGAAATACCTATGTCAGTCAGTAAGCTATTCAGTAGCACTTTGCATTTGGTCTGATCCCAAATAGGCACCATGACACAACAACAAACTTTTTTTTAATCACAATTAAGACACAGGACAGTGATACTGTTTGTCTACCTGAATTAATTTGAGAAAGAAAAAAAACAAAAACAAAAAAAAAACATTGTCTTACACCTAGTACACAGCATACACAATGATGTATGATTAAATGCAGCAAAAAAAAGAGGAATAGTAAGGATAACAGTGTGTTGGTATTTAGTGGTTGAGTTAAGAAATGTCTCATATAGCCTTGTTTAAGAAAGCCATTTACACCAGATTACTGGAATACAGGTACGAGCACTGAAAGCCCATTCAAGGGAATGGAGAGAGGTATTGGGAGAATCAAGCCATTTTTAAGGCAATGGTAGAATATTACATTACAACCAAGCACTGTGCTTTAACACCATTATTGGCTGTTTGAAAACAACTTTTTTTTAAATATTTACACCTTTATTATGGGGTGCTTGAAGCGCCCTAAAAATGGGCTACAAATGCTGATTGTCACTACAAGGTGTTTCCATACTTCCCTCACAAAGACACACACACACACACACACACACACACACACACAAACTGTCTATTGTTTGATGATGGAGAGACAGACATCATTATAACCATCGTCGTATACATCACAAAAGAAGTCAAGCTTTCTGAGATTTGAGCACAATGTGCCAAATACTGGGCCGGAGGTGTTGTTTGTGCTAACTATATCATAATCAATCAAAATCATATACTTGCAGCCATAAAGTGTGCGATGAAAAATTCTCATCACCTTCAATATATTGTATATTTCATGTTAAAATGATCTCTAGTCATTAAAATGAATGTCCAGTACATACATTAAATTAAACAACCAAAAGTTTTTTAATAGCTTAAAAAATTCATTATAAGTTAACAAAATATACTATGTCACATTACTGTATATCCGATAAGTTGAATGAATCCACAAGAAATATGGATTCTCTCTTGTATCAGAATTTTTTTCAAACCCATTTGCAGGCCTTCCAAATTATTGCATCCACTCAGAGGTAGACCACTTGTTTTCCTTGTGTCGTAGCACGAGCATTAACACGTGCGTGAACAGTGAGAAGCTGCTCTCTAGAAGCTGACTTTACAATGCCATAAACTCACATGATCCGCAAGGTTTGTGGAAGATCCTGACAGATCATCAAAGTCCGACTTGCAGACATCCCGCTCCTCAATGACCAGATCGATGGGCATTTTGCCTTTCAGGCAGCTGATGTACCGATGGCAGAAGTTATCACAAAGCTCATGGACCTACAATAAGATGCAATATAATTTTTAAATACGTGATTGCTTTAAATTTTCACAAGACACACACACCCCAAAAAATTGACACTGGAACAAAAATGATTTTAGTCACTTCTTTTCAAGTACTATGCTCAACAGAAAAGTAACAATTTTGAAGTTACCTACAGGAATTTGAACCATTGATCCAGAAAAGCACATGTGAGGTTAGATGTTTCTTATGGTAGATAGAAGAACATTATTGTAATAGCTGTTCTTTACAAAAGGTGTTTTGCTGAGGTCATGTTCGTTCACACCAAATGGAACAAATCGTTCCTTTTTCTCGCCATTGCTTTCACTGGGGCACAATCATGCTGGAAGAAATTATAAATTGTACACTCGAACAACAAAATTACTGGATTAAAAAAAACTGTTTTTGGTCTATTTGAATTAAAAAACTGGGCTAGTCATTTGAACCGTGTTGTGGGGTTGAATGAATAACCAAAATATTTGGGTGAAAATAACTTTGAATATGAGTTATTCATAATTTGACCCAACCTTTTGCTGTAAATGGAAACGTGTCCATTTATTATGAAAAGCACAGAACAAGGTTTAAGTGTTGAAATTCAATATAATTCCAAAAGTTGACTTATATTGACAACAATGTATAGAAAATTCAATCATTGAACACAGATATATACTCGGAAAAGTTTGACCACTGCTGATTTCAAAAAATAAAACAAAAGTGACAAAGGAATGCTTGAAAATTCAAAATGCACGGAAGGCTGTGCATCCGTGTACAGGTATTCATTAATTGATTAATATGTGTCTTAATATTTAGTTCACACAGTATTTTTTTATGTATTATCCGGTGTTATTTAGAAATCCCCAAATAATACTGACCTTCTCTAACTCCAGGAGATGAAACCGCAATACTTGGATGGCTTGAATCATCTAAATACAAAAATGCAAGGAACAGTAAGCCAGGGTGCGCAAAGCCTTCAGGCTCTTGATAAAACCCTATGTGCGCTTAAGGGTAAAATAATGATTTTAATAACTGCACCCTAAAGGGATGTGATGGCTCCAGGCAAACGCGCCTTTATATAAAGGAGAATTTTTTTTATTTTCATACCAAATTATCCAGGTCAGGGTTCGAAGAAAATAGCGGTTTCTCTGCGCGGATCTGAAGGTGGACAATGAGGAAAATGTCACGCAACAATATAATTTTCTTGCCAAACAAGATGTAAGATTTGTTTTTTTTAAATCAGAATTGTAGTCCACGTCCGCTACCCGACCTGTTTGGCAAACACTGCTATGTCTTCATTGAAGGAGTCAGAGGAACAGACGTCTCCGCCGGCCACCCCGGGTTCTCTGGGCGTACACGTCGCCAGCTCGCACTTCTCGAATACCAGGGCAAGGAGCGGGAATAAAGGGTGGCTGAAACACAATCACGTCCAACGCCAGTTAACAGTAGCGTCCGTGGCGGTCCTGCATCATTAAAAACACTCTGCAAGAAGCTTGGAAAAGAAAATCAAGCCAGAAGCTCCTTGAACAATTATTTCATGACACTTGTATTGCGGGTATTTAAAGAGATTATGTGTTCTGGTCCTCGGGAATTTGTCTTGGCAGAATGCCCGTTGAGACGAAGTACTGTACAGTATTCGAATGAATAGAATAGTTAATAGTTTGGTATAATTTTGAAGTCAAACGGGGATTGCTTGAAATTCCTAAATCTTATTTCAAGGCGTCTTGTTTTTGGCTTTTATCGCGCACATTATTGCTGTGGTCATTAATATTTTATTCTTGAAATACCCATAAATCTGGTCCTTGTCTCTTTTCAGCGCGTCGTTGACGGCACTGCCCATGCTGGCTGGCATGATGCTAAGCGGTGCGTGGGCCCCGTAGTGCTGGGTGGGATGCGGGGGCGGCCCGTGGTTCAGATGGTGGACCTGGGGTAGGGGCCGCGGGGCGTGAGGGTCTCCGTACAAGGACGTCGGGACTCCAACTCCATCCATCCCGCCTCCGTAATGAGCCAATTCATCGTACTTGCATAGATGATAGAAGATTAGATGAAGATAAGTTCTTATTCTCTTAACGAATAAAAAAAAGCAATGTTTTTACACATATAACGACATGACTGAATTGATGTTCAACTATTCAATATAAACAATTTAAAACAAACGTCTATATTGTGGAAAAAGTCCTGTGAATTTACATAATGACTAAAATGTTACACCGACAGATATTAATTTCGAGGAAAAGAGGGTAAATCTTCTCGAGTTTGATTACATTTTAATCATGTGTGCAACTCAAAATGTAGGAGGTGAGATGCATTAATTAGATGCAAGATGCATTTAGTATGGAAAGTCATGGGGTGTATTACTTACCCTTTGCGTCATCCTTGCGCGTAAATTAAAGCGTGAGGAGCAGTGATCGCTTGAAAATCCAAAAGTCGGAAAAGTATATTCCCAACTATAATTATAGTCCTGTATGAGAATCAAAAGTGCTCAGAGGGGAAAGGAAACATTATCCTTAAATAGTAAACTTGATGACTGTGCTTCTTCCGCAAGGGGATTTGTGTTCATCTGGAGGATCACTGGACGTGTTTGATGTTTGGTCAGGGTATCTGTTGGAAAATGGGAAGAGCGTTGAGTCGCAAGTTGTTGGGAGAGAGATGTCATGTCCACGCGCGCCGACACGCTCTCTGGTCGCAAATTGGCGGAGGAGGTGCTTATATGTTGCGAGAACTGGAGAGTTATGCTAATGATGGAACTTGGTGAAGGCTGCAGACAGCCAGCCAACATTTACCATCGAGTTTGTGGAAGAAGCAATTAGGTTTTCATATATATATTTCATATACATATATGTGTGTGTGTGTGTGTATATATATATATATATATATATTATATATATATATATATATATATATATATATATATATATCACAGTTGTGAGGTCCAGGGTTCCATCCTGGCCCTGCCTGTTTGGCAACCAGTTCAGGGTGTACTTTGCCTCCTCCCCAATGACAGCTAGGATTGGTTCCGTCACTCCTGTGACCCTTGTGAGGATAAGTTCCTCAGAAAATGGATGGATGGAGAAACCTGGCAACCTTTCCACCCCCTATATTTTTTGTACGTGCAGCCCTTTATTTCAGGCATACTATAGAAACATATTCCCTACTATTCCTTGATATGCTATGTTTGTGAAATATTTAAGGCATGTATTTGAATTAGAAATACACTAACTATAAGTAACCAAGCAAAGCATGCCTCATGCACGGGAGCTACATCTCTCGTCATTGCATATTATTTCCATGCTGTTTCAATGCTTCTTTCTCCCTATATTCTCTTCCTTTATGTTTACCTAATTTTACCACCTCCCTCCTCACATAACCTACCACAAACTGGGCTAGCCAGTGTGATCTCATTGAAAGCGGATTCAGTGTGTCAAGCCCTATTTTACATTAAATAAATGACCATTTAGTCAGTGAAATATGCATTTTCCCAACACATCACCAGAGAGGCGCCAGTGCATCACCATTCTTGACCTCTTCTTCTACCCCACCCGATACCCCCCCCCCCCCCACCGCCACACACACACACAAAGTTCTTCAAGTTTCCTTTTACACCACCTTCTCCTCCATCATCAGACAGTCTCGGTCTGGTTGCCTCTGTCACCCGTTATCCTTTATCCCAGTGAGAATCATTAGCAATGTCAGAACTGACTGAGAAAGGAGGCCAGCAGAGATCTGGGTGGAAGAGGAGTAGGCGTGGGGGGGAGCGGCAAGGGGAGGTTAGTTGCTGTTGTTGGAAGTGGGTGCATGGTAGAGACAGGGCATGTGATAGTGTGCAAACATGCAGTGATGTTGCATGCGGGATACTGTACTATATCCATTAACTGAGCTGCTTATCCTCACAAGGGTTGCAGGAGTGTTGGATCCTCTCCCACCTATCTTCGGGAAGGAGGCAGGGTACACTGGTTACGTGCCAATTGCAAGGCCCACATAAACAAACAACCACTCACAGTCACATTCACACCTACGGGAATTTATAATTTTCATTTAACCTACCATGAATGATTTTATGATGTGGGGAGGAGTGCCCAGGGAAAACCGATGCAGGTACGGGGTGGACATGCAAATTCCACACAGGCAGGGCCAGAACTGGGACCATGGTCTTCAGAACCATGACCCAGACGCTCTAACCAGTCGTACACCATCCTCCCTGTACTATTTCCAAAATATGTAATCATGTGTTTCCTTTAACTTTTGCCCTTTATTTTTTTTTTTGTCATGGAAACAGGGTTGTACAACTTGGGCAAAATTTTAAATAATGCACACCAGTCTACTGTATATACAATGTAAGCTATGTGATTGATAAAGTAGAGTACTGTAAATGAGAACACATACAATCCCTTCCAGTTAAAGTAGGTCCAAGCTCTTTTTCTCCCTCTCTAGAATAAAAACATTTGGATGAGCTTTAAAAAGATCAAAATGAGACAAGAGGCATTTCAGCTTTTTTATGTTAAGTGTTTGAACATTTCGATCAGTGACCAAATGTGAACATGTGGAAGGATCATTACTGTAACAATGCCACTGCAGCAAAACCCAGCTGCCTCACATGGTGAAGAAGGGGGCTGGCCTATCCCCTAACCCTTCCCAATCTGCATAACAAGCCTCCATGGTACTCATTTGGGCTCTCGGCTCCTTGGAGCCAGTCGGGTTGGGTCCTCTGTTCACAAGTCTTTGCCTGCCGCTGAAGGGAAGAGGGGAGCTAAAAACCCAAATATGAAACTGAGCATGGACATTAAGCACTATTTATTTGAATAATGTGTGTGATCGAACATACAACAAACACATCGTCGGTCAGATGTTCCAAATTTTTTTTCCCGCATGAAATTGGGTGACTTTGAACAAGAGGTGCTTCTGAGGCTTACTGCACAGTGCATGAAATGGCCAAATACGATTTCTAAAGTAACAGTCCTCTTACTTGAGTACAATATTTGTCCACTCTACTCACCCCTATCCACAGGTACATATGAAATTCTAAATAAAGTTAAAGGGGAATTCCACTGAATCAGCTTTCATTGAGATCACACTGCATGAAATGGCCAAATACGATTTCTAAAGCAACAGCCCTCTTACTTGAGTACAATATTTGTCCACTCTACTCACCCCTATCCACAGGTACATATGAAATTCTAAATAAAGTTAAAGGGGAATTCCATTGGTTTGCATTAACAATGTATCCAATAGGTCTTGTAATGTGTACTCTATTTTGAGAATGTGATGTTAAATCCTCTCTCATTTAATAGTGTTTTGAGAAGATTTTCATCCACAATTGCGAATTTTCAGGCGCACTGCAATTTTTGCGAGTCACATGACTACATGCGCGGATGTTACGTGTTGCGTGCCGCAACAAAGGCTCGATTGCATGGGACACCTTTTATGCCCAGCGCTGATTCCTCGGCTTTATCCTCATCTGATGAAGAAATAGCAGTATCGGTTGATCGGGAAGACGGAGGAATACTGCATTCTTCTCTACGACTTCCTTACAATCAGTAACCTTTAAACTATCTCACCAGCACAGGATATAATACAGCTTCTACCTCCTCCACTCTGGTCGGTGACCCTATGTTCATTCCTCTCCCAGGAGAAAGTGTTCACTACAACAATTCCCATTCCCAATTTTTGCAATCACACCCATCTCTACCTTCAAGTTTCTTTTCTGAGTGCTGAACTTACCCATTAGTCCTTCATCAACTCTGTTTCCTTCATGAACATCTCCACTAAAATCTGCACCAATCATGACACTCAATCTGCCTGGGATCCTCTCAACTACTTTGTCAAGATCCTTACACAAGTTCTCTTTCATCTCTAGGTCACATCCTACCTGTAGGGCATGGCCAGTAATAACATTTTTCCATAACACCCTCAATTTCAAGTTTCATCCTCATCACTCAATCTGATAATCTTTTCACCTCCCAGACGTTCTTAGCTAACTCTTCATTTAAAATAATTGGTACTTCATTGCTCTTTACCATCCACACCATGGTAAAATAATTTAAACCCAGCCCCTAAACGTCCAACCATACTGCCTTTCCACCTGGTCACCCGGACACACATTATATTAACTTTTCTTCTAATCATATCAACCAACTTCGGATATCTTCTTGTCATTCTCTCAACATTCTGCATTCCTCTTCACTCTCTCCCGAAGAAGCTGTTTTCCACCTCCTTCGTTTTCGACCCAGAGTAGCTGAATTTCCACTGATGCGCTGCTGGCTAATGATGCCGGGGGCGGACGTTGTTAACCCACATCCCAACAGATCTAGTATTGAATTCTTTAGATGATCACTCGTGTATAAGCATCCAGACTCCCTGAAAATTGTCACTATTTAAATATAATTTTGCAAGTTCATTTTAATGTTTTGAATTGATAAAAATGTACTCTTTAAAGGTTTTTCAATTTTCATTCCAATTTAGATAGATAGATAGATAGATAGATAGATAGATAGATAGATAGATAGATAGATAGATAGATAGATAGATAGATAGATAGATAGATAGATAGATAGATAGATAGATAGATAGATAGATAGATAGATAGATAGATAGATAGATAGATAGATAGATAGAGTGAAAAAATGATTGATTGTTTGCTTTGTAAATTGTGAATAAAACTACAAAACTACCAATTAAAATCCATTCCAAGTCCTTTAAAGAGTCTCACAAAAGATCTGATGCCAAATGATGTGCCAAGGTTATTATTTATGGCTCTAATCGCGGCCCGTCATCCCTTTGTCTTATACTAATGGGTCAACTGCTTTCCTGTGTGGGAGCTAAGACAAACACAATGAGCCTGTGCATGCGTGTGTGTGTATGTGTGTGCGTGCGTATATATATATATATATATAATATATATATATATATATATATATATATATATATATACGGACGCACACACATACACACTAGGTGTGTGCGTGTGTGTGCCTCTCATGATGAGCTTGTCATTGTTGATTGGTGCGCCAAGGTGGCAGACCAGACTAAACCCCCCTCAAATCCACTTTTTGTACATTTATTTTATGTGTATTCATGTGAATGTGTGACTTCATGACCCAGACTGGTGTGTGTGTGCGTGGGTGTGTGGGCGTGTGTGTGTGTGTGTGTGTGTGTGTGTGTAGGGGGGGGGATTGTTGTGTGTCTTCTTCCCCCAGTCTGGGTGTCAGTATTAATGAGCCCAGATTTCATTTCCGATGAGCGATTATTTGACTGTTCATTTGGCTAAGATTTATGACGAGGTCCTATATCTGTAGCCCACAGCGCTGCTCTAGTCTTTAATAATGGGAAATGAGCACATTAATCACCCTGTAGCAATCAGTCTCACAGAAACATGGGCGGGATATGCAATCTGCAACACTGGACACGGGAGAATTTCGTTGCCTATTCAAAAAGCCTTATCGAGCACATGGTGATAAGAAAAATTACCTCAGTAAATTGAATATGATTTTGCTTGCTAAAATAAATCTGCAACGCTTGCTTTGAGAAACGAACACACACTTGGGAGTCACAGAAACAGAGCATAAGATAACAACAATGACAACAAACAGTCAAGGTTTAAGGAATGTGGAGCTGCGTTGATCTAGGTCAACGAAAACTCCATGTGTCACTTAAAGTTTCAGGAAATTGTGTGAAAATTGTGTGATTCCATTATTGTAGATTGAGTGAATGTACCATAATCTGTCTCCTGTTTGAATAGCTTTTTATTTTTTAAAATTTAGCCATGATTACTTTTCTATTATTTGTTCCAAAGCCCTATTGTTTAATGTGGTATGATTGCTAATATTTCATCATATTAATACTGTAAATACCTCACTGTTCTTGAGGAAATTTGTTGTGTGCCACTGGCTCACAACTGAGCTCAATTAAACAGAGAAAGGAACAAATCAGCTCATGAAGTAACTCCATTTAATATGTTTACTCAAAAGATTGGTCCATTGGAAAGAGTTTTTCGTGAACAACAAGATGATTTGAGCTGGGTCTAATCTCTGCGGTTTCCCCCAAATAAAATCCTAAAATTGCACAAAAGCACACTGATATATTAAAATTGGTTGCGCATATAATATTTTCAGTGTCCATGTGGTCCTGCAAACCAATTATGTGCATCTGGCCCATTTGTTTACACTTACTAAACACATTTCCAAGAATCTTTCAAACAGTGTGATATCTGGAAACTCTGTGTGCTAGAATGCTGTGCCCCACTGTGCGCCCATCTCCTGTATCACAGAAGATTGACAGCAGATTTTCAACTCTTAACAAGAGTCAATCGCTGGACTTGTGCACCCAAGACTGGAAATTAATTACAAATGACACAACACATGAGCGAAACAACTTCACTCAGCGTCATCATTTATCCTCTTCCTCTAAAAGCAGATATTCACATCTCTATATTTCCATCCTCTGTACCACATACAGTATGCTCACGAGGGTTATAGATTTGCTGATGCCTATAGACCAACTGATTTTTGGGAGAGGCACACCATGAGCTGGTCACGAGCCAATTGCAGTGCACATTAGTGTTGCACCAAGTACCGAAACCAATACCATAGGCATATTGATGTAAAAAAAATACAGATAAAAATAGCAGAGTACCATATCATTATTATTGTTTTTCAATACCAGTAGTTTAAAAACTATAATCGTTAGGTGTCTTAAAGGGCAGTATCCAAAAAGCTGAAAGTCAGCTGACAACTGTGTGTCTTCTGACAAGTTGTGTTCAGGCAAGTGTGTTGGGAGCGGCAAGAATGAATTGGCTTCAAGTTGCCAAGTACCTCCTGCGGACAACTTTTGCACTCTTTTAAGTAACCCTCCGGCACATAACCTCAGTCCGTTCGGTCCCGTGGCTGTAGTGTTATTTGCAATGGAGTCTTTTGTGCGGTTAAGAAAACTTGACATTAAGTCAGCTGCGGCCCAAAGGTTATGATCACTGCTTTCCAAGGTTCAAGACTGTGACCAGAGTATCCACCCACACCTCTTGAACAAATGGCTCATTGAGCAAAACACAGATACTGCAAACCTCTCTCTGGATTGCCCCCTGCTCCAGTATGTTTCACACTCAAGTGATGGGTAAGATGCAGAGAAAACATTTTGTGTGCATGGATGTTCATGACAATAAAGATTATTATTACAATTATTATTCACTATACCATCCATAAGAGAGTGAGTATTACCACCAGAGAGAACTCTGATAGCATTGAAAGCATGATACGGTACGTTTTAGCACAGGTGTTTTATGCATTCATCCATTTTCTGAGCCACTTATCCTCACAAGGGTCCCAGGAGAGCTGATATTGAGGTAATTTATCCAGGTATAGTGTTGTAGTGAGAATTTTTGGAATGTGACACCACCACAGATAGACAAACAACAACTTCTTTAGTTTTTATTTATTTCACTGCCATTTTGGAGAGGGTAAGTGTATCGCCTGCAACAAGTCGCCACTTTGTATCCCACCCGAGTGTATCAGAATCACAATCAAAATCATTTTGATTACCTAGGGATTTTTTCTACAGTAGCTGGAGCTACTCTACTATGACAACAGCTTGTCAATTGACAGTGAATACTTTTGAGACATAAAGACGTTGGGAGAACAGTCAGGAAGCAATAAAAGATTGTTATTAATCTGGCAATGACGGTACACTATTTTGTGTGTGTTTCCCTTGGTAAGACAGTTAGTGGAAGGTGTCTGGTCTTCTATGTGACAGAAGAGTCTCCGCTAGGATGAAGGGCAACGTTTATAAAACAGTGGTGAGGCAGCCCAAGATGCACGGATTAGAGATGGTGCCACTGAAGAAACGACAGGAAGCAGAACTGGAGGTAACAGAAATGAAGATGCTGAGGTGATCGCTTGGTGTGAACAGGTTGGATAGGATTAGAAATGAGCTCATTAGAGGAACAGCCAAAGTTTCAATGTATTGGAGACAAGGTAAGAGAGAGCAGAGTTTGTTGGTTCGGACATGTTCAGAGGCGAGAGAGTGAGTATGTTGGTAGAAGGGTGCTGAGGATAGAGCTGCCAGGCAAAAGAGCGAGAGGAAGACCAAAGAAAAGGTTGATGTATGTTGTGAGGGAGGACATAAGGACAGTGGTTGTGAGAGAGGAGGATGCACGAGATGGGCTTAGATTGAAAAAGATGACACGTTGTGGCAACTGCTAACGGAACAAGCCGAAAGAAAAAGAAGAAGACTCAAGTTGTGAGAGACATTGCATGCAACGGATGGACACCGTTCTCGGGTTCCACAAAGGCAGGAACACTCTGAAAATGATCAATTTAAGACTGTGGCCACAAGTGAGACTACGGCATGCAAATTCTGCGGCAATGAGCACAGACGTGGGCGGAACTCTTCCACTCCATTTGGAAAGAACTGTCACCACTGTGGGACTGCAAATCATTTCTGCCGGGATATGCGACAGCTACACATAGCAGATACTGAGGTGGAGGATACGGGCATTGTTGATTATTACTCAGACTTCTGGGAGATTGAGCTGCTTCCAGACCTCTCAGCAGAGACTACAGTGCTGAGGTCCAAGGCGCAGTTCACCCGCCATGGACAACCAGATTGAGTAATAATGGACTGCGGCAGTTAGTTCGACAGTGAGAAATTTAGGCGATTTGCAAGGGAGTGGGAGTTCGACCATGTGAAGTCCTCCCCTAGACATCTAAAGTCAAATGGCATGGCTGAGTCTGCTTTAAAAATAGTGAAAAACATCTGCAAGAAGGCAGCCAATGCGGGTGACGACCCATGGCTGGCCATATTACAGTGGCAGAACACACCCACAGAAGGGAAACACAGTAGCCCTGCAGGGAGGCTGATGTCTTGAAGGCTGAGAAAACCACTCCCAGTCGCTGACACGCTTTTGGAGCTGAGAGTGGTCACTGGGGTTGACGAGCTAAGAGTTAAACACCAGTCAGCCAAGCTCTGGTATGACAAGTCTACCAGAGACCTACCTGAACTGTGTACTGAACAGCACGTCAGGATGAAGCCTCTGCCTGGGGACCGGTCAGGCAGGTGGCGAAGAGGGGTCTGTCTAAGGCAGGTGGGCCCCAGATGATATTTGGTGGATGTCGAACGGGTACTGTACCGCCGGAACTGGGTGGATCTGCGCCCGGCAGAGTGGGACGTTATCTGGCATTACCCAGAACAACACAACCCATCGGGGTGCAACAGCCCACTCGAGGAGCAATCAGCTGGTCAAACAGAGGATGTGAGGGACAGCAGAAATGATGTAGACATGAGGGGCTCCAAGACTGACACAAAGCAACAAAATTGCCCAGATAGGCCAAGGCCTGGCCCATCACTGACAACGTCATCCCCATCACCAGCCGTCGAGCGCAGGACAACCAGTGGTTGGCTGGTTAGAACGCCTAATAGACTTGACCTTTAAGCATAAGCTTGTTTTGTCACTTATTTGGTTCCAGTTCTTTCCCTCACTGGAAGTGTCGTGAACTGCTTGGTTCGGGTAGTTGACTTTTAAAAAAAAAAAATGAAAAAAATTCAATGATTGTTGACCAATGTGAAACGGGTTTTGAATTACTGAAACAATCTTAATTTTGCACTAATGGTTGATAACGCCTGAATTTGCACTTTGGAATAAGGCCTTCAGCAATTTTGATGTTTTCATCGATAAATGAGGAGATGTTAGGAATCGTAGAGTCCACCCCCTGCTCAATGGTTTGGTCTAGTAGCATATGCGGAAGCGCCGGAAGTGACTAAATAAAAGTGCTACTGAGCATTCAAAGTTCTCTGAAGTCGTTTTTGTTGACACACGCACAAAAATAGTCGCACTGACAATCACACTGAAGAGCAATTTAGCATCTCTAATTAATTTAGCATCTCCCATTAATTCATGTCTTTGAGATGTGAGAGGAAACCAGAAATCCCACACAGGCACGGGGAGAACATGCAAACACCACACAGGTGGGATGGGTTTTCAACGGCGGTCATCAGAATATTGAGGCCAACGCTTTACAGCTTGTGTCACTGTGCCGCCCAATTTGGGTTGATTGATTTTAAAATGATCAGACGTGTTTGCGCTTGAACTTAATGACTGTATGACATAACAATGAACTAAGATCTCCCATGGTCAAAAGAGCGAATAAAACTATTAATGCATTTTAATTAGCTAATGAAGCGCAAAGACAACTGCACGATATGTACAGTAGTTGTCACAAAGAAACATAATTAATGGCACATCATAATTTTTGCAGGCCTTGGCACAGAACTCTGGATGAATTAAATGCTGGCTTCTGCATTGCATTTCAAATTCGATATGATAGTAAATGAGGATGATCTGATGTCGAAATGCGCACCCTGTTGGCTTTTTATAAAAACAAAACGTGTCTTCTTTGTGTGGTTAAATTATGCCACCTGCAGGCTAAATTAGATAATTCACGGATCTCAACCGTTGTTTTTTCTCTGTTGAAATAGTGAGAGGCGACGGAAAGTTTTCAGCCCCCAAAAAATTCTTCACTTTATTTCTCAGAATAGCAGATTATACGCAAATAAAGGTGCAAAAAACGTGTTGCATCATTCCCAAAAAGATTAATGGCTTTATTAGCTCAAAGGATTGCTTCTTTTATCCACCCATTTTCTTAGATGCTTATCCTCACTTGGGTCGCAGGGAGTGCTGAACCCTATACCAGCTGTCAATGGGCAGGAGGAGAGGTTCACCTTGAAATGGTTGCCAGCCAATCAATCGCAGGGCACATGGAGACAAACAGCCACACTCACAATCACACCTAGGGGATATTTTGAGTGTCCATTAATGTTGCATGTTTTTGGGATGTAGAAGGAAACCAAAGTGCCCGGAGAAAACCACGCAGGCACGGGGAGAACTCCACACAGGCAGGGCCAGGATCGAACAAGGATCCTCAGAACTGTGAGGCCAACCTTTTACCAGCTGAACCACCATGCCGCCCAAAAATGACTAGTTGTGAATAAATTTGCAAAGCACTAAAACTGCTCTACGAAAAAATACAAAGATGTCAGTCTTTGGTATTAGTGGATGAGTTAGTGCACATGACTAAAAAACAAAAGCATTCTTCTCTTTAGCCTCACCAGAAAAATAATGATGCTTTGTCGAGGATCATCTTCTCCATCGACAAATGGATCCCATTTAAACTAGATGAGATGGGTGTTAAGATAAAGTTCAATAATAACTTTATTATAACTACATACAAAAAAAACATTCTGCTCTCATATTTATTTGGCACAGTTTTACGCCGGATGCCCTTCCTGACGCAACCCTCTGAAATTATCCAGCCTTGGGAGCGGCGTACAGATTGCACTGCCTTGTGCCCCCATAAGGCTGCATTCGCGCCACTCCTCCATATGAACATAAATATTAGAAATCAACAGCCATTAATGGCACTGAAGTTAGTTTAACATTGATAAAATCCAGACATGAGACAATGTAAGGATATTAAGTCTTCTCAAGGCGGGTTTATACAAATTAGGGCTCCATCCATTAATAATTTTCATATTTCTGATCATCACTGAGATATTGTTTGGAATTAGGGTGTGGTAAATGCAGTTTTATGGGGGGGCGGGGGGGGGGGGGCAAGCCAATGCAAACTGTAGGCCAGTCCAAAGTATGTAAAGATTCAGAGGTTATGTGTAGTGTGTGTGCATGCATGTATGGGTGCATGCGTGTGTGTGTCTCCCCTGTGCTTGCTGACCACGGTCAGGAGACTGTTGCAGGAAGGATTAACAAAACTTTTATCATTAAAGATTTAAGTAAATATCTGTACTGCTGTAATCTTAGTCTCAAATTACTGTTTTAATCAAATACACTCACATGATATTCCCAGATTGCGAAATTACACTCTCTCTATCTCTCTGTCTGTCTTCTCTCTCTCTCTCTCTCTGTATATATATATATATATATATGTATATGGGCGTCACGGTGGATCAGCTGGTAAAGCGTTGACCTCACAGTTTTCAGGACCCGGGTTCAATCCCAGCACCGCCTGTGTGGAATTTGCATGTTCTCCCCGTCCCTGTGTGGGTTCTCTCTGGGTATTTCGGTTTCCTCCCACACCCCAAAAACATGCAACATGAATTGGACACTCTAAATTGCCCCTTGGTGTGATCGTGAGTGTGGCTGTTTGTCTCAATGTGCCCTGCGATTGGCTGGCAACCAGTTCAGGGTGTACCCCGCCTCCTGCCCTTTGAGAGGTGGGATAGGGTCCAGCACTCGTGTGACCCTTATGAGGAAAAGCGGCAAAAAAAATGGATGGATGGATGGATGGATATAGGTGGCACGGTGGAGCAGCAGTAAAGCATTGGCCTCAGAGTTCTGTGGCCCCGACTTTGATCCCAGCCTTCCCTGTCAGGAGTTCGCATAATCTCCTGGTGCCTACGTGGCTTTTCTCCGGCCACTCCGGTCCTCCCACATCCAGAAAACATGAAACATTAATTGGACACTCTAAATTACACTTGGATGTGATTGTGAGTGCGGCTGTTCGTCTCTTATGTATCCTGTGATTGGCTGGCAAACAGTTCAGGGTGTACCCTGCCTCCTGCCCGTTGACAGCTGGGATAGGCTCCAGCACTCCCGTGACCCTTGTGAGGATATATATATATATATATATTATATATATATATAATATATATATATATATATATATATATATATATATATATATATGTATATATATATATATATATATCCATCCATCCATTTTCTTAGCCGCTTATCCTCAGAAGGGCCGCGGGGAGTGCATTTTGAAACTTGAGCTGCTTTTGGGACATGTGAAAAAACACAGGTTCATCCAGCTCCCTGCTACACAAAACTTCTCTGCAGATAACCAAGCAACCCAGTTTCCCAATGAAAAGTGTGTGGAACCACTGGAAATGATGAAGGGGGACTTCGGTGCGCGATTCCGTGAACTACACCCTCCAACCCCAGTCTTTCTGGTGGCCGTGCAGGCCACCAAACGTGAGGCATACCGTTGGACAGGTCAGGAGGATGACCTGGACGCGAAGCACCAGGATCCCCACGGGTTGATTCGGGTGGACGGCCTCGGGGAGGAACCCAACGGCAAAGCAGGAACCACACAACAGCATGCAACCACTCTGGACAAAGACCTCCCAGACCGTGGTTTCGAGGCGAATTGGTCGCCACTGAGGCTTGGTCACGAGGCAGCCATGGATTGGTCACCAGCGAGGCGCGATCATGTGGCAGCCGGGGATCGGTCGCCACCGAGGCTAGGTCAGGTAGCGGTCTACGCTCGGTGGCCGTCGTGGCATGGCCCTCAGACGGCCGTTGACCGGCCTCCATTGAAGCAGGAGAGGGAGGTGGCAGCCATCGAGACCGGGGAGTGAGACCGTACACTTGTCACTGTCGAGACAGGGGTGTTGAAGCAGAAATGAGGGGCGGGCCGGTTGTAGACGAATCAGGAGCGTGGAGCGGCCGCGGTACTCCTGGACACGGACGAGAGATGGCTGCTGAGCCGTCGCCACCTTTTGGACAGCAACATGAGGTGACTGTGGTGCCACCGCCTGGACAGGAATGTGAGGCGGCTGCGGAGCCCTCGCCATTGCCTGGACAGGAATGTGAGGCGGCTGTGGAGCCCTCGCCACCGCCTGGACCTCAACGTGACGCAACTGTGGAGCCCTCGCTACCGCTGGGACCGCAACGTGAGGTGACTGCGGTGCCACCGCCTGGACAGGAACGTGAGGCGGCTACGGAGCCCTCGCCACCACCTGGACAGGAATGTGAGGCGGCTGTGGAACCATGGCCGTCTGCTGGACAGGAACGGGAGGCAGCTGCGGAACCATTGCCACCTCCTAGACAGGAACGTGAGGCGGCTGTGGCGCCATCGCTGGACTGGCGGGAACCCGCACAGCCAGGGCTGGAACGGCAGGATCATGACATATCAAAGAGAATGTTGATGGATGTTGCAAGGGAAGACATGAGAGCAGTTGGTGTAAGAGCGGAAGATGCAGGAGATAAGCTCAGATGGAAAAAGATGAGACGCTCTAGCTTCCCCGAATGGGACAAACCGAAGGGAAAACATATATATGTGTGTGTGTGTGTGGTGTGTGTGTGTGTATAAATATAAGTATTTGAACACCCTGCTGTAGTGCAAGTTCTCCCACTTAGAAATCATAGAGGGCTTCACACATTCACATTTAGATAAATTACAGAAAAATTACAATAATTAATTAATTAATTAATTACTTTCAGTAAGCCTGTTCTAATCCCACCTCACCCCTCTGATTCCGAATCCTCTACTTCTTCAAAGGAGGGATTTTGATAACAGAATCGGAGGTTGTTGTATGGATTCTGACATAACTGAATGGATAAAGAGCTGAGGTTGACCACTTCCTGGAAGGTGTTCGTGTGGAGTATTTGCCTACAACTGCTAAAGTGAATATACAGTCAAGAAAATAAATATTTGAACACCCTGCTATAGTGCAAGTTCTCCCACTTAGAAATCATGGAGGGCTCTGAAATTTTCATTTTAAATGCCTGTCCACTCTGAGAGAGACAATCTAAAAAGATAAATCCAGAAATCACAATGTATGAAATTTTAACGATTTATTTGTGTGACACAGGTGCACATAAGCATATGAACACCTGTCTACCAGCTAGAATTCTGATCCTCAAAGACTTGTTAGTCTGCCTTTAAAAGTGTATTGTCCTGAATCAGATGCACATTTGTGAGGTTGTTAGCTGTATAATGACACCTGTCCACCCCATACAATCAGTAAGACGCAAACTTGTAACATGACCAAGACCAAAGAGCTGTCCAAAAACACCAGAGACAAAATTGTACAACTCCACATGGCTGGAAAGGGCTAAGGAGAAATTGCCAAGCAGCTTGGTGAAAAAAACTTCCACTGTTGGATCAATAATTACAAAATTGAAGAAGATAAACATGACGGTCAAATCTCAATTGGAGTGGAGCCACACGCAGGATATCACCTTGTGGGGTCTCAGTGATGCTTAGAAAGGTAAGGAATCAGCCCAGCACTACACGACAGGATTTGGTCAATGACCTGAAAAGAGCTGGGACCACCTTTTCCAAGGTGACTGTTGGTAATACACTAAGATATCATGGTTTGAAATCATGCATGGCACAGAAGGTTCCCCTGCTTAAACCAGCACGTCGAGGCCCGTCTTAAGTTTGCCAATGACCATTTGGATGATACAGAGGAATCGTGGGAAAAAGTTTTGTGGTCAGATGAGACCGTAATGGAACTTTTTGCTCATAATTCCACTAACTGTGTTTAGAGGAAGACAAATGATGAGTTCCATCCCAAATCCCAAAAACATGCAAAAATAATTGGACACTCTAAATTGCCCCTAGGTGTGAGTGAGTGCAGCTGTTTGTCTCTATGGGCCCTGCGATTGGCTGGTAACTACTTCAGAGTGTACCCTGCTTCCTGCCCATTGACAGCTGGTATAGGCTCCAGCACACTCCAGGGTATTCCTTTCATTATTCAAAAGTACTTCGGCTGGCTCAGCTTCATCGAAGACAGTTCATTCAGTTACCAGCTGACTTTGGTCTCATATCCCCGTGGACTTTGTTACCAGCTTGCCCCACTGAGAGGGTAATTGTCAGGTTCAGGCTGGGAGTGGAAGCCAGATGCAGAGAAGACTGGGAAATGAGGGTGCGAATTGGTATTTTATTTAGACTAGACTAGGCTAGGAACTTAGTTTACAAAACTTGGGATTCAGGATTCCAATATGGATCAGGCTGGCGGAGTGGGATGACAGGTTGTCAGTGGGCCCAAGGAGATGAACACAGGGTTGCAGTGATCCAGAGCAGATGGAAAAATGAAGACAATGAAAATTGGAATGAGGCTCAAAGAAAGTCAAGATATGGTGGCTAGGCTACCAACTTGATGAGGTGCAATTATATTCTGCTGACAACTTAGAGTCCCACAGTGTCTTAAAAGAGATCCGTTGTAATTCAAGTTTATAATTTACGTCAACTCCTGAAAAAAGAATACTCACGACACATCCACGCGCACACAGAGGACTCAGGGTTCTGGAGCAGCAACCCCGAAAGTTACACAGTCATTACTACGATCATTGATTGTTTTTCCAAATGAGTCCATTATGTGCCCTTTTCCAAACTCCCGTCTGCCATGGAAACTGCTAACCTCCTGATCTTGCATGTCTTCAAACTCTTTGGAATTCCATCACTATTGGTTCTCATCAATGTCCTCAGTTTTCTTCTCAGGTCTGGAAGAAAGTCTGGAAGGAGGTGGGTGCAATGGCCATCTTATCTTCAGGGTGTCATCTGCAGACCAACTGGCAGATGGAGTGGGCCAGTCAATACCTCCTCCCTCCTCTCCGCATGGAGAACGTTCCTCCCGTGGTTCAAATATGCTCACAGCTCCCTTGCTATCTCTGCTACCAGTATGTCCCAGTTCATGGCTTGACATGGTTTTCAACCCCCAGTTTTCAACATACAGGAGCAGGCAGTGTCAGTTTCAGCCATACAGAATCCCATGCAGAGAGTCTAGGCGGTGTGGGAGGAAGTTCAGGCTTCATTGAGCCGGTCTGTGACAGGTAACAAGCATCTTCCAGACCGTCATCACTCTCCTATTCCCGAACACAAGGCAGGTCAATCAGTCTAGTTTTCCCCCACAACCTCATGTAGTGAAATGTTTCTTTGTGTTAATTTTTTTTTTCTTTTCATCTTTTCTGTGAAGCTTAAGCATGGCAAAGTACCTTTTCTTATTCCTGATCTTTATTATTTTTTTCTTATGCCAAACAAATGGAAAGAAATGTTGTTTCTCTGTGATCGGCGAATCAGATGTCCATTGGTGTGACTGAGTACTCGATGATCGATTGGTGCTGTCTCAGTCCTAGACAGAGAATGCACGGGTGTTCTCCCCTCAGCGCACATTGTGGCCTGAAGAGGAAGACACCGCGTTGTGAATTAATTTCGCTTCATTTTGCTCCTTCCGCAGAGAAGTGCTACATTTTGGGGGCTCGTCCAGGATGTGTGCAGCGTGGATGTACTTCATCCTGTAAGAGAAGTCACCGGCTGTCACATGTCTCTCCTAAACTCTACCATCATCAGTAGCATAGGGAACTAGCAACAGTGGTATCCTGACTATCAGGGAAGAAAGGTCGTCTGACCTTTTCAAGTTTAGCCCGTCAAATAGAACATGGCCCAAGTAAAGGGGTTCCAGACCTCGAAATGGTTGGTAATAAGAGCAATTACTCCCAGCATACAACTTTGTAACTATTTAGAGGGGAAAGTCAATCTAAGGCTACCCACCCTCAGAAGAATCCTCCAATCCCACAATCAGGAGAAGAGTGCCATGGAGCTTTACAAGCAGCTGACCTCTGAAGTCCAGGGCATCAGAGAAACACCACAGACCTTTCTCATCAGAATCCTTGACCTTGCATTTCTTCATTGCTGTCAGAAGCAGTTACTTAATACTATTTCCAATTATTTCTACATTATCCTCCTGTTTATCCTACATTTGCTCAAATCCTTAAATCATCTAATAGATCACCCTTTCGGCTTACACTCAGAGGAAAATATAGCACTAATTACTTGTAATCTTCTGGATCAGAGAACAGGTCTGGAAGATAACTCATAATGTCATCATCGTGTTCAAGAATATCACTGTCATTACTCTGTTGTGCCAATAATGGATATAGTTGTGCCAATTTTGAATTTGTCGGGGCAATAGCAGTGGTTATAAGTTGGTTAAGTGATGCCTTTATGCAGGGAATACAACAGCATTCACACAATGCAAGAATAGCTGCAAACAGCGATAGAAACTAGGACAGAGAACACCAAATTTTTAGATTTGCCAGTTTTTTTTTCTTCTTCCACCACTCAGACCTGGCTGATGTATTTACACCAGAGTGCTCCTTCATCTTGTGGTTCAGGGTGCGGAGGCCTTGAATGGCCCTTGTGCATGACCCATCAGGTGCTGTGATATTTGGAATAAACAACACTGGTCACCAAAAATTGAGCTCTCACCACCCTTCTCAGCCAGGAGCATGTCGACCGCTATGGAACGTCATGAGTGATGTTGCAGCTGGTTGTTCCCTTATGGCAATAAAGCCTGCTTCCGTATAATTACCTAGTTGCTGTACATTGTAATGTATGCAGTTGATTCTGTCAACATTTTTATTCGGGGTTATCCATAACAAGATGGATACTCACCTGGTTGGGATGCCATTTGCATCAATGTATGTCAGATCTCCATCTTTCCAAGAGGACCTTCGCCTTCGGGAGAACCCAAGGGGAGGTCCAAAGATGGGTGCGGCCAATTGTATATCCTCTGCTTTGGATGGAAACACAGTCACAGATAAGAGCAGTGATACCAGTGTACACATTCCTGCTGCATTTATCAGTATGTCATACAATTTTTGACCAACACACCACCACAACAAATCACTGCATGGGAGCAGTGGGGCAGTTTGTAGATGGATATCATGACACCATGTTTTGTTGAGACTTCCCACCTTAAAATCTGTCCCTGTAAAGCTAACACAGGAGAAATTAGCCAATGCAACATTAGTAGAAAATATCAGTTTATCATTTACTGCCTTAGTTGTTGGATAAACACTTTTCCATTTCTGACAAGTGGTGTTAGGAGTTGTTTTAGTCATTACCTCCACGGTACATTGTGTTGGGATTTCTGTTGGAATGACACGCATTAGTGGCCTAGGGCCCGTGCATGTGATGTAACTATAGTTTACCTTGTTAGCTGCATTCTAGATTAATAACAACCAGTTTTGTGTCCTATTTGTCAAAAAAGATAATCATAATAATGAAAAAATGTTCCTCAGGCTTTTTCGGTTAAAATACTCCCTCCATCGTATACATACTCTTTTGTATGGCATTCGGGTATAAGGTAGCATTATTTTCATTTCTTTCAGCTATTTTGTCCATGTCATTCAGCTCTTTCTCAGTCTATGCCAGCGTTCGGGTAAAACTGCATGTACAGTAGATGTTAATTCATAAACAGACCTAGGATGAATAAACAAATGGCAGTAATAAGGTTATTAAAGCACAGTAACTTGTTACATTTTTTTTTTTCTGATGGTGTAGTGCAGGGATGTCGAACTCATTTCTCTTGAGGGCCACGTTGTAGTTCGGGTTTCCCTCAGAGGGACATTTCGAGTGAAGGCAGCGTGAGATCGATTCCCGCTCAGTGATGGTGTTGACATCTGCACTGCGACTGGCTGGCGACCAGTTCGGGGTGTAGTCTGCCGCTGCCCGAAGTTAGCTGGGATTGGCTTCAGATCTCTCTCCGAATAAATGCAGAAGTGCTGCGTCAGGAAAGGCATCCGGCATAAAAAAAAAAATAAAAAAGACAGTTATTGCCACACCACCATGACATGCTGATAAAATTCCCAATTTGTTTCTAGTCCTATCAAATTGATGCATGTGAAATTTCCTAGTGACACGCCATTGGAAAACAATGTTTTTTAAGTTTTTCAAAAGAAGTTAATGGATACACAGAATCCCCCAACTTTTTTTTTTTTTTTTTTGCATTCGTTATCAATTAATAGCATTGGTATTATCTCTGGATCTGTGCAAACACTACAATCTTTTGGACACGTTTTTTGTAT
The DNA here is from genome assembly GCF_019802595.1 of Syngnathoides biaculeatus. Lineage (NCBI taxonomy): Eukaryota > Metazoa > Chordata > Actinopteri > Syngnathiformes > Syngnathidae > Syngnathoides > Syngnathoides biaculeatus. Next base: position 1,795,669 of record NC_084662.1, on the reverse strand, counting down.
GTAGTTATCCAATTTGTTTTGTTTTTATTTTATTTTATTTGTTTTTTGGGGGTGGCACCTTGAGTGGTTCCCACAGGTACCACTCGAACAGAAAAATGAAAATAACGGATAGCGTTCGTCCAACACCCAACAGCAAAATTTCACTGTTTAGTCACCATTATGACAGCAGTCTCACTCCCATGTGTAACCGGACTACAGCGACCTTGGCAATGGGAATGAGAACAGCTATCTTACAAGTGGCCAATAAAAACAAATTAGTTTTGTTTGTGTGTTAACAATGGTTTCAAAAGCAATAACTTTCCTACAATCAAGAAATGAATTCAAGTACACCTTTTTGCAATTTTTTAAGCTGTTTGGTGTTCTTAATAACTCCTGAAAGGGACCCACTTGTGTGCTTTTTTTCCCTTCATCATTTGTCTATCTCTTATTGTGTGGAAATTATTGGGAATTTTTATGGTCTCCCAAACAGTGTTTTGAATGGAATGAGACCCTTACGTGCTTGTAATGTATGTATAGTTAGACTAAATCTATCATTGTGTCCAAATTGCTCCTACGTGTGATTGTGAGTGCGGCTGTTTGTCTCCATGTGACCTGCAATTGGCTGGCAACCAGGTCAGGGTGTACCTTGCCTCCTGCCCGTTGACAGCTGGGATAGGCTCCAGCCCTCCGCGCGACCCTTGTGAAGATAAGCGGCTAAGAAAATGGATGGAGGGATGAATGGAAGTGTAGCTTGAGGAAACTGACCACTTTTTGTATACACATTCCCTTGTGGATTATGTCGCACGCAGATCAAACAAGCCCTACAAAAAAAGTTTTTTGCATACAAGTTAAATCCATGGATCATGTAATGCCTTTGTACCAGGACTACCATTCCCCCTGTTGAGACCTGAGACTTCCCATGGCTCAAGATTGCCGCCCACTTAAAACATGTTTTTGGTAGAATTTTTTTTTTGTATCTGTGCTGACATAATTCCCATTTTGTAATGTAGTACCTTATTTTTTCCACATTTTTAGTTCTACTGGTAAGCTTTGTTGTTGCATTTTGTTTAACAAATCATCTCAAAGTATGTCTTCATTTGTTACATGGTCAGCTAATCCCATAAAGGTTTTGGCTGCTGCTTCTTTTGCTATTTTATCTGTAAATCCATTTCCTAACGATTCTTTGTCTGTATTTGATGTGTGCACTGCACATTTACATATGGCTATTTCTTTTGGTAATTGAACTGCTATGACCAAATTTTGTAGTAGCTCTGCATGTGTCACTGTGTTCTCTGTAGTTGTCGCTATTCCTCTATTTTTCCAGGATTGTCTGTGTAGATTGTGATAACACCGTGAATACAGCAGCATCTGGTCTCAGATTGTTTAAGACTGTCCAATAAGCTGTACAGTTCAGTCATCCCAATCCAAATCTGGTTATTTTTCTGTCCAATCAGGAATATTTCGTACTACCATAACAAATTGTCCAAAACTCTTCCACTCCCGTTTAATGACGTGTGAGGTGGTGTCCATTCCTTGTGTAGTGCATTTAGTTTGTCAGTCAGTCTTGTTCCTGTCACCATGACTGATAAACCATCTGAGTACAGATAATCATGATTTTGTCTGGTGTGGGCTGTTATAAGTTTATCTTATACTACATTGTTACATGCAATGAGTCACTTCCTATGTCATTTTGTGGTTGTTCAATCAAGTCTTGAGCTGTTTGGAGCAAGAAATCTCCTGTTCTTGTGGGAGGTTTGTTTGGAATATGTAAGGTATAATAATAGAGCGCTGGATTCCTATTTTGTAAGATATTTAACTGTCCTCCCAGTAATTCCTTTTTTATCTTTTTACTTCTATTTTTCCTGTCAGAGAGGGAATTAAGCGCAGTCCTAGTTTCAGCAAGGCATCTCTTCCCAAAAAACGTATGGGACAAACTAAAAAGTTGCATTTTGGGAACATTAGTTGTGACATTTTTGATGGGGAGATGGGTGCTCTTTTCCTCATCTGCGGCCACAATTATTAAATGTTTCGCATAAAGCTCCATAAATTTCTCCTTCCTCTGTCAGAAAAGTGTCAATTTTCTTTTTCTTATTTTGTAGCACTCTTTCTGCGTGTAGTGCTTGGTTAACGTATTGTTACAGGTTGCCAGTCGGTTTGTCGACCCAATGTTTTTCAATCCATTGTTTTATAGGAGTATTTGAATTTGCATGAAGAGCATTTTTTTTAAATGCCCTTGATACACACTCCCTGTAGTGTGATCTTTAGGAATGCCTCTGTTTGCTTTAAAACATGCAGTCATTCCAATTATTTATTCTTCAAATGGTTCATTGTTATTTTATTTTGCTCTTCCAATGGCAGAACAATTTGGTTTTTTTTTTCTAAATCTGCGGTGCGCGATATTAACCCTCAAACTCCCTGCTGCTGTGAGAAAGTACTTTGCTGTCATCCAAATTTATTGTACTTCCAAACCATTTAAGTGGTAAGATTTTCTCAAGTCTTGCGTTCTCTGGACGAATTATGTTACATCAACTTTATGAGATGTGATACCTTTTATGGCTGTTTTCACATCATCTTGAGTCCAGCGTTTTTTTTTTTTTTTTTTTGCGTCTGTGTGTGTTTCTCTTATTTTATCCTCCAGGTTAACTATATATATTTTTTGTGTGTATGTTGAGCTGCCCAGCAAAGTCATATTGTGTTATCCACAAATTTAGATGTTTTGTTTTAATTGGACATTTAGTTGGACATTTTTTTTTCAGGTGTTGTGTTTCAACTATTTTGCTTTTTATCAACTATTTTGGTATTTGTTTTTCCCCTGTTTGAGTCAGTGGTTCACCGAGAGTGACTATACTGACTTCCCCCTGAACAGGGTGACAATTACGTTTCGTTTGAGGTAATTCTCAAGCTTCTACCACAAGTGGCGGAGAATTCTTACCTCTGCATCCTCAAATAGTTGTTACTCAATTTCCTGTTCAAATGAGGTAGCGAACCTCCACTCACACTTTAACACATGCACACGTTTCACGGAGCTCACGTACAGGACACACCTTGCCCTTTTCTCAGTTTTATAGACTAATTAGTCTACTCGCTAGTGACTAGAATTCTCAAGGTTTGGTTCTACCGCAGTCACCCAGACGCGCATTCACTCATTCCTCATGAGTGTGGGAGTTTCCTACTCACCAGAGATGTTTTCACTTCCTTCGGCTTCTCGTCAACCCTCAGCCTCCAGGCGCAAAGTCAAGGCCCAGTCCCGGAAAGGGTCTCAAGTGCCGTGGCCACGGTCTTTGCCTGGACGTCGACTCGGCCCCTGGAAACCTCAGGTATCGTGAGATCCGGCTCCAAGGACCAAGTAAATGTCAGGTTCACCAATCAGACATTCATTAAACAGGACCAAAAAGGAAGCAAAGACGGTAAGCTACGTGCCATAGCCTATGCATCTCAAATGTTGACAAGGGCAGAAAAGAATTACCATCTTCACTCTGGAAAATTAGAATGCTGTGACTGGGTGATTCGGTGATTATTTAATGAATCCCACCTGCACAGTATACACCGATAACAACCCACTCACCTATGTGTTATCTACTGCTAAGCTGAACGCCACAGTGAGTAGGTGGGTTTTTCTGAGCTGGCAGAGTTCCAACTGACCATTAAATATCGCCTAAGCAAAGAGAATGGTGATGCTGATGGTCTGTCAAGGATGCCTTGTGAGATCGAGGAAATGATGGAGGAGTGTACAGAGGAACTATCTTGGCCTTGAGTCCAAGGTACAGTGCAAGCCATAGAAACAAAAGACTCTAAAACAATATGGTGCATGATGGCTCTTGAATGTGCAAGAACAGATGAAGAACTACTTACACCATTTTCCAAAACGGAGATCTGCCAGGCACAAAGAGAGGATTCAGATATTGGCCCTGTACTAAACCACAAATAGTCTGATCAAAGACCAGTTGGACAGCAGCTCAAGTCACTCACCGCAAAGAGCAAACATTTACTCATAGAGTGGCACAAACTGAGTTTGGATGTGGACGGCGTAGTGTACCGAAAGACTGTCACCAGGATTCAACTTGTCCTACCAGAAAAATATAAAATAACGCACAACATCACTCATTCGTGATCATTTCTTCTGGCCATACATGCAGCAAGAGGTTGAGATCTATATGTCTCGATGCAGTGCCTGCATTAAACAGAAAAAGCCCTGCAGAGAAACAAGAGCTCCCCTCACTCCCATTGTCATGACACAGCCATTTGAACTAGTTTCCATTGACTTCATGCATCTTGATAAGTATGCAGGTGGCTATGAGTACATACTGGTGATAGTTGATCACTACACTCGTTTTGCTCAGCCATATGCCACAACGATGAAATCCGCTAAATGTGTTGCGTACAAAAGCTTCAATGATTATGGTAAGAAGTGGGGTTTTTCCAAGCATATTCATCATAATATGGGTGGAGAACAGGAAAAGTAGTTGTTTGCACAGTCACAGAAAATCTATGGGGTGATGGGTTCAAGAACAACACCATATCACCCTCAAGGAAATGTGCAAGTTGAGAGGATTTATAGAACCATTCTACAAATTCTGAAACTTGTCACTGAAAAACTAAAGTCCAACTGAAAAGAGTCACTGAATAAAATCATGTTTGCATTACAATTGCCCGAGAAGTGAAGTTAATGGATTTTCACCTCTTAATCTCCTATTTGGAAGCTCTCCAATACTGGCTGTCGACCTGATGTTTGGCTTTACTCCTGAAAGAGGGACAACCAATCACAATGAATACATGAAAAAATGCAAAACACAGATGCAGGAGGCATGTGACATAACAACTAAGAATACACAGAAAAGGGCAAAGAGAAACAAACGATACCATGACAACAATGTGAGAAGTTTTGTGCTGTATGTGGGCAACAGATTCCTTGTAAGAAATTGGACCCCTAGAGGAGGAACTGGGAAACTGCGAAACCACTGGGAAGATTGTATATACAAAGTCATCCGCCAAGAGGAAGAGGACATGCCAATATAAGAGGTACTGCCAGAGCAAAGTAAATGGAGAACAAGTAGGGTTCTATACCATAATCTTTTGTTGGCATGCAATAACTTACCCTTAGAAACCCAGTTGACCCCGACTAAACGGAAAAGGAAGAAGGAAGACTAAGGCTCAGGCCAGTAGTGATACGACTGTAGCAAATCAAGAGGATGAGTAGAGCGATGATGACAACTATGGATACCAATGTGTGCCTACAGACCAGTTGTTTCATGTGCTACAACCTGTTGACTAGACAAACAGAATGTCAATGATGCTGAACCTCAACAGCAAGACTACCTCAGCAGCAGGAGATTGAGGGTCTAGAACAGGTGCTCAAAGGAGGCATGACACCAGATCAGGAGGAGATGCAAGTTAAAGAAGAGCCAGTCAACAAACAAATAATGACAGCAATGCCATCATCATTTCCAAGCGACGACAACGAAGCAGCACAGCACTACCAGCGACCAGTGACAGAGAGACCTATGACCTATGATAGGCTGGGCCACCCGACCTGTTATAGCACTGGACCTCCAAGTAACATGTACTGGTACCCTCCAGTGCCCCTTATGCCCTATGGAGTGATGCTGACAGCGAGTGGATGCCTGCACAGCATTCTTTCAACTACCAGTCTCCCATCCCTGGGTCCTGAATGCAGAACACCCCCCAAACTCTGAGACACCAATGCCCCTATTCCCCTGTACATATATACACTATTTTTATATGAATGATACACACAACATTCATGGACTGTATATGATGCATACGTTCACAATACAGAGACACGGCACGACCCTGGACTCTGTGATGAGTCAAATGCTACAACATGCTTCTGTACTTTGGGACTTTCTGTCAAGCTGAGAACTATGCAAAATATTTATGGACTGTTCAACAAGTTAACTTGTTTCATACATGTACACCCTGCATATAATCTGGACTGTTAATGGAACAACTGAGTGCTTTAGCCTTGATTGTACATTGTTATGGGCCGTGTGATATATGTATAAGTAAAAAAAAAAACTGTTAATAATTGAAGGATATATTTTAGTTCAATGTCAGGGACGACATCTGAAGAAGAAGAAGAAGTGTGTGTAGTGTTTGTGTTAAAAGTTTTTTTCTTTTCATCTTTTCTGTGAAGGTTAAGTATTGCAAAGTACCTTTTTTTTTTTTACTGATCTTTATTATATTCTGTTATGCCAAAGAAATGGAAAGAAATGTTGTTTCTCTGTGATCGGCGAATTGGATGTCGATTGGTGTGACTGAGTACTCAATGATCGATTGTGTTCTCCCCTCAGCACACATTGTCTCCTGAAGAGGAAGACACCGCGTAGTGAATTCATTTCTCTTCACTTTGGTCCGTCCGCAGAGGAGTGCAACACTAGCACTTCAATAAAAGTCCTGTAAGCTCCCTCTGCCTTTCATTTTGTCTTTTCCCTTTTACCAAAATCATCAATCCCACTTCCATATCACGATGGTGTAGTGGTACACACACCTGCCTTTGGTGTAGGCAGTGTGGGTTCAATTCCCTCTCAGTGATAGTGTCAATATCTCCCCTGCGACTGGCTGGCAACCAGTTCAGGGTGTACTCTGCCTTTGCCTGATGTTAGCTGGGATAGGCTCCAGCTCTCTCCCTGGGTAAATGCAGAGGGGTTCTGATAGGAAGGGCATCCAACGTAAAATCTGTGCCAAACAAATATGAGCGTTCATCTGAGATGACACGGTGTGGTGACCCCTAAGGGGACAAGCCAAAACAAATACACACATACATCCCACTTCCACAATCCTTGAAGAGTCATCCTATCTTCCACATCTCTTTAAAGAAGCCTGTCTCCACCTGTCATCACAAGTCAGTCTCCTTTACCAATATTCGCCTTTTTTTCTGCACTGTCTCCCTGTCGATTCCCATTGAATATCCAATATATATGCACCATTAGTTTCATTTGTGTGTGTTTGGGCTGGAAAAAATGTCCTCTGTTTCCCGAGAACTCTTATCGAATTAATGGAGCAACCTTCAAATGACGAGAAAAAGGGTTCTCGTCGTTACTTCTAAATTTTATTCATATAAAAAGTGATGTGGTGCTGCTTCATGAGATAAAATATCTTAATATATACCACTGCAACTTAAAGGTATACTAACCTGGAAGTAACAGCAGTGATTTTTCTTTTGATTTTTTTCTCTCCTAAATTAATTAGAATTTTAACCCATATACACCACATGCCTGCATGTACAGTTGTGCTCATAAGTTGATATACCCTGGCAGAATATGTGAAATACTGTACTGTTTTTTTTTTTGTTTGTTTTAATATGACCAATGACTGAACAACACTCATCATTGATGGCTTTATGGTTATCTTTTGTTTAATGCTAATGCTTTTCTGAAATGCTTGGCAGTTTACTTTGAATCCGATGAAAATTAAATGGGCTTTCCCTGCCCATTCATGTTTTCTTTAATGAATCATGTACATCTTGTAAATTTTGCCTGCTTGATCAAACATGAGCACAAATGTGTGCTTTCTAATTCATGTAATAGAAGTAGGGCTGTGAATTTGAAATTAAGAGCAAGTAATTAAAAACAATATCTTCTTTTTTTCCTTCCGGCTTGTCCCGTTAGGGGTCACCACAGCGTGTAATCTTTTGCCATCTTAGCCTATCTCCTGCATCTTCCTCTCTAACCCCAACTGCCCTCATGTCTTCCCTCACCACATCCATAAACCTTCTCTTTGGTCTTCCTCTCGCCCTTTTGCCTGGCAGCTCCATCCTCAGCACCCTACAACCAATATACTCACTCTCTCGCCTCTGAACATGTCCAAACCATTGAAGTCAGCTCTCTCTAACCTTGTCAGCAAAACATCCAACTTTGGCTGTCCCTCTAATGAGCTCATTTCTAATCCTATCCAACCTGGTCACTCCGAGCGAGAACCTCAACGTTTTCATTTCTGCAACCTCCAGTTCTGCTTCCTGTTGTTTCTTCAGTGCCACCGTCTCTAATCCGTACATCATCTGTTTTGTAAACTTTGCCCTTCATCCTAGCAGAGACTCTTCTGTCACATAACACACCAGACACCTTTCGCCAGCTGTTCCAACCTGTTTGGACCTGTTTCTTCACTTCCTTACCACACTCACCATTGCTCTGGATTGTTGACCCTAAATATTTGAAGTTGTCCACCCTCGCTATCTCTTCTCCCTGTAGCCTCACTCTTCCCCCTCCACTTTTCTCATTCACGCACATATATTCTGTTTTACTTCGGCTAATCTTCATTCCTCTCCTTTCCAGTGCATGTCTCCATCTTTCTAATTGTTCCTCTGCATGCTCCCTGCTTTCACTGCATATCACAATATCATCTGCAAACATCATGGTCCAAGGGGATTCCAGTCTAACCTCATCTGCCAGCCTATCCTTAAATTCCTCTGTCACACCTAAGGCACACCTCATCATTGTTCTGCTGCCATCATACGTGTCCTGTACTATTTTAACATACTTCTCTGCCACACCAGACTTACGCATGCAGTACCACAGTTCCTCTCTTGGTACTCTGTCATATGCTTTCTCTAGATCCACAAAGACACAATGTAGCTCCTTCTGACCTTCTCTGTACTTTTCCACTAGCATCCTCAGGGCAAATAATGCATCTGTGGTACTCTTTCTAGGCATGAAACCACACTGGCGCTCGCAGATACTTACATCTGTCCTGAGTCTAGCCTCCACTACTCTTTCCCATAACTTCATTGTGTGGCTCATCAACTTTATTCCTCCATAATTCCCACAGCTCTGACCATCCCCTTTGTTCTTAAAAATGGGAACTACAACACTTTTCCTCCATTCTTCAGGCATCTTTTCGCCCGCTAGTATTCTCTTGAATAAGTTGGTCAAAAACTCCACAGCCATCTCTCCAAATTGCTTCCATACCTCTACAGGTATGTCATCAGGACCAACTGCCTTCCCATTTTTCATCCTTTGTTGTGCCTTTCTGACTTCCCCCTTAGTAATCATTGCCACTTCCTGGTCCTTCACACTTGCCTCTTCAACTCTTCCTTCTCTCTCATTTTCTTCATTCATCAACTTCTCAAAGTATTCTTTCCATCTATTTAGCACACTACTGGCACCAGTCAACACATTTCCATCTCTATCCTTAATCACCCTTACCTGCTGCACATCCTTCCTGTCTCTATCCCTCTGTCTGGTCAACCTGTAGAGATCCTTTTCTCCTTCTTTCGTGTCCAACCTAGTGTAGATGTCTTCATATGCCTCTTGTTTAGCCTTTGCCACTTCTACCTTTTCCCAACATCGCATCTCAATGTACTCCTTTCGCCTCTCCTCAGTCCTCTCAGTATCCCACTTCTTCTTCTTCGCTAATCTCTTTCCTTGTATGACTCCCTGTATTTTGAGATTCCACCACCAAGTCTCCTTCTGCCCTTTCCTACCAAAAGACACAACAAGTACTCTCCTGCCTGTCTCTCTGATTACCTTGGCTGTCATTGTCCAGTCTTCCGTGAGCTTCTGCTGTCCATCGAGAGCCCGTCTTACCTCTTTCCAAAAGGCCGCACAACATTCTTCCTTTCTCAGCTTCCACCACATGGTTCTCTGCTCTACCTTTGTCTTCTTAATCTTCCTACCCACCACGAGAGTCATCCTACACACTACCATCCTATGCTGTCGAGCTACACTCTCCCCTACCACTACTTTACAGTCAGTAACCTCCTTCAGATTATATCGTCTACACAAAATATAATCCACCTGCGTGCTTCTACCTCTGTTCTTGTTCCTCCCTCTTCTGGAAATAAGTGTTCACTACAGCCATCTCCATCCTTTTTGCAAAGTCCACCACCATCTGTCCCTCAAAGTTCCTTTCCTGGGTGCCATACTTACCCATCACTTCTTCTTCGCCCCTGTTTCCTTTACCAATATGTCCATTACAATCTGCACCAATCACAACTCTCTCGCTGTCTGGGATGCTCAGAACTACTTCATCTAGTTCCTTCCAGAATTTCGCTTTCAACTCTAGGTCACAGCCTAACTGTGGGGCATAGCCGCTAACCACATTATACATAACACACTCAATTTCAAATTTTAGTCTCATCACTCGATCTGATACTCTTTTCACCTCCAAGACATTCTTAGCCAGCTCTGCCTTTAAAATAACCCCTACTCCATTTCTCTTCCTATCTACTCCGTGGTAGAATAATTTAAACCCTGCTCCTAAACTTCTAGCCTTACTACCTTTCCACCTGCTCTCTTGGATGCACAGAATATCAACCTTTCTCCTAATCATCATGTCAACCAACTCCTGAGCTTTTCCTGTCATAGTCCCAATATTCAAAGTCCCTCCACTCAGTTGTAGGCTCTGTGCATTCCTCTTTTTCTTCTGACGATGGATCCAGTTTCCTCCTCTTCTTTGTCTTCAACCCACAGTAGCTGAATTTGCACCAACGCCCTGCAGGTTAGCAGTGCCGGGGGCAGGGGTTGTTAACCCGGGCCACGGCCGATCCGGTATGGGATTCTTTAGATGAACGCTCATATTTGTTTGGCACAGTTTTTACGCCGGATGCCCTTCCTGACGCAACCCTCTGCATTTATCCGGGCTTGGGACCGGCCAACAGATTGCACTGGTTTGTGCCCCCAGAGGGCTGCATTAATTAAAAACAATATAACATGCTCAAATTACAATAAGTGCTTGATTTCAGATTAACTATTTGAAAAAACTAACAAAATACAATAATTATACTAATAGATCATATGGCAGAAGCAACATTTTGCATTGAAAAATGGGGGTACATATTATACATTGGTTCATATTATACACAAGAAATTCTAGTACTTTTTCAACAGGGCCAGGTTAATTTTAATCTTTTTTCTCTTCATAAATTAAATCATTGTAAAACAGCATTTTAAATGGAGTTGGGTTATATTTGTCAATTTACATTTGTTTGATAAATGAGCAATAAATTGGGGTAACTGAAAAATATAAGAAACGAGATTTTTTTTCAGCTTTTTCAAAGCACTAAACTGTATAGTCATTTATCCATACATTTTCTACCACTTATCGGAGGTCAGGTTGTGGAAACAGTTACTTTTGCAGGAATGCCCAGACTTCCCTCTCCCCATCCACTTTACCACTCACTTCCAGAGGCATCCCAGAGGCGCATCCCAGGACACCCGAAAAACATAGTCTATCTTGCGTGTCTTTCCGTTCCTGCAGTCTCCTCCCGGTGGGACATGCCAGGAACACCCCACCTAGGAGGCATCCAGGAGGTATCTGAATCAGATGCCTCAGCCACCTCATCTGGCCACTCTCAATGTGGAGGAGCAGTCACACTGCTCTGAACTTCTCCCGACTGACTGAGGATCATAGATTGACTGGTAAACTGAGACCTTCACCTTTTGGTTTAGCTCCTTTTTATCAAGATAGACCGATACAAAAACTGCATCACTGCAGATGCTACACCAATTTGCCTATCGCTCTCCTGTTCCACGTTTCCGTCACTTGTGAACAAGACCACAAGAGACTTGAACTCCTCCACTTGCAAAAGAATCTAATCCCTGACCTGGAAAGGGCACGCCACCCTTTTCGGATTGAGGACTAAGGTCTCAAATTAGTAGATGCTGATTCTCATCCCAGCTGCTTCACACTTAACAGTGAACAGCTCAAGTGAGAGTTTGAGATCACGCTTTCATGAAGCCAAATAAACCACATACCCTGCAAAGGCAGAGATGCAACACTGAGCCCGCCAAAACTGGACTCAAGATGATGTGAAACCTGCCATAGAAGGTATCACATCTCATAAAGTTGATGTTACATAATTCGTCCAGGGAATGGAAGACTTGAGAAAGTCTTACCACTTAAATGGTGTGGAAGAATAACAAATTTGGATGACAGCAATGAAGGGCGATCAGCATAGCATTGGGTAAGATTGGAATCCAAAAGATAAAAATGAAATACTTTCTCACAGCAGCAGGGAACTTAAAGGTCAAGTGTCATCAAACAGATTATTTTTGGTTTATTATTAATGAAAAACCCACAGCAAATATGGTTCCATGTGTTTTATCACCACAAAACATGATTTTGACGTATACAGCTTTTTGTAACTCCCGCCATGAAAATAGGGTTATCCTCTCGAGGGATTTGTTTTCGAGAAGAAGCAGGAAGTGACGTACCTGGACAGAGGCCGCCCCCTAGTGGACTCATTTGTTTCCATTAGTTTTACCTCCGGGAAGGTAGCTCGTTGTTCCTTTGTTTTAGCCAAAATGCCGGCTCATTGCATTGCTGGACATTGCTTGAACACTCGGGAGAATGGAATTACCCTTCATAAGTTTGAAAGAGACCCTGTTCGTGGTAAAAAAAAAAAATGGATTGCACGCGTGCAGAGGACGAGATGTTCATGTGTTCCAAATAACAGGTAGGTGTGTATAGAGCTAAAAAAAATAGTTTAGGGCAGACCACGTAATCGGTCTCTCTCATAACGTAGCAAAAGATCCGCATATGAAATGTGTTGATGTGCGCGTCGCCCAGCCAACAATGTCTCGATAGTGTTCATCGCATACTGCGGCGACTTTGAACATACCCCTAAAAGCAACATAGCTCCGCTCTACCTCCTCCTTATATGCCACCACGGGCGCCGAAACTCAGCCACACCGGCTGAGGCACTGCTTTCGGTGGTCACAGCTTCTGCGAAGGCTGCGGGTCGGGCTTTGCGACCCGGGGCAGCTCTGAAGAACCCAGCCGAGAATGCGTTACTCAGTCGCGTGCCTGCATATAGCGGCCCCGGCTCGACTGTGACTAAAGCAGGACCGCTCGGCTCTGTCGTAAGCCACACCGGCCGGCTGCGATGAGCCACGATGGCTCATCTTCGCCGCGGGAGTGGATCGGACGGGATGCGGTTTGGCCGTGATCAGATATCATCTGAATATGGCTCGAAACAATAGTGTAATATTGCCCTGAGGGCTCGAAACAATAGTGTAATATTGCCCCGGTAACTTCACTCGGTTGTGTGGTGTTGTCCTTTTCGAAAAGAGCTTCGGTGTCAGAAGGGGCATCGGAAAAATGTGAATATCTCTGTTGTTCGGGTTCCATAGTAGCAGGCACTTCGCGTTTTCAACGGCGTAAGTGACGATGACGTCAAGGACAGAGGATGCGACTAATATGGCGACCACTTGGATGTCAAGGGACACTCAATTGCGCAACTTTGTGCATGGATGCCGCGCTCTCCGCTCGCTTTTTTTTTTTTTCGTTTAGACATTGAAGTATACTGTTATATGTATTTTTCATTACAATATCTATTTTAGAATGTTTATAGGGATGACAGTCCCACTTTAATCATCAAGTTCTAGAGTTGAAAGAACACACTTCTCCAAGATTTAGACAAAGAGCAAATTATACTGCCATTGGAAGAGCAAAACAAAACAACAATGAACCATTTGAAGAATATATAATCAGAGTGACTGCTTATTTCAAAGCAAACGGCGGCATTCCTGAAGATCCCACTCCAAGGAGTGTGTATCAAGAGCAATTAAAAAATGCTCTCCATGCTAATTCAAATAATCATATAAAACATCCATCCATCAATTTTCTTAGCCAGTTCTCCTTACGAGGGTTGCGGGAGTGCTGGAGCCAACCTCCACGTGAGCTGACCCACACACGCCTCCTCTGTTCGCCAGCAATGCCATCTTGACATCTTTTTGGACAGTCCCTTTGCCAATGTCCCTTCTCTCCACAGTGGTGGCAACTGTCATCATCAAAGTCACCACTCTCCCAGTTGGCGTTGTCACGCCCTCTTCTACCTCCTCCACATTTTATGCCTCGTCTACCATGTCCTTGGCTTTGAAATTGTCCTTGAGCGAGTGTGGTCATTGCTGGGTGCGCATTCAGCGATGCCTTTGCCAAATCCATCCATCCATTTTCTTAGCCTCAAGAGGGTCGCAGGAGTGCTGACGCCTATCCCAGCTGTCAATGTGTACCCTGAACTAGTTGCCAGCAAATTGCAGGGCGCATTGAAACAAACAGCTGCACTCAGAATCACACCGTGGGGTAATTTAGAGTGTCCAATTAATGTTGAATGCTTTTGGAATGTGGGAGGAAACCGCAGTCCCAGAGAAAACCCATGCAGGTACGGGGAGAACATGCAAAATCCACACAGGGAGGGCTGGGATCGAAGTAGGGTCCTCAGAACTGTGAGGCCAATGCTTTCCAGCTGCACCACTGTGCCGCCTATATCCATCTATCCAATTTATTAGCTGCTTTCCTCTTCCTATAAAAACAATGGATTGAAAAACATTGTGTTGATAAACCAATGGCAGGCTGGAACAATACATTAAACAAGCACTATACTAGACTACACTACTACAGGAAGATAAATACAATTCTCCTACTGAATCTGAGATTGGACTTTCTGATGGACCCTCCTCTCCAACACACCCGAATAGACCTGACCATGGGGGGCTGAGGAGTGTGATCCTCATGTAGTTTGAACACACCCTCTGGTCCCACTCAGATGCACTGTCCCCGATGTCCACGCAATGTTGCAGAGGTGTGTCAACCAGGACAGCTCCACAAGTTCCAGAGCCTTTAGAAACTCCACCACCAAGTCTCCTTCTCCCCTTTCCTACCGGAAGACACACTGAGTACGCTCCTTCCTGTCTCTCTGATCACCTTGCCTGTCGTAGTCTAGTCTTCGAGGAGCTCCTCCTGTCCATCGAGAGCCTGTCTCACATCTTTCCGAAAGGCCACACAACATTCTTCCTTTTCCAGTGTGCATTAGCTTGTGACAGCATGTGACAGGGGTATCATGATTCAGTGATGGTCGAGTGTCCAAGGGTATCAAAAAGCATCATGGGTAAAGACTGACGTCCCTCCGAGCCAATGGGATGCCTGGAAGATGGTAGGGTAATAGCCAGTGGGTGAGCAACTCTGTTGCGCAACACAAACCACATCGCCGTGCGCAGATTCCAGTTCAGACAGGAACTCTTGGAACTGCCTGTGTTTAAGTCCTTTTCTCTGATGAAGTTTATGCACGACACCACAACCTTCATGACAGAATCCCACGTCAATACTGTGCAGCACAGTGCTTGCTGGTGAATTAGGCAGTGGATTTGTAGTGGGGCAGTGAAACCCTGTTCTTCCATTTCCCAGTTCATGTGTTTTATTACCTGTCGTCCGAGTATGGTGGGCGCGTTTCTGTGACCCAGAGACGCGCCCACCATACTCGGAGCCCAGTCAGTTTTGATTCTGGCCAGCTTTGACCAGTCCAGGTCTAACTCTTCATAGTTTGGTGTACTTTGCCGGAAATATCCTCGTCGTAGTCCCTTTGAGACTTTGGAGGGCTGCCAGCTCCTCACACATCTCAAAGTTTGGGCTAGGTCCGTGAATAAAAATTAGCAATTGCGCTGTCAAATTAAAATTCTTTCATCTTCTGCTGCAGCTGAGCATATACATTAGATGTGATTTCTTCAATACGTCTGGTAATTGTACTCGCTGACAGACTTGCGCTATTAAAGATGTCTTTGTTCCCGGGACACACCACCGTGGCGACAGAATTCATACATTTCTTGACATCAGTGTCAGGTTTTCCTCTGCTTGCTATCCAATTGAGCAACCCGAAAGCTAGCCCGAACAGATGACTGGTTCAGCTGAGCTTGGCGTACATATGTATTTTGCTGAGCTAACATTCCACTTTTTAGCTTTGACAGATTGCTCACAATTGGCCTAAGAAGCTATCGTACTTGTCTTTGTGACGGGATTCATAGTGTGTCTGTAGATTGTATTTTTTGAATACCACCACTGCCTTTGATGAAAGATGAAACAGTCTTTTCTTTGCACTTGTCATGATCCTGCCGCTCCAGCACGAGCTGTGCGGGTACCCGCGCAGGTGCGCTGATTGGGAGGTGCACACCTGCGCCTCATGCAGCCTGATTATGCTGTGGATTTATATGACCGCGATAACAACTGGCCGGCGCCAGTTCTTTGATCTTCATGTCCCGTTCGTGTGCTCCGGTATCCTTGATTGAACCTGTGTGTACCGACCTTCGTCCATTCTCCAACCAACCTTGTAAGCCTGACTCCTTCGTTACTTCTGCCTGCTTTGATTGTTCTCCTGTGTACCGACTCCTGCCTGTCCGCTCACCTGCTCTCTTCGCCCGACGTCCCAACTACCGCTGCTGCACCGGACTGCCTGCTCGATCCCCTACCTCTGCATATAATAAACGTGTCCCCTTGAACCACCTTGCATCTTCCGAGTCCTGCATTTGGGTCCTACTCCCGTTCCGATGGGACGTGACAGAACGAACTGGCCATCACAGGACCCAGCAGGAAAGACCCGGCGTCGCCGGAACCGACACAAGGTAGACCGTCTGCTGGAGGACCAAGCCTGTCCGATCCGGGTAGGCTCCCTGATGTCCTCCGCTTCCGTGTCTTACGCTCCGCCAGCGAGGTATGAATACGTGCCGAACACGACCCATCCGGCTCCTCATATTCTTCTGGACTCTGACTTTTCGGACTATGAGGAGGACCGTGATTTGTATGACCGGCTGCCTGAGTACGACTCCGATTATTCTGATTATGAATCTGCTCGTCCGATCTTTCATCCCAGTCAGTTTGTTTCACCTCCCCGCGTTACCAGCACCCGAGCGTCTTCGTCCGGTAGGTTTAAGTACACCAATCCGTATGAGGGAACCCGCTTGGCCATCTACCCGGGACCTCCGCGTGGCAGCCAGAGGTGACGCCCCGTCCGGGCGGTCCCCAGTGCCTCCCGCTGCGCGGCAACTAAGACATCGTCCTCCCACTCCTCGCCGGCAACGGCGAAACCGGCGGACCCGCAGCTGGTGGCGAAGCGTCCAGCCCAGAGGGAGGAGGAGTCGCCAAATCACGAGGCGTTCCGCCGTGAAATGCGGGCGGAGATAGAGCGGCAGAGCGCGGAATTGGCGGCTGTCACGGCCCAGGTCCGTCAAGGATTGGCGAACCAGCCGAGCTACGCTGACGTCGCAACGGCGATGGACACGCTGCTGATGCAGGTTCACGTGGCAGTTGGAACTGACCCGCTCCCGAGACACTCCCACGTGTCAGTTTCGACTGACTCTCTGCCTACTCTCGTTCATGTTGCCGTGGAAACCGACCCGCCCCCCTCGCCAAGTGCACGCCGCAGTGGGAGCGGACTCGCCACCTCGCCAAGCGCACGTAGCTGTGGAAACGGACCCGCCTCCTCGCCATTCCCACGTCGAGGTTTTGGCTGTTCCGAGCAGAGTTCACGCGGCAGTTGGAACTGACCCGCTCCCGAGACACGCCCACGTGTCAGTTTCGACTGACTCTCTGCCGACTCTCGTTCACGTTGCCCTGGAAACGGATTCGCCACCGCGCCACGCCCACGTTGCTGTCTCAACGGATGCACTGCAAGCTCACGTGGCAGTGGGGACCGACCCGATGCCGCCTCACGTTGCTGTCCAGGAGGTGGCGACGTCTCCACAGCCGCTTCTCGTCCGTGCTCTGGAGTACCAGTGGCGACCGGCCCGCGGTCGCTCCCCGTTCCTGCTCTGTCGGCGACCGGCCCGCAGTCGCTCCCCGATCCTGCTCTGTCGGCGACCGGCCCGCCCATACGTTCCCGTCCAGGAGGTGGCGACGGTGAAACTGACGCTGCCTTCTCACGTTCCTGTCCAGGAGGCGGCGACGGTTCCCCAGGCGCCTCACGTTCCCGCCCAGGAGGAGGTGGAGTTGGTGATGCTGCCTCCGCCATCTCATGTTCCTGTCCAGGAGGAGGTGGTACTGGCGCCGCTTTCTCACGTTGCTGTCCAGGAGGTGGCGATGGTGTCGCCGCCTTCTCACGTTGCTGTCCAGGAGGAGGCGATGGTGTCGCCGCCTTCTCACGTTGCTGTCCAGGAGGAGACAATGGTGTTGCCGCCTTCTCACGTTGCTGTCCAGGAGGAGCCGATGGTGTCGCCGCCTTCTCACGTTGCTGTCCAGGAGGAGGCGATGGTGTCGCCGCCTTCTCACGTTGCTGTCCAGGAGGAGACAATGGTGTTGCCGCCTTCTCACGTTGCTGTCCAGGAGGAGGCGATGTTGTCGCCGCCTTCTCACGTTGCTGTCCAGGAGGAGGCGATGGTGTCGCCGCCTTCTCACGTTGCTGTCCAGGAGGAGACAATGGTGTTGCCGCCTTCTCACGTTGCTGTCCAGGAGGAGGCGATGGTGTCGCCGCCTTCTCACGTTGCTGTCCAGGAGGAGGCAATGGGGTCGCCGCCTTCTCACGTTGAGGTCCAGGAGGAGCTGGGGAGTTTGGTGGAGCCACCCTGGAACTGGAGAGACTTCGGGATGGTGGTCATGGCTCTGGTCCTTCTCTCCATCACCCTATTCGCTCCAGATGGCTCCCAGCCGCTTCATGACCTGGCCTTGTTGGTGACCAATCCACGGCTGCCTACTGACCAAGCCTCGGTGGCGACCAATCCCTGGTCGTCTTGCAACCACAGCGTGGGAGGTTCTTGTCCGGAGCAGTGGCCTGCCTCGTTCTGGTTCCTGCTTCGCCGTTTGGTTCCTCACAGAGGTCGTCCACCCTAATCGCCCCTTGGGGACCCTGGTGCTTGGCGTCCGGGTCGTCCTCCTAACCTGTCCACCCGGACACCTTGTTTGGTGGCCTGGATGGCCACCAGACTGAGGTTCGGGGGGGGCGTGCCCTCCTCCGGACACCCCTTCCACCCACCCCTGCCTATGTTAATTATTGTCTGTTTTTTCATTTAGGCACGTCTGGGAGCCGTGCCTTTGGGGGGGGGGGGTACTGGCATGATCCTACCGCTCCAGCACGAGCTGTGCGGGTGCCCGCGCAGGTGCGCTGATTGGGAGGTGCACACCTGCGCCTCATGCAGCCTGATTATGCTGTGGATTTATATGACCGCGATGACAACTGGCCGGCGCCAGTTCTTTGATCTTCATGTCCCGTTCGCGTGCTCCGGTATCCCTGATTGAACCTGTGTGTACCGACCTTCGTCCGTTCTCCAACCAACCTTGTAAGCCTGACTCCTTCGTTACTTCTGCCTGCTTTGATTGTTCTCCTGTGTACCGACTCCTGCCAGTCCCCTCACCTGCTCTCTTCGCCCGACATCCCAACTACCGCTGCTGCACCGGACTGCCTGCTCGATCCCCTACCTCTGCATATAATAAACGTGTCTCCTTGAACTACCTTGCATCTTCCGAGTCCTGCATTTAGGTCCTACTCCCGTTCCGATGGGACGTGACAGCACTGAACAAAAAAATAATTGTTTGTCCACTTTGAGTTAAATACCCTGCATTCTAAATAAATTTTTGTCTTACCTAACCTTTTTGCCATGATTCCATTCTCTTTGAGAGGGGCGCGTTTAGGATTTTTTTTTTGGGGGGGGGGTTGACAGATCAGGGCACCAACCACAGAAGGGTGAAACAACATGACGCGACTCCCCAAAAATAGCATTATACAGCTGCAACTCATCCAGAATGCTGCAGCTCTGGTTCTGACCAGAACAAAGAGGTCAGAGCATATAACTACAATCCTAAAGTCCTTGCACTGTCTTCCAGTCAGTTTTAGAATATATTTGAAAGTTCTGCTACCGGTCTATAAATCACAAGTTGGTTTAGGTCCTGAATAAACAAACGAAATGCTTACAGAATACTAACCGAGTAGGGCTCTGAGATCGACTGACTCAAGTCAAATAGTGGAGCACAAATTCCAAAGCAAACATGCTGACGCAGTTTTTAGCAATTATGGTACACACAAATGGAATGAGTTGCCAACAGAGGTGACGTCAGGCCCAAGTGTGAATGTTTTTAAGTACAGGTTGGAAACTCTTCTTTTTTTCTCATGCTTTTTAAAGTATTTCCTATTTTAATGATATTTCTTCCACTGTATGCTGTTTTTAATTGTACTTCTATTTTTATTTTGTTTGTTATATATATTTTGTTGTCATTTATATTGATTATACACCGTTTTAAATATTTTATCTCTTTGTATTGAAATCCTTTTAATCATGTGACGCACATTGAGTTTCCATGCATCTCTCCATCCATCCATTTCCTTCACCGCTTGTCTTCATGAAGGTTGCGGGAGTCCTAGAGCCTATCCCAGCTGTCAACAGGAAGGAGGCAGGGTCCACCCTGAACTGGTTGTCAGCCAATCGCTGGGCACATCGAGACAAACAGCCACACTCAAAATCACACCTGGGTGCAATTTAGAGTCTCCAATTAATGTTGCATGTTTTGGGGATGTGGGAGAAAACCCACGCAGGTATGGAGAGAACATGAAAATTCCACATAGGCGGGCCCAGGATCAAACACTTTACATTTGCGTCACCATGCCGCACATTGAGTTACATCGTATATGAAGTGTACTACACAAATAAATTTGCTTTGCTTTGCATTGGGTAAAAAACAATCACTTCATAATTACTTCTATTTGTTGAGAACATGAGCATTCATTCATTCATCTTCAGTTCTGCTCATTCTCAATCGCGTCATTGGTATGCTGTACCCTGTCTCCGTGCTAGGGGCGGGGCACAATCTGAACTGGTTGCCAGCCAATGGCAGGGCACATAACAAACAACCATTCGCACTCACATTCACACCCATGGGAATTTAGAGTCTTCATTTAACCTACACCTGGATGTCATTGGTACGTGGGAGGAAACTGGAGAGCCCAGGGAAAACCCACAAAGACACAGGGAGAACATCCAAACCCCACACAGGCGACCCTAAGATTTCAACCTTGGTCCTCACAACTGTGAGGCAGCTGTGCACGTCATGATCCTGCCGCTCCAGCCCAAGCTATGCGGGTGCGCCGCGGTAATTGGGAGGCACACACCTGCACCTCATGCGGACTGATTATCCCCTGTATATATAGGACCCCGATGACGACTGGTTCTCCACCAGGTCGTTGAGGTTCATGTCCCGTTCCAGCACACTAGTATCCCTGATTGTCAACCCTTGTCATCGTTTTCACCATGCCAGCAGGATTTGAGCAGTCTTGGTTGAATGATTCTGCATGACTGACTGCTCCGTTTGATGCAAAAGTAATTATTGATATTTGAAGAAGTAACTATACTTTGACTACTTTACCAGGGAAAGTAACAATACTTTGCTCATTAATTAAAATAGCATTTTGGGGGTGGGGGTTGGGTATGACGGAGTACTGGCATCACTGCCTATTAAAAATTAATGTGTCCAGCACTGTTTGGTCCAGGTTCTACAGAGCCACAATGGAAAGCTTTCGTCCTTCATCCATGAGCGTATGGTTTTGCCCCACCATCTGCTGTTACAAAGAACAGGCCGCGACGTATAGTGCAAACAGCAGAAAGGATGACTGGATGGGGGCACCTGTGAATCAGCAATGTGTATAAGACCAGGGTCAGGAAAAGGGCAAGATTTCTGCTGTCACTTGCCATTGGTGCGGGGGTTGACCCAAATACATGACTCCGAGACAACGGCATAATGTCCAGTGGGTTTTATTGCAGAAGGAGTTTCCGCACACGGTAACACAGTGCAACTCAATAAACCGGCAAATGCCCGTGACGTAAACTCCAACATCAATACATGGTTAATTAACATGCCGAATGCGCAACAACTGTGACGACAGCTAGAGATGGCACCACCAAGAGCGGTGACCAAGCCATGCCCCTCCTGGCAGTGATGCAGTCCCGCTCATGACAATTGCTGATAAAGCTCACCCTGTAAGCAACGTCTTTCATCTGCCCCCTCCGGGTAGCCGGTACCGTGCTATCAGACATCAGACCAAAGACTTCATGGAACCAGAATAGTCTGAACTGGACTTTTAACTTAAATTATCCTCTTATTTATACATTGTTTCAACAGCATTCCTTATTAGAAATGCTATTTTACTCTCTATCTTTGTGTTACGTGTTGGATGTCGAGTCAAGTCCAGTCAATGTGTATCCTAGTTGTGTTTCTTTCTTTGTCAGAGTCCCTCTTTCTGTCCTTTCTGGTCTCTTCGCGCTACTCATGTTTGTTTGTATTAGAAGATTCCGTTGTTGGCAAATGAGGGAGAGCCGCCAAAAGCCTTCGCGTCAACCATTGCTCCTAGAGCTTCCTCTGATGTGAATCCACATCTATTCATCCATCCATTTTCTTAGCCGCTTATCCTCACATACATGATAAAATGATTGACCTACTCTATGGCCTACTCCAGTCTCTGTCTAATTATCAGTGTGTAATATCCCCATCACTGCAACTTTTTCAACGAACAATGACAATTAAGTTAGAGGCATTAGATGAGGCCAGAAAGTGATGAGTTATTCAAAAGCTCATTTATTTATTTATTACTGAGCACATATATATATATATATACAAACCTGATGATGAAGTGTTTTCCCTAACTACTTCCCCATTTAAAATGTTTATTTAGAGGTGTTGCTGTATCAAAAGTCTTCATAGGATTTGTTTTATGAATCCAATTTACAAATCCAGTCCATTTGCTGTGGTTTACCATTTGAAATACCGTTTCCGGATTTGATGGTTTAGTCACAGACTTCCCTAAACAGTGTTATGCTTCTCTTCCTTAAAAGATGGAATACATGGCTTTGAAATGTACAAAAAAAAGTGAAATTTGTTTTGTCCGGAAGGGAGCTATCAGCACTCCTAAACATCTGATCCTAGAATCACCCCTTCGAAATCCATTCATTATCCTATTTATTTGACAAATGTATAAATATTACGTTTATGATGTTTGTGTCCATGCTTTCCCACACGGAAATATTTCGGATGCATAAGTGCTCGTCTGCGGCAATTAGACTCTGTTTTGAACCTTTGTTTTCAACGTTTGTTCCTCCCTTTGAGTTCATGTGCAACCAAAGCTCTCCTCCCTTCAAGAGATGGAGACCTGGTGCTGTTACGCATCCTCTCCGCACGCCGCTGCGACGCTACAATCAGTACAATCTGTATGCAGCGACCCTGCGCAGGATGCAGTGCTTTTTAAAACACTGGTACATCACGACGTACGTAAAATCCGCTAGAAGGTTCGCGTCACGTCCCTGGATGGCGTCCTCACTTTGTTTATCCAATCTTGAATGTTACTGGAAATGCAGTAGGTGTGCGTCGTAGGTGAAGAAGAGGAAGATGAGTAGTGTCAAGCCCCCCAAGTCACCACGCCAGACTCTTTCGCGGCAAGGATGTGTTATTATTCGCTGCCCTTCGCCAACTTCTCTCGGTTAAAGGCAACGCTGAAGACCGCAAGGGCTCCGAGAGATTAACGAAATCTAGATTTTACCCAGAGAACCGTCACCAGCCTGGACAAACAAGATGAAATTTCCGAGTGAGAATCCAAGAAAACCAAGAAACAGCCCGTCACCAGGTTAGACGTTGTGTTTATCCATACGCTGACAGAAAGTCCCCCAAACTGATTCTTTTTGCTTAGAGTTTTATCTTAACTTATTTCAAAAAACGCATATGCCCATTTTCAAATTGCTGCATTGTGAAGCTCTGCCTTATTGTATGCGATCTTGAGAGGCTCCCTCATATGCCGCCCCTGAGTATTTTTATTATATTGTGTTTTTTTTTTTACAGTGGGTTTTCTCATTAAAAATTAATAGAGCAATGTAGGTTAATCATGCATAGTGGAGTTGATAGCTGTTCCGTTGTGTATGTATACAAAAACAAAATAGGTATAAGGGATTCACATGTTCATACAGGGTGCCTTCAAAAATATTTAATGTGTGGGGAAGCAGTTGCTCTGAGTAAACCTGTAGCTTAAGTGGGGTGCAGTGGTGGGATTTCCACTGTTGCTGTGTTTATAGCATTACCTCATTCAAAATGGGCAGATCCTCCGCAAATCTTGCACGTGTGTCACGTCTTATCACAGCATCTACATAGGTACTCAATGGCAGCCTCCGATAATATTGCTATATTATGTATATAAAGGCACAATTGTTTTGATTATTTCAAACTGTTTCCTCTCCATGTTATTCTAAATCACCAGTGTGCTTGGAAAAGATTTGAACGTTGCAGCTCACGCACTATCCTCAGCACATTGCAACTAACTTGTTACATAACTTTAAGTAATTGAACAACTGTGGTTGGTGTGACTGATGTGGCAGGGCAGTCAAAATTCACCATATCATTAGCACAATTAGGAAATACATACAGGCGATAGATCTTGATCTTGGGATCATTGTCTGAGATGCAGGGGTACAACAGTGCAGTTCTGACAGTCAACAGGCAAGGGTCGTTTAAGTGTGATATTCAGCAACATGCTACCTATTCTGCTGCATTTTTAAGGGCCTATATTCATCATCTGGAAAGGACCCATCTGTTTTTTCACAGCAAGTCAGAATGTTGCCATATATCGTTTTTTTCATTTCCCACCAGGAAAAGTCTCCGGGATTTTGTGTTGAGGAAGAACCAGGAAGGGATGTTTTTTGCAGTAGCGGGGTCGAGTGTTTATATTGGTTTATACCTATTGTACCGGTAAGAAATTACCTGTTTTTTTCAGTGTGTTAGCCAAGATGCCAGCTCATTGTATTGCTGAATTTTGTTCGAACGCTCGGGAAGATGGATTTGCTTGTCACACTTTTCCAAAACACCCGGTTCATCGTGTAAAATGGATAGCACAGGTGCCAAGGATGAAACCTTTGTGGGTTCTTAATGACAGGTAGGTGTGTGTATAGAGCTATAAAAAAAAATAATAGTTGAGGTGTACTAATTTGTCTAACAGTTTATAGCATATGTTATGTGATAATTTAGAACAGCGATCCCCAAACAGTGTGCTGGGGTACGTTAGTATGCCATGAGTGCTCTTCTGGTGTTCCGTGGGAAGTTATTCAATTTTATCTAATTGCTAAAAAAAACATTTATTCCAAGAAATAATGTATCTTTATTAATCTATATATGCCAGTGAGGCACAATAACAGACAGAACAAAAAAAAATCATTTTCTATTAGATGGCAGGAAGTGGAATACAGTACTTAATCGATCCATTTTTGGTGAATCACCAAACTCGAGCAACTTTTCCAAAAGTAGCAATAATCAAAAGCTCCGTCCGCATCCGATAATGTAATCCTTCCCTCAGAACGTACACAAAAGATCCGCTTTATAATAACTTCATAAAGTACGTTAAGTCATGGGTGCTAAATGTGCGCGGGCCGGTGTTGTTATTGTTCGCCGGCGGTGGCCGGCGTCAGCACTGACGTGGAGGTGGATCGAGTGGGGAGGTGGTTTGGCCGCGTGCAGGGAGGAGAACGGTGCTTCCCCACCCGCCACCTGTTTCTGGGAACCCTGGAGTAGTTACTTCACCAGGCATGGGTCTAACCCTAACCCTGAGTATGCTACATACACAAGACTTGTAAAAGACGTAGGAAATCGAACAATTATAGGCCTGTCATTTTGAATATTTCATCGAGTTCCTGATTCATCTGTCGGGGAGTCTGTTGTTAGTTCGAAATGATCCGTGTCATCTAAATATGGCTCAAAACGATTGGGCAATATTGCCCCAATCACTTCACTCGATTCCAAGATGATCTCTTCTTCGAAATAAGTCTCTGAAGGGGCGTCAAAAAAATCCAAAAATCTCTCTTGTTTATCTCCCAAAGCAGGTGGCACAGTGTCTTCTCAATGGTGACTGTCCCAGTGTGGCATCTGTAAATTATGTTGCAGGCGATATGGGTGCCACTGGGATGTCGAGTGAGACTTCTGCAACTTTGCGGATAAATGACTCGCTCTCTGCTCATTTTTTTCTCGTGAAAAATATTATATGTAGTTTTTCATAATATCTATTTTTAAATATACATTTGGCTGTCGGTGGCTCTCTACTGAGGCAACCAAATTAAGGAAACTAATTCAAAATTCATATTAGGAAAAGATTCATTTCATTTCTTGTGAATTGATGGCTTTGGAGTGCACAGTGGAGCAGTTGTAGAGTGTTGGCATTACATTTCTGAGGACTGGGGTTCAATCCCCCCCTGGATCCCCGCATGGGGTTTTTCCAGGCACTCCGGTTCTCTCCCCACATCCCAAAAATGTACATTAATTGGAGACTCTAAATTACCCCTAAGTGTGATTATGAGGGTGACTGTTGTCTGTTTCTGTGCCCTGCGATTGGCTGGCAACTAGTTCAGGGTTTACCCCTCCTCCTGCCCGCTGATGGCTGGGATTGGCTCCAGCACTCCCGCAACCCTCATGAGGATAAGCAGCTCCGAAAATGGATGGAAGGTTAACAGATTGTTCCCAGGGCAGATATTTCCTGATTCAGTTTATAATACCGTATGGTGGTAGTGAGTCACTCTATTACAAAAAAAAAAACAAAAACATCCAACCATCAAAAGGCCCTATCCATGTGGTCACAATTATTTCTAGAGCTTATCACCTGGTGTGTGAAATGCTCAACAAACACTAGGCAGGATAAGATCAGTGTCATGATCCTGCCGCTCCAGCACGAGCTGTGCGGGTGGGCTGATTGGGAGATGCACACCTGCACCTCATGCAGCCTGATTATGCTGTGGATTTATATGACCGCGATGACAACTGGCCGGCGCCAGTTCGTTTGATCTTCATGTCCCGTTCGTGTGCTCCGGTATCCCTGATCGAACCTGTGTGTACCGACCTTCGCCCGTTCTCCGACCAACCTTGTAAGCCTGACTCCTTTTATACTTCTGCCTGCGTTGATTGTTCCCCTGTGTACCGACTCCTGCCTGCCCGCTCACCTGCTCTCTTCGCCCGACATCCCAACTACCGCTGCTGCACCGGACTGCCTGCTCGATCCTCTACCTCTGCATATAGTAAACGTTTCTCCTTGAACTACCTGGCATCTTCCGAGTCCTGCATTTGGGTCCTACTCTCGTTCCGATGGGACGTGAAAATCAGGACACATGCAGTGATCTAAAAGAAAACTTGTTTCAACCTTTTTCATCAGTGATCAAAGCATTTCAGTTAACATTCAAAGGGACCGCATCTAAGTGTTCTGACAGTGATTTCAGTGGTCTGTCTGCTAGAGTGTTTGTCTTTCCCGTTTTTTTTGTTTTTTTTTTTTTACATACAATCCAGCCCCCTATTGAGTTGAAGTGTGACATATAAAGCACTAGCTTGAATGTTGTTTGGCACAATTTCCTAAACGGGAAAATGTAAAAGAGAGAAATACAATGCATAATAGAACAGTTACTATATATGTTTTGTTTTGAAACAGTTAAAGGGCGCATTGTATTGTTATGTGGAAGTTACAAAAAAATGACAAAATTGTGGAGTTTTCTTATTTTTGATGCAACTGTCAAATTTACAGCAGCAAGCAAAACCGTTGGAGTCATCTGCAGTCAGCTTGAGATCTTTCCAGTTCCTCCTGCAAACTTAACATCAACAAATTTGATGTGAAAAGAAATAATTGGAATATATGTAATACTCATCATTTTTCCCTCAATAAGATCCATATCAGGCTGGTGATTAGCATGTTTGCCTCACAGTTATGAGAACCTGGTTTTGAATTAGGCCTCTCTTGTGTGGAGTTTCCATGTTCCTGCCATGCCTACTTGGTTTTTCTTCTGGTATTCCAGTTCCCTCACACATCCCTAAAACATAGGTTAACTAAAGACTCTAAATTGCCCATACCTTTGAATGTGAGTTCGATTGGTTGTTTTTTTCATATATGCCATACGATTGACTGGCGACCAGTTCAGGGTGAAGTCAGCCTCTCGACTAGAGTGGTCTGGGATGGGCTTCAGATCGCCCGCCGACCAAGTGAGGATGGGTGGTATGGATGATGAATGAATGAATTATGATCCATATCGATCATTGAAAATTCTTCCTGTATTGCGATTTATTTTCATTTATCCCCTTACGTGGAGACTGAACCATTAGGTCCTAAGGCAATGGAGAGCGTTATAGTTGGGTTGCCACATTCATACCGTCATACCAAATTGATAGATGCTGATGCAATTTTTATTCCAGGGACTGGTGCAGCCATTTTGAATATATAAAGTTCTTTGGCACATCTTCTCTCAACTGATTGACAAACATAAAATGTAAAATTAAGGGCATGAGCATCATGTAATGTTTACCTTTAGCATGTTGGAAAGTTGAACATCAGTTTTTCTTCCTTTTTTTTCTTTCAGTGGCAGTTCAGACTAACCTGGTCCCACCCAAAAAGATGCAGCCAGGTATGCTTCAATCCAGCCTTGTGCACGCCAGCGTGGCTACCATGCAAAACCCGATGGGCTGCTCTTTGCCCCGACTCTCCATCTCCCGGCCCGCAAACATGGTGGTCAGCATGGAGGCAGTAGCTGATGGCTCAGCTCCTTTCACCATGATGAAACTGAAGACAGTGCTGGCAGTCTTTGTGGTGGTTGTGGCCTACTTGGTGGCAGGAGGACTAGTGTTCCAAGCACTAGAGCAGCCATTTGAAAACAACCAGAAGATAACCATCACAACAGAGAAGGCAGCATTTCTGCAAAAACACCCCTGTGTGTCCCAAGATGAGCTGGAGGCTCTCATCAAAGTAAGACTAGACACTAATCAATAATCCAGTTTTACTTCAACATTGGATGGTGTCCCAAGAGTGAATTAAAGCAACTGAAAGCAGAGCTTCCTTTTGATCTGACCCTACTCTCTTTCACGCATAATGCCGTCACCCAGTAATTACATAAAACCACAATTACTTCCTAATTTCTAGTGAATAAAAATTAGCACTTTTTC
Source organism: Syngnathoides biaculeatus (assembly GCF_019802595.1). Classification (NCBI taxonomy): domain Eukaryota; kingdom Metazoa; phylum Chordata; class Actinopteri; order Syngnathiformes; family Syngnathidae; genus Syngnathoides; species Syngnathoides biaculeatus. The sequence goes on along the minus strand of NC_084662.1, from coordinate 1,767,049 downwards.
AGGGATGAAAACACACGTCAACATTGAACTTTATTTTATTCCACTAGATGCACACTCTACTTCCGCATTCAGCAAAACAGGTCTAACCACGTCCTCCATTTTCACATGACAAGTTAAGTTGACATCTATAACATCTTTATTCTCACATAAGACATCACCACACACTCACAAAAGATTACAGTATCGGTTTAGGCCTCTTTCATATTTACATATACATATTTATAGTATGATATACGTGTATTTAATTTTTGATAAATGACAACTGCCGTAATGGTGTTCTTTTTTTTTTTTTTTGACCAAGTTTGGCTTCAAACCATCATGTCATTCAACCGTCATCTTACACAGGAAGTCCGCTAATATGTTTTCCAGACATTCTGCAAAAAGTGGCCAGAAATTATGCATTGAGTCACTGGATTGAAAGTTTGAATAAAACATCTTTAAAATGTGGAAACCCTATTTTAACAGCAAGCACTACTGGTGCCAATCAGCAAACAGGAATTGGTGTTGGTGACAAGTGATTTCTAAACGTAAAGAAAAGCCCTTGAGTAATGTTTTAACTCAAAGATGGAGGGCTGTCACTCTCTGTCACCCATAGTAGAATTACAAACAAATTACAGTAGGTGATGCTCTGTAATTTGTTGATTCAACCTTGGCATTTGTTTTGTGGCTCTGACCTTAGGAAGAAGTGGCAGGAAGTGACATGTGACAAATGTCTCCCCTGTAGTACTTTTTACATGACAAGATTTTTCACTCTGTCAGTGAAAATGTGTCATGAATTGAAGACCCTTCATATTATAATCCATTCCTCTTTTGGATGTAGGTCTGGAAATATGAAATTCAGATATGGTCTTTGTTTTCTCTGAGTCATAGTGTCACATGAAACAGGACAAAATGGCTGTGTGACAGAAATAGCCCCAAGCACATTCCTTTTTGTAAAGAGTATTTACAGGATAAGGTCCTTTTCAAACTGTGAATGTGTACCACTGCTCTTTCTTTGGTTAGTGACAGTCCATCCATCCATTTTCTGACCCACTTGTACTCACAAGGGTCGCGGGAGAGCTGGAGCTTACCCCAGCTATCTTCATGTAGGAAGTGGTGAACACCCTGAAGTGGTTGCCAGCCAATCGGAGGGCACAAATAAACAACCATCCATCCATCCATCCATCCATTTTTGCCAATTATCTGAGGTCGGGTCAAGGGGGCAGTAACTTTACCAGGGACACCCAGACTTTCCTCTCCCAGCCACTTTATTTAGCACTTCCAGAGAGACCCCGAGGTGTTGTCCCCGGGATCTCTTCCCAGTGGAACAGGCTTGGAACACCTCACCAGGGAGGCATCTGGGAGGCATCCGAAACTACCACCTCATCTGGCTTGACACACATCTTGTGACCATAGCTGAGGGTAGGAACATAGATTGACCAGTTAATTGAGGGCTTCATGTTTCAGCTTAGCTCCTTCTTTACCACAACGGACCAATACAAAGTACGCATCACTGCAGATTCTGCAATGGTATGCCTGTCGATCTCGACTTCCATTCTTGCCTCACTCGTGAACAAAGCCCCTAGATACTTCAACTCCTCTTGGTGCAGGATGTTATCCCTAACCCGGAGAGGGCAAGCCACTTTTTTCTGATTGAGGACAATGGTCTCAGATTTGGAGGTTTGGATTCTCATCCCATCTTCTTCAAACTTGGTTGTGAACCGCTTCAGTGAAAGTTGGAGATCACGACTTAATGACGGAAACAGAAACACATCATGTTTGTACTCTTTCTACAAGAGTATTGCATCCATGCAAAAAGCAGAGTTGCAAGACTCAGGACACCAAATCAGACACCCTTTATGCCTTGGCTGCTCCAAGAAATTTTGTCCACATATGTGTACTGTATGTACAGAATCGGTGACAAAGGGCAGCCTTGTCATAACCAGGGCTTGTGGACGGACCCAAATGCACGACTCAGGCGACAGGCAAGTAGTAAAGAGAAAGTCTTTATTCGTCCCAGAGTCGGTAACCGGGGTCAGTCAGCACAAACAGCAGGAACAATTAGTGTCAGGCTTACAGGGTAGGTGGACTACAATACTGTAGGATCACCAGGAAGATTAAAATCTTCTTCTTTTTTTCCTTTCGGCTTGTCCCGTTAGGGTCGCCACAGCGTGTCATCTTTTTCTATCTCCTGCATCTTCCTCTCTAACATGAACTGTTCTCATGTCTTCCCTCACAACATCCATCAACCTTCTCTTTGGTCTTCCTCTTGCTCTTTTGCCTGGCAGCTCCATCCTCAGCACCCCTCTACCGATATATTCACTCTCATCTCTAGACATGTCCAAACCATCGAGGTTTGCTCTCTTGAACCTTATCTCCAAAACATCCAACTTTGGCTGTCCCTCTAATGACCTCATTTCTCATCCTATCCAACCTGCTCACTCCTATAGAGAACCTCAACATCTTCATTTCTGCCAATCCCAGTTTTGTTTCCTGTTGTCTCTTCAGTGCCACCGTCTCTAATCCGTACACCATGGCTGGCCTCACCACTGTTTTATAAACTTTGCCCTTCATCCGAGTAGAGACTCTTCTTCAAAAGTGAACATAAGCAGCATGTCTAGCTCGTCTTTGCTCTACATTGCCCACACTGTGTTACTAACAAAAGCAGCGGTGGTGGACACTGTCATTATAAAACACATTGATGGCCTGCGTAAGTACTGTAGCATTTATAATTATTAGTGTACATCTTTACGAGCGGGTGGAGGAGGGGTGTACGGTAAACTAGGAAAAAGAGAGTGTGGCAGAGCATGGTCGTTATTAGAGAAAGTTCCGTGTACTGCCTAAAAGAAACCAGTGGCTTTTCATTTTTTACAGTACGTATTTGAATTATGCCATTGAATGTAGCAACCAATCATCCCTCACACATTGAATCACATTGAGAAATGCCACAAACTGAATAGCTGTATGTTATATTTTAAATTTGCATTGATTTTTTTTTTTTGGCGCGCAACGCAGAATATCTGCAAAGAGACTGCATCAGCACTGCACAATTGCGCACGCACGCAGTTTAGAAGGAACATTGGCTGAGGTCTTTTTCTTTTTTTCTCATGATCGACTGGTCGACGCATTGAGCAATCCTGGATTAGATATACACACACATGCACACACACACACACACACACACACACACACACAAAATGGTACCTCTACTTACGAATGTCTTGAGTAAGAAAATATTCAAGTTACAAAACGCCTCCTTGGAAAAATATTCTTTAGTTAAAAAGGAAAAGAAGAAAAATAGGCGCTGGAATCACAGCCCCCAAATACCACCTAACATAAACATCCAGTGTCTTGGTTTGTGTGGCGCAATATACCTTCCCTCCCATTAGCTATAGCCATAGCATCTTCCTCGCATCCCATTTGCAAGGAGGGACAGCAATCTTTACCCATGATGCTTTTCGTATCCCTTAGACACTCAACTGTCACAGAATCATATTAGCACACATTAGAAATGTACAACTTTTTCGTAAGTTTTTCATTAGTTTATTCATTTGTATTCACCATCGGCCGCAAGAAACTTCAGTGAAACTAACTGGTGTGCGTGTGTACATTTGTACGTATGTAAAACGTTTGCCTCCTCCTCTGTCCCGCATGATGCCTTTTGCTTGTCACTCACCCTTACTTCACATAATCGCCCGATGCCAAAGGAAAGTGAACATAATTTTTATTCTTTACATTATGTATTCTAAATGCTTATTTTTGGCAGGGGGTTATAAACTGGCATTAATCCGAGCAGAGACTCTTCAGTCACATAACACACCAGACACCTTTCGCCAGTTGTTCCAACCTGCTTAAACCCATTTCTTCACTTCCTTACCACATTCACCATTGCTCTGGATTTTTGATGGAAAGTATTTGAAGTCGTGCACCCTCGCAATCTCTTCTCCTATGTGCCTCACTCTTACCCCTCTACCCTTCTCATTCACACACATATTCTGTTGTGTTCGGCTAATCTTCATTCCTCTCCTTTCCAGTGCATGCCTCCATCTTTCTAATTGTTCCTCCACCTGCTCCCTGCTTCCACTGCATATCACAATATCATCTGTGAAGATCATGGTCCAAGGTGATTTCAGTGTAAACTCATTTGTCAGTTTATCCATTACCACAGTAAACAGGAAGGGTGATCCCTGATGCAGTCCCACCTCCACCTTAAATTCTTCTGTTACACCAACGGCACACTCACACTGCTCCTCCGGAATATGTCTTCGGTTGGCTGGCTTACCAAGGGCGGCATGGAATATAGTCCACTCAAGCTCAATGTTACCTACTTCGCCCTAGTTTAAAGTCCCTCTGACGGGGGATTCTCACAGACATTCCTTGAAGACTATCACAATAGGTTTTGGGTTTGCGAGAATGGACCAGTATTGTCCCCCACCATCGGAGTGAACACACTACTTTGTAGTGATCAGTGGACAGCTTTGTCCCTCTCCTCACCTGAGTGTCCAAGACATGTGGCCTCAAATCCAATGACAGTACCACAAAGTCAATGATCAAATGGTGATCAAGGATGTCCTGGTGCCAAGTGCACATATGGACACTCTTATGGCTCAACAACCCATCTCCGCCATTAATACTTCTGACACATCTCAACGCTGTTCTGCTGCCCTCATACATGTCCCATACTATCCTAATATATTTCTCCACACCAGATTTATGCATGCAGGACCACAATTCCTCTCTTGGTACACTGTCATTGGCTATCTCTAGATCCACAAAGACACAATGTAGCTCCTTCTGACCTTCTCTGTACTTTTCCACTCGCATCATCAACACAAATATTTCATCTGTGGTACTCTTTCTAGCATGAAACAAAAATGTTGTTCACAGATACTTACTTCTGTCCTGAGTCTAGTCTCCACTACTCTTTTGCATAACTTCATTTTATGGCTCATTAATTTGATTCCTCTATAGTTCCCACAGCTTTGCACATCGCATTTGTTCTTGAAAATGGGAACCAGCACACTTTCCACCATTCTTCAGACATCGTCTCACCCACTAGTATTCTTTTCAATAAGTTGGTCAAAAAACCCTCAGCCACCTTTCCAATTTGCTTCAATACCTCCACAGGTATGTCATTAGGACCAAGTGCTTTTTCATTTTTCATCCGTTTTAGTGCCTTTCTAACTTCCCCCTAACTAATCATTGCCACTTCCTTGTTCATCACACTTGCCTCTTCAACTCTTCCTTCTCTCTCATTTTCTTCATTCATCAACTTCTCAAAGTATTCTTTCCATCTATTCAGCACACTACTGGCACCAGTCAACACATTTCCATCTCTATCCTTAATCACCCTTGCCTGCAGCACATGCTTCCCATCTCTATCCCTCTGTCTGGCCAACCCGTAGAAATCCTTTTCTCCTTCTTTCGTGTCCAACCTGGTGTACATGTCATCATATGCCAGTTGTTTAGCCTTTGCCACCTTTACCTTTGCCCTATGTCGCATCTCAATGTACTCCGTTTGCGTCTCCTCAGTCTTCTTATTGTCCCACTTCTCCTTCGCTAATCTCTTTCCTTGTATGAGTTCCTGTATTTTGGGGTTCCACCACCAAATCTCCATCTCCCCTTTCCTACGAGAAGACACACCAAGAGTCCTCTCCTGCCTGTCTCTCTGATCACCTTGGCTGTCATTGTCCAGTCTTCCGGGAGCTTCTGCTGTCCATCGAGAGCCTGTCTTACTTCTTTCCGAAAGTCCGCACAACATTCTTCCTTTCTCAGCTTCCACCACATGGTTCTCTGCTCTACCTTTGTCTTCTTAATCTTCTTACCCACCACCAGAGTCATCCTACACACTACCATCCTATGCTGTCGATTTACACTCTCCCCTACCACTACTTTACAGTCAGTAACCTCCTTCAGATTACATCGTCTGCAAAAATATAATCCACCTGCATGCTTCAACCTCCGCTCTTGTAGGTCACTATATGTTCCTCCCTCTTCTGGAAATAAGTGTTGACTACAACCATCTCCATCCTTTTTGCAAAGTCCACCACCATCTGTCCCTCAAAGTTCCTTTCTTGGATGCCGTACTTAACCATCACTTCTTCATCACCCCTATTTCCTTCACGAATATGTCCATTACAATCTGCACCAATCACAACTCACTCTCTGTCTGGGATGCTCAAAAGTCCTTAATCTAGTTCCTTCCATTATTTCTCTTTCAACTCACAGTCACATCCTACCTGTAGGGTATAGCCACTAATCACAAAATACATAACACCCTCAATTTCAAATTTCAGCCTCCTCACTCGATCTGATACTCTTTTCACCTCCAAGACATTCTTAGCCAGCTTCCTTTAAAATAACCCCTACTCCATTTCTCTTCCCATCTACTCCATGGTAAAATAATTTAAACCCTGCTTCTAAACTTCTAGCCTGACAACCTTTTTTGTTGTTCTCTGTTCTGAATGTTGTACCAGGACAGCACCGACTGCTGGAGAAAAATTCCTTGTGTGTTTTTGCACACTTGGCCAATAAAGCTGACTCTGATTCAGATTCCGATTTCCACCTGCTTTCTTGGTTGAACAATATATCAACCTTTTTCCTAATCATCATTTCCCGTCATAGTTCCAACATTCAAGGTCCCAACACTCAGTTGTCGGATCTGTGCATTCCTCTTCTTCTTCTGCCGACGAATCCGGTTTCGTCCTCTTCTTTGTCTTCAACCCACAGCAGCTAAATTTCAAACGACGCCCTGCAGGTTAACGGTGCCACTTAAAAATCATGGAGGGGTCTGAAATTTTCATTGTAGGTGCATGTCCACTGTGAGAGAGATAGTCAAAAAAGAAAAATCCAGAAATAACAATGTATGATTTTTTTAATGATTAATTTGTTTGCTGCAGCTGCAAATAAGTATTTGAACACCTGTCTATCAGCTAGAATTCTGACCCTCAAAGACCTGTTATTCCACCTTGAAAAGTCCACCTCCACTCCATGTATTATCCTGAATCATATGCACCTTTGTGAGGTTGTTAGCTGAAGAAATACACCTGTCCACCCCATGCAATCAGTAAGACTCAAATTTGTAACATGGCCAAGCCCAAAGAGCTGTCCAAGAACACCAGAGACAAAATTCTACAACTCCACAATGCTGGAAAGGGCTAAGGAAAAATTTCCAAGCAGCTTGGTGAAAAATGTTCCACTGTTGGATCAATCATTACATTGTGTATGTTTGCATGTGTATATATATATATATATATATATATATATATATATATATATATATATATATATGTAAGGATTTGAACACCCTGCTATAGTGTAAGTTCTCCCACTTAGAAATCATGGAGAGCTCTGAAATTTTCATTTTAGTTGCATGTCCACTGTGAGACAGATAATCTAAAAAGATAAATCCAGAAATCACAATGTATGATTTTTTTAATGATTTATTTTTGTGATACAGCTGCGAAAAAAGTTCCACTGTTGGATCAATCATTACAACATTGAAGAAGATAAACATGACGGTCAAATCTCAATTGAATTGGACCCCCATGCAGAATATCACCTCGTGGGTCTCAATGATGCTTAGAAAGGTGAGGAATGAGGCCAGGACTACACGACAGGACTTGGTCAATGACCTGAAAAGAGATGGGACCACCGTTTCCAAAGTGACTGTTGGGAATACACTAAGACGTCATGGTTTAAAATCATGCATGGCATGGAAGGTTCCCCTGCTTCAACCAGCACATGTCAAGGCCCGTCTTAAGTTTACCAATGACCATTTGGATGATCCAGAGGTGTCATGGTCAAACGTTTTGTGGTCAGATGAGACCAAAATGGAACTTTTTGCTCATAATTCCACTAACTGTGTTTAGACGAAAACAAATGATGAGTTCCATCCCAAGAACATGATTCCTACTGTGAAGCATGGTGGTGGTAGCATCATGCTTTAGGTGTGTTTTTCTGCACATGGGACAGGACGACTGCACTGTATTAACGAGAGGATGACCGTGGCCATGTATTGTGAAATTTTGGGGAACAACCTCTTTCCCTCAGTCAGAGCATTGAAGATGGGTTGTGGCTGGGCCTTTCAACATGACAATGACCTAAAGCACACAGCCAGGAAAACTGAGGAGTGGCTCCATAAGAAGCTGTCAGGTTCACCTATCAGACATTCATTAAACAGGACAAAAAAGAAAGCAAAGACACCAGTTCAAGTCTCGCGGGGAGAGAGGAGAGGAACTGTCTCGTACAATTCACCACTGCACTCTCTGATTATCCTCTCCTCGGCACCTCTATTTATTTAGTTTTGAGACGCCCTTATTTGCATGGATGTTACAAAAAGGAGACGACAGGCAAAACAGTTTGAAACAAGGTGTAAATGTTTGTTCATGTGGGTGTGCATGTGTGGAAGATTGCTGAATACATGTGTGGTCATCATTTCTTTAACAGGCAGCAGTTCTAACAGTTCTAAGGATTAGATGTTTTTGTTCTTGCTATCTCCTGCTAGGAGGCTCACATGTCATCTAGGGCAGAGCAAAGCATTTCTTTATTGGAAGCAAATGTATGATAATTATGATCACAATTATTCCTACATTTCCCCCCTGTTTATCCTACATTTGCTACCACGTTTTCTAGAGCAGAGCAAAGCATTCTTCATTGCGGGCAGAGACAGTAACTGAATTGGAGCAGAGCAAAGGGTTTCTTCATTGCAGGCAGAAACAGTAACTGAATTGGAGCAGAGCAAAGCATTTCTTCATTACAGGCAGAAACAGTAACTGAATTGGAGCAGAGCAAGCATTTCTTCATTGCAGTCAGAAGCAGTTACTTAATACTATTTTCAATTATTTCTACATTATCCTCCTGTTTATCCTACATTTGCTCAAATCCTTAAATCATCTAATAAATCACCCTTTCGGCTTACACTCAGAGGAAAATATAGCACTAATTACTTGTCATCTTCTGGCTCGGAGAACAGGTCTGGAAGAGAAGTCATAATGTCATCATCAATAGCAGTAGTTATAAGTTGGATAAGTGATGCCTTTATGCAGGGAATACAACAACATCCACACAATGCAAGAATAGCTGAAAACAGCTATAGAAACTAGGACAGAGAACACCAAATTTTTAGATTTGCCAAACTTTTTTTTTTTTTTCCACCACTCAGACCTGACCGATGTGTTTACACCAGAGTGCTCCTTCATCTGTTGGTTCAGGGTGCGGAGGCCTTGAATGGGCCCTGTGCGTGACCCATCAGGTGCTGTTATATTTGGAATAAACAACACTGGTCACCGAACATTGAGCAGTCGCCATCCTTCTCGCCCAGGAGCATGTCGACCGCGATACGGTTCTGGAACGTCATGAGTGAGGTTGCAGTTGGTTGTTCCCTTATGGCCTGCTTCTGTATAATTACCTAGTTTCTGTACATTGTAATGTATGTAGTTGATTATGTCAACGTTTTTATTCAGAGTTATCCATAACAAGATGGATTCCCATCCTGCAGCAATCTCGTTTAGCAATTTATACTCATCTGGTATGCAGTTGGGATGCTATTTGCATCAATGTATGTCAGATCTCCATCTTTCCAAGAGGACCTTCGCCTTCGGGAGAACCCAAGGGGAGGTCCAAAGATGGATGCGGCCAATTGTATATCCTCTGCTTTGGATGGAAACACAGTCACAGATAAGAGCAGTGATACCAGTGTACACGTTCCTGCTGCATTTATCAGTATGTCATACAATTTTTGACCAACACACCACCACAACAAATCACTGCATGGGAGCAGTGGGGCAGTTTGTAGATGGATATCATGACACCATGTTTTGTTGAGACTTCCCACCTTAAAATCTGTCCCTGTAAAGCTAACACAGGAGAAATTAGCCAATGCAACATTAGTAGAAAATATCAGTTTATCATTTACTGCCTTAGTTGTTGGATAAACACTTTTCCATTTCTGACAAGTGGTGTTAGGAGTTGTTTTAGTCATTACCTCCACGGTACATTGTGTTGGGATTTCTGTTGGAATGACACGCATTAGTGGCCTAGGGCCCGTGCATGTGATGTAACTATAGTTTACCTTGTTCGCTGCATTCTACATTAAAAACCAGTCGTGTTTCCTATTTGTGAAAATGATAATCATAATAATGAAAAAATGTTCCTCAGGCTTTTTCGGTTAAAATACTCCCTCCATCGTATACATACTCTTTTGTATGGCATTCGGGTATAAGGTAGGATTATTTTCATTTCTTTCAGCTATTTTGTCCATGTCATTCAGCTCTTTCTCAGTTTATGCCAGCGTTCGGGTAAAACTGCATGTACAGTAGATGTTAATTCATAAACAGACCTAGGATGAATAAACAAATGGCAGTAATAAGGTTATTAAAGCACAGTAACTTGTTACATTTTTTTTTTCTGATGGTGTAGTGCAGGGATGTCGAACTCATTTCTCTTGAGGGCCACGTTGTAGTTCGCGTTTCCCTCAGAGGGACATTTCGAGTGAAGGCAGCGTGAGATCGATTCCCGCTCAGTGATGGTGTTGACATCTGCACTGCGACTGGCTGGCGACCAGTTCGGGGTGTAGTCTGCCGCTGCCCGAAGTTAGCTGGGATTGGCTTCAGATCTCTCTCCGAATAAATGCAGAAGTGCTGCATCAGGAAAGGCATCCGGCGTTAAAAAAAAATAAAAAAGACAGTTATTGCCACACCACCATGACATGCTGATAAAATTCCCAATTTGTTTCTAGTCCTATCAAATTGATGCATGTGAAATTTCCTAGTGACACGCCTTTGGAAAACAATGTTTTTTAGTTAAACAAGCCCTACAAAAAAGTTTTTTGCATACAAGTTAAATCCATGGATCATGTAATGCCTTTGTACCAGGACTACCATTCCCCCTGTTGAGACCTGAGACTTCCCATGGCTCAAGATTGCCGCCCACTTAAAACATGTTTTTGGTAGAATTTTTTTTTTGTATCTGTGCTGACATAATTCCCATTTTGTAATGTAGTACCTTATTTTTCCACATTTTTAGTTCTACTGGTAAGCTTTGTTGTTGCATTTTGTTTAACACATCATCTCAAAGTATGTCTTCATTTGTTACATGGTCAGCTAATCCCATAAAGGTTTTGGCTGCTGCTTCTTTTGCTATTTTATCTGTAAATCCATTTCCTAATGATTCTTTGTCTGTCTTTGATGTGTGTACTGCACATTTACATATGGCTATTTCCTTTGGTAATTGAACTGCTATGAGCAAATTTTGTAGTAGCTCTGCTATTGTCACTGTGTTCCCTGTAGTTGTTGCTATTCCTCTATTTTTCCAGTATTGTCTGTGTAGATTGTGATACCACCATGAATACAGCAGCATCTGGTCTGATATTGTTTAAGACTGTCCAGTAATATATTGTCTGTACAGTTCAGTCATCCCAATCCAAATCTAGTTCTTTTTCTGTCCAATCAGGAACATTTCGTACTACCAAAACAAATTGTCCTAAACTCTCCCACTCCTGTTGTAATGATGTGTGTGGTGGTGTCCATTCCTTGTGTAGTGCAGTTTGTCAGTCAGTCTTGTTCCTGTTACCACGACTGATATACCATCTGAGTACAGATAATCATGATTTTGTCTGGTGTGGGCTGTTATAAGTTTATCTTATACTACATTGTCACATGCAATGAGTTAATTCCTACGTCATGTTGTGGTTGTTCAATCACGTCTTGAGCTGTTTGCAGCAAGAAATCTCCTGTTCTTGTGGGAGATTTGTTTGGAATATGTAAGGTATAATAATAGAGCGCTGGATTCCTATTTTGTAAGATATTTAACTGTCCTCCCAGTAATTCCTTTTTTTTATTTTTTACTTTTATATTTCATGTCAGAGAGGGAATTAAGCCCAGTCCTAGTTTGAGAAAGCCATCTCTTCCCAAAAAAAAAACGTATGGGACAAATTAAAAAGTTGCATTTTGGGAGCATTAGTTGCGACATTTTTGATGGGGAGATTGCTGCTCTCTTCCTCATCTGCGGCCACAATTTTTAATGTTTCGCATAAAGCTCCATAAATTTCTCCTTTCTCTGTCAGAAAGGTGTCAATTTTCGTTTTCTTATTTTGTAGCACTCTTTCTGCGTGTAGTGCTTGGTTTGTCACGAACGGGGCATGACCCAAATGCACGACTCCAGAGATAAGCAGACAGTATAGAGGAAACCTTTATTCGGTCCAAGGTCAGGGATCAGTCAGGCAGTCCAAACAAGGCAGAAGTAATCGTGCGGCAGGCTCAAGAGCGGGGTCAAGGGACAGGCGTAGGTCAGTACACGGAGAGCAGAAGTCAGGCGAACGGGAGTGCGGGAACGAAGCATCAAGGATGGCGATCTGGCGAAGGACAAGTCATCCCCCAAGTCCTATATATACTAGGAGGCATCAGCTGGAACAAGGTGCAGGTGTGCTCAGACTAATTGGCTGGCCACGCCCAGCCTGGACAGGAAGCCAGGAGCATGACATGGTTAACGTATTGTTACAGGCTGCCAGTCGGTTTGTCAATCCAATGTTTTTCAATCCGTTGTTTTGTAAGATTATTTGAATTCACATGAAGAGCATTTTTTTTAATTGCCCTTGATACACACTCCCTGGAGTGTGATCTTCAGGAATGCCACTGTTTTTTTAAAACATGCATTTATTCCAAATCTATATTCTTCAAATGGTTCATTGTTGTTTTATTTTGCTCTTCCAATGGCAGATTTATTATTATTTTTTTAAATCTAGTAGAAGTGCGCGATATTAACCCTTGAACTCCCTGCTATTGTGAGAAAGTACTTTGCTGTCATCCAAATTTGTTGTACTTCCACACCATTAAAGTGGTAAGATTTTCTCAAGTCTTCCATTCCCTGGACGAATTATGTTACATCAACTTTATGAGATGTGATACCTTTCATGGCCGTTTTCACATCATCTTGACTCCAGCCTATTTTTTGTTGTTGTTTTTGTGTGTGTGTGTGTGTTTCTCTTATTTTATCCCGCAGGTTCACACTATATATATATAAATATATATATATATGTATTTGTGTGTATGTTGAGCTGGCCAGCAAAGTCATATTGTGTTATCCACATATTGAGATGTTTTGTTTTAGTAGGACATTTGCTTTCTACAAACTTCTAGTCCTTACACATCATTATTTTTTTTTTCAGATGTTGTGTTTCAACTATTTTGCTATTTATCAACTATTTTGCTATTTGTTTTTCCCCTGTTGGAGTCAGTGGTTCACCTCGGGTGACTATACTGACTTTCCCCTGAACAGGGTGACAATTACGTTCCGTTTGAGGTAATTCTCAAGCTTCTACCACAAGTGGCGGATAATTCCTATCTCTGCATCCTTAAATAGTTGTCACTCAATTTCCTGTTCAAATGAGGTAGCAAACCTCCACTCACACTTTTACACATTCACACGTTTCACGGAGCTCACGTACAGGACAAACCTTGCCCTTTTCTCAGTTTTATAGACTAATTAGTCTACTCGATAGTGACTAGTATTCTCGAGGTTTGGTTCTACCGCAGTCACCCAGACGCGCATTCACTCATTCCTCATGAGTGTGGGAGTTTCCTATTCACCAGAGATGTCTTCACTTCCTTCGGCTTCTCGTCAACCCTCAGCCTCCAGATGCAAAGTCGAGGCCCATTCCCGGAAAGGGTCTCAAGTGCCGTGGCCACGGTCTTTGCCTGGACGTCGACTCGGCCACTGGAAACCTCAGGTATCTTGAGATCCAGCTCGAAGGACCAAGTAAATGTGAGGTTCACCAATCAGACATTCAGTAAACAGGACAAAAAAGGAAGCAAAGACACCAGTTCAAGTCTCGCGAGGATAGAGGAGAGGAACTGTCTCGTACAATTCACCACTGCACTCTCCTTGGCACCTCTATTTATTTAGTTTTGAGACGCCCCTCATTTACATGGATGTTACAAAAAGGAGACGACAAGCAAAACAGTTTGAAACAAGGTGTACATGTTTGTTCATGTGCGTGTGCATGTGTGGAAGATTGCTGAATACATGTGTGGTCATCATTTCTTTAACAGGCAGCAGTTCTAACAGTTCTGATGATTAGATGTTTTTCTTCTTGCTATCTCCTGCTAGGAGGCTGACACGTTATCTAGGGCAGAGCAAAGCATTTCTTTATTGGAAGCAAATGTATGATAATTATGATCACAATTATTCCTACAGAAGCATATCAAGGTTCTACCGTGGCCTCGCCAGTCTCCAGACCTAAATCCAATAGAAAATCTTTGTAGGGAGCTGAAACTCCATGTTTCTCAGCGACATCCCAGAAACCTGTCTGATCTAGAGAAGATCTGTGTGGAGCAGTGGACCAAAATCCCTCCTGCAATTTGTGCAAACCTGGTGAACACATACAGGAAATGTTTGCCCTCTGTAATTGCAAACAAAGGCTACTGTACCAAATATTAACATTATTTTCTCGGGTGTTCAAATACTTATTTGCAGCTGTATCCCACAAATAAATTGTTAAAAAATCATAAAATGCCATTTTTTTATTTTTCTGTTTAGATTATCTCTCTCACAGTGGACATGCAGCTATGATGAAAATTTCATACACCACCATAATTTCTTAAGTGGGAGAACTTGCAATATAGCAGGGTGTTCAAATACTCATTTTCTTCATATATAGTTTTTTTTCTGAGACGCTTATTCTCACGAGGGACACGGGGCTGCGCGGGAATGCTGGGGCCAATTTGAGCTGTCATCGGGTAGGAGGGAGGGTACACCCTGTACTGGTTGACAGCCAATCACAGGGCAATTTGATCAATTAAGGTAAGGACATGATCACTTGGAGTTGTTTTGAAACATCTGCTCATTCTAATTTTGATGAGTTGCTCAATTAAAAGTGGTGATGTTGGAGATCTTGACAGGGTCAATAAGCATTCTGATCTTACTCCTGTACATTACCTTTTGCATAAAAGAAAAACACTTCTGTATGAATGGAAGCAATTTCATACTGACCCAATATTATCCAGCGTCTGAAATAGCCACTTATTTCAGCCCTTTTTCACTAAAATTTACTGCCCTAATACTTCTTGACCTAACAGTTCACATACTCCGTTCATATTTGTCAGGTTTCTTCATTTTGAAATGTAGGTAAAGTATTGAATTTGTTTTTATCTTTATTCCAATGAAAATACTTTTTGTTGTTGTTGAAAATTATAGTATCCTACAAAATAGCTCCATGAGTCACAACTCTCATAAATGTAGGACCATATTACACCATTTCCCCGAAGACAAATTAATGAAGTCCATTACTCGTCGTTAAGGTTTTATGCTTCTCTGACATACCTCAAAGGCAATCCTTTTATAACTATGAGCAAGCATTTTTATTACGTTTCCTGATGTATTACAACCTCACGATACTCTTGCTGACTATCCTCCATCTGTTTTCTAAGTCAGGGTTATGATTCTGCTCTTCGGTATTGTTACGTGTGCATTTAGACGAAAAGCCCATTGCTCAAACCGGCAAAATATGACAAAGCAGTTGTATTGCGTTTAAGACAATTTAATCACACACACAACAATAGAACACAAAAACGAAAAACTAATACAAAATAAATGTTTAATATCAGAGTAGTCAAGCCAAGCTACGAATAGTCACCAGAGTTGAACAACCAGGCAAATGTTCTTTTCAACAAATCTTCCAATTCAACAAATGTTCTAGAAATGTCCAAGGACGAAAGGTAGAATGCAGTGTGGCGTGTACTTGTATACTTGTCCAAAGAGCAGTGGTAAGATGCTGCGTTGACAGTCCTTCTCGCCCATATATAGGCACTTCTCGGAATATTCCAGAATTCCACATCACAAAAGATCCGGATCATAATAACGTAAAAGTATGAAAAGAAAATAAAGAATAAAAATACATACACATAACAGTATAAATGTCGAACTCAAACTAGAAATAGAAATACTGACATGTGGGTCTTCAGTGAACGGCATGGTGGTGAAATTGTAGACCGTTGCCCTCATAATTCTGAGGACCGAGGTTAAAATCCTGGGCTCACCTGTGTAGAGTTGCATGTTCTCCCCGTGCCTGCATGGGCTTTCTTGAGGTACTCAGGTTTCCTCCCACATCCCGAAAAACATCATTTGAGACTCTAAATCAGCCCCTAGGTGTAATTGTGTGTCCGACTGTTGTCCGTCTCCATGTGCCCTGCGATTGGCTCCTGGTCTTTGACAGCTGGGATAGGCTCCAGCACTCCCGCGACCCTCATGAGGATATGCAGCTCAGAAAATGGATGGATGGATGGATGGAGAGTATCCATCGGTCTGAAGTGAAGCTAAGTGGGACACACATCCCTCAGAGACCAGGAGCCAGGAGCTTATCCAGGCCTAGCCAGGAGAGGGTGTGGTGTTTCAATATTTTCATGACGGGGGAAAAACAAAGAACAAAGTTTCCCACCTTGTGGTGATAACGGAGAAATGTGGAGTATAAATGTTTCTGCAGTGGTGAAAATTAGGATCATACATAAAGGAAGGCCACAGAACTATTTGGAAAATTGCTTGTGGAGAGGAATAGGTCAAAATCCCACCAGAGCAATGAAGAAGGAAGGAAAGAGGAAGGAAGGAAGGAAGGAAGGAAGGCAGGAAAGATAGAAAGAAGGGAGGAAGCAAGGAAGCAAGGAAGGAAGGAAGGAAGGAGGAAGGAAGGAAGGAATGAAAGACTGAAGAAAACGATAACACCTGATTCTTTGTGTTTGGGTGTGTCAACAATAGCCTGCACTCAAACTGGAGAAAGCATTTTCCCTTGAGGAGTCAGGCTCTCTCTGAGAAACTTAAGCTTTTGTGATACAAATTGCAGTTTTTGTGGCCCTCTGATGTGAGGTCTTATAAAAAAGTATCAGTCTCACACTGTTCTTTAGTGAGAGCAGCAATCAACAAATCATCAATTTATTGCAGCAAAGCTGTGCCCGGTGTTTGTTTCATAGGTTCAAGACTGCGTGTGATTGCCTCACAGAAGAGGGTGGGGCTGCATGTCACTCCTTGGCACAGGCGTGCCCAAATATTGTATACTTTTTCTCTTTGAAAGTGAAAGCAAATCAAAAATGTGAATCTTTGTGAATTGGCACAGACAAAAATGCATTAGAAAGGTCAACAACTGAAAACCACTTTGTGCCAGGTGGAATTTGGCTCAAAATGGTGTAAGGGTTTGGCACACAAGGAGCCGGAGCATTATTTGCAGAATTAACAGCTCGCAAATCTTGAACAAAATGCCTTTCAATTGACTGAGCTTGAGGTCTGATTTTTTTTCACCGGAAATATTGGTGTTTGAACCTGAGAATGATCACATTGTACAATAATTCCATTTTTGAGCAATGCTTCAAATACCGGTCGAATACCGTCAACAGTATCATGGATATTGACGCTGTTCAGTGCAATAAAACTTATTTAGGCTTAATCTGAATCGGTGGACACTTTTTAACTAGCCCAATATCATGCTTACTAGTAGCCCACAGTATTAATGGGACTTGGTCCAGCAGAGGAGAAATGTCCGTAGGAGTGTGTGTGTGAAAAGACTGAAATTGGAAGAAGGTCGTCTTTAATGTGAGATAAAAGTAGCACAGGGCAGGTGTGCATGCACTAAATGCATTTCTATGTGTATTAACAGACTCTGAAAAACAGATTGTCATATATGATGTTGGTGCCAAATCAGATGTGCACTGACATCCAAAAACAAACTGGCCTACATCCTGCCATTTTGTTGCAGTTTGTCTTGCCAAAGAAATGTGTGGTGCAGAACAGACAATATCAAAGACTGACACCTGTGCAGGTGTAAGTGAGACAGATGCTGCGCAAAAGTTTTTGTCAAAAAAAAAAAAAAAAAGGTTACTGATATTCAATGAGTCATTTATGTCTCATGTAAAAAGTCTCCTCAAATGTCGGTCTGGTCCATCGTGCACATGTTGTACAATGCATTTTGTGACTGCTCATTATCTCAGAATCGTGAGAAATGAACTGAGCTCCAAATCTTGTCAGAGAGGTGCTAATTTGACCGCTGATTTCCCAATGATAACTGTATCATGGGTTGTCAGGACTAAATCTAACAAATTCTGATTCCACACTATCTACTAGACGCATAATTTGAATACTGTCAGCATTTCATGAGATCCCTTTCCAACAAATTATTTGGCCGTCATCGTCAATTGGTTGCTCAGGTTGCTGTATGACTTGCTGAGGATATAGGGGTACCCAGACACTGATGTCGTCCCGATGTATTCTACCAGGCAACCAAGGATACAGTAAAGTATGTATCTTTCGGCTTGTCCCTTTCGGGGTCGCCACAGCGTGTCATCTCAGATGAACGCACATATATGTTTGGCACAATTTTTACGCCGGATGCCCTTCCTGACGCAACCCTTCTCAGGGAGTGGAGGCCCCAGTGGGATACGAACCCACAACCCCTGGTTTACCAAACCAGTGCTCTTAGCGCTGAGCTACAGGGCCTCCAACCAAGGATACAGTGTCATAGGAAAACATACACAGTTATCATTTTCTTTCCACTCCTTCTTTTCTCACTTTTCTTTTATCTGAATTCTTTTGACTATTCTCACACTTATTAGCTTCTGTCAATCATATTCCAGACTTTCAGCATTTTTCTCAATGCCTTCTCAATCCTTAAATTTAATTTTTTTGTTCTTCTTGAAACTACTTTTCTCCACCTCCAAACTTTCTTTTAAATGTTGTAACTGCCGGATACTTAAACCATATTCATTTACTCCTTTCCCTCCCCCTATTTCTCCCTCATATGGATCATAATTGGTTATGTGTACACTGGTAAATCGCTGTTTTTGCTCTTATCGTTGGTTATTATCTCATTAGCGGTTTTGCTCTTCCCACTCCCCATCTTTTTGGAAGTGCTTCCTTTAATCACAATATTCGAACATCTTCAAAATTGTCAGGGCCTAGAACCCCTAAATATTGGGTCTTGGGGATACAAACCTCTTACCGTCAGATCTTGAGGCATCAAGTCACTCACTGAATTTAAGCCCGGGAACTCTATCCCTTACTATAAGGTCTTGTGGCGCCAAACCCCTCACAGTCAGATCTTGCAGCCTCGAACTCTCACTGAACTGTACTGACGGTATGGAGTTGAACCCTACCAATGGAACATGGGAAGAGCAACTACCATAACCGCTTTATACAAAGACAATATTGTTCCCACCAAAAATTAAATAAATAAATAAAAATAAATAATCATTCTTTACTGTAATTTTTGGTTGTTTGGAATCCTGAGGTGATGGCCAATTCATGAACGCACCTGGTCAGTCCGTCCTAATTGTTGGGTAAGGGCAGAACTAGTGTGCTCGTCCTGGATGTCACTAGTCACTCGTCACTAGTCTGGAGATCCACTGGATCGGCGATCAATCCTGGAATCCCACTTCTGACACCAATTGTTTTGGCAAAATCTTTTTCTGACACCATAACCAAGGAGATAATCGTGTCTTTGTGGATTTTTATTACAAAAGATGGGAAATTCCTTGCAAAAAGAGGAAAGAGTACAAGTCTCATGAGTTTTCACCCATTACACTAAAGATCACACTAAAAGTCCTTTGGTTTTATTAAAGTGAGAGAGACAGAAAGGGAAAAGACAAGACGAGACACTACAATTATGTATGTCTAGCTGTATACACATGGAGCCGGTAAAAACAACATCACATAAAGAACAGCCTGACCAGGATAACTAGAACTCACAGCAGGATAAAACCTGAGAAAATTGAAGGTGGAACTAATACAACTAAGATTCGGCATATATGCAAAATATAAATCTGCCAACACAGTTTATCTCACAACTGGGAAGAATAGCCACAAAATGGAAACTTTATCATGAATAAATTAATCTCAGTGATTCCGTTTAAGACCACATATACATGGTTAAAAACAATAGATGATTGATGAAAAAAATAATAAGAAAAAATAATTTCCCCACTCTTCAGAAAAGGAGGGAGGCTTAAATGCTCCCAACTTTTAACACTTTTACTTAGCTAACCAACTAAATTCCTTATCAGATGGATGAACCTGTCACGGGTGTGGCCATACCACAGCTCTGGACGCAGCTGCCTCGGGCAGCTTCCTCACCTGCACCTCTTCAGCATAATTTGATTATGTATTTGAGCTTCACGTGTGTGTTTTAGCTTGCCAGATCTTTGTACTTTGATGTCACATTCCATGTTCATATCTTTGAGCCTTTGTGTAGCAATCCTTGCCTCGTTGACAGCCTTGTGATTCCAACACTGTCTCTTTAGACTGCTTACCTGCGGATTGACATTTGATTGAATAAATACTCTCCACAAACTGTACCTGGTCTCATGAGGCATGCATTTTGGGTCCAACCCCGTAATCTGTTCCTGTTAGAACGATCTGGCCATACCATGGACCAAGCTGACTCCAACCAGTTGCACAAAGCTCTCCAAATGAAAGGACACTGTCGAGCTCAGCACAAGGAGCAATTTGCTGCCTTTGGCCTTTGGAGCAACAGAAAACCATGTCGCAGCAGAGGGAAAGAGGTTGTTCCCCAAAATCTCACAATACATGGCTGCATCATTTGTCTTCCTCCAAACATGGTTAGTGGAATTATGACCCAAAAGTTCAATTTTAGTGACCACAAAACCTTCTCCCATGACTCCACTGTATCATCCAAATGGTAATTGGCAAACTTAAGACAGACCTTGACATGTGCTGGTTTAACCAGGTGAACCTTTTGTACCATGCATGATTTCAAACCATGACGTCTTAGTGTATTACCAACAGTGACTTTGGAAACGGTGGTCCCAGCTCTTTTCAGGTCATTGACCAAGTCCTGCCATGTAGTCCTGGGCTGATTCCTCACCTTTCTAAGGATTGTTAAGACCCCATGAGGCAATATCTTGGATGGGGCTCCACTCCGATTGAGATTGACCGTCATGTTTAGCTTCTTCCATTTGGTAATGAGTGCTCCAACAGTGGACCTTTTTTTCACCAAGCTGCTTGGCAATTTCTCTGTCATAGCCCTTTCCAACCATGTGGAATTGTACAATTTTGTCTCTGGTGTCTTTGGACAACTCTTTGGTCTTGGCCATGTTACAAGATTGAGTCTTACTGATTGTATGCAGCTAACGACCTCACACAGGTGCATCTAATTCAGGATAATACATGGAGTGGAGCTGGACTTTTAAAGATTCTTCATTCCTCATCCTGAAACCCTGTGTACCGACCTCCACCTGTCTTCCGACCAACCCCGTAAGCTTGACGCCCTTGAGACTGTTGCTCTCTCTGACTGATATTTGGTGTACCAATCCCTGCTTGTCCTCTGACCTGCCTTCAGCCAATCACAGGGCACATAGAGACAAACAATTTAGAGTGTTCAATTAATGTGCCCGGTGAAAACCCACGCAGGCATGGGGAGAACATGCAAACTCCACACAGGCGTGGCCGGGATCGAACCCGGGTCCTCAGAACTGTGAGGCCAACACTTTACCAGTTGATCCTCTGTGCCGCCATCCCTGAAGTATACGTGTAACTTATTTTATATTGGACGTATTCATTCATTGGAAGACTGGGGTGGTGGGCCCCCTTTTTAAGAAGGGGGATCAGAGCATGTGTTCCAAATATAAGGGGATCACACTCCTCAGCCTCCTTGGTAAGGTCTATTCAGGGGTGTTGGTGAGGAGGGCCCGTCGGATAGTCGAATCTCAGATTCAGGAGGAGCAATGTGTTTTTCGTCCTGGCCGTGGAACAGTGGGCCACCTCAACATCCTTGGCAGGATTCTCAAGGGTGCATGAAAGTTTTCCACAGCCAGTCTGTATGTGTTTTGTGGACATGGAGAAGCCATTTAACTGTGCCACTCAGGGAGTTCTGTGGAGGGTTCTTCAGGGGTATGATGTACTGAACCCCCTGATATGGGCTGTTCTGTCCCTGTACAACTGTGCTCAGAGTCTGGTCCGCATTGCCGGCAATATGTCGGACACGTTTCCGGTGAGGGTTGGATTCCGCCGACGCTGCCCATTTTCACCAATTTTATTCATAACTTTTATGTAGAGAATTTCCAGGTGCAGCCGAGGCGTCTTGGTTGTCTGGATTTGGTGGCCTTAGCATTGCATCTCTGCTCTTTACAGATGATATGGTTCTGTTGACTTCATCAAGCCGTGATCTTCAACGCTCACTGGAACGCGCTGCAGCCGAGTGTGAAGCGACTGGGATGAGAGTCAGCTACTTCTAATCTGAGACCATGGTCCTCAATTGGAAAAGGATGGCATTCCCTCTCCGGGTTGGGGATTATATCCTGACCCAAGTGGAGGAGTTTAAGGATCTTAGGATCTTGTTCACAAGTGAGGGAAGAATGGAGTGGGAGATGAAAAGACAGATTGGTGCAGCATCTGCACTGATGCGGACTTTGTATCAGTCTGTTTTGGTAAAGAGGGAGTTAAGTCGAAAGGTGAAGAGCTCAATTTACCAGATGATCTAGGTTCCTACCCTCATCTATGGTCACAAGCCGTAGATTGTGACCGAAAGAACGAGATCCCGGATACAAGCAGAAGAAATGAGTTTCCTCCGCAGGGTGTACGGGCTCTCCCTTACAGATAGGGAGCGCAGATCGGTCATCTGGGAGGGGCTCATTGTCGAGCTGCTGGTCCTGCGCATTAAGAGGAGCCAGATGAGGTGGCTGGGGCATCTAATCCGGATGCCTTCCAGTAGCCTCCCTGGTGAGATGTTCTGGGCACGTCCCACCAGAAAGAGACCCTGGGGATGACCCAGGACACGCTGGAGAGACTATGTCTCTCGACTGGCCTGGGTACGCCTCAGGATCCCTCCAGAAGCCAGTCTACATAATGAAGTGGCTGGTTAAGGGAAGTCTGGGTATCCCTGCTGAAGCTACTGCCCCGCAACCCAACCTGGAAAAGCAGTAGAAGTAGTAGAAGATGAATGGATGATGGATGAATGGTATTCAATCATCACAAACACCATTTTGTAGTCTCACATCAAGATCAGATGTGAACAATACACATTGAGTCAAAGTGCAATGATAATCTGATAACTCATTGAAAAAAATTGTTGCCCTCTGAATCGAATTATGAGATACCAGAATATTCATGAACCTAGTTGCCACTATCCATACGCACCCACACAAAGCTGTACAGTAGTGATATACAGACAAACCTACAGCAACATAGTGGAGATTCTCAAGATGAACGAGATATTTGGTCTAATGTGCCTTTCTCTTGACTTTTCTTCCCAGCACTCTGTTGATGCTGTGAATGCTGGTGTGAATCCTGTTGGCGACACCTCTTATAACTCTAGCCACTGGGATCTGGGTAGTGCCTTCTTCTTTGCTGGAACAGTTATCACAACAATAGGTACTCTGCCATTTTCCAAAGTGTCTTTTCTTGACATGTATAACAAGGAATGTAGTAAAAATGTATCTTGACCTTATCTTCCCTATTTTTGTAGGGTATGGTAACATTGCTCCAAGCACTGAGGGAGGAAAGGTTTTCTGCATTCTATACGCAATATTTGGCATCCCACTTTTTGGATTCCTCTTAGCAGGGGTTGGTGACCAGCTAGGGACCATATTTGTTAAAAGTATTGCCAAAGTAGAGAAGATGTTCCGGGTGAGTCACTTGTATACTGTACATGGGATATAGAAAATCTCCACACCCCTGTTGAAATAATGTTTTCATGATATTTAGAAAAAAAATTAGACCCTTATCTAAGACATGTAATTTACTTTCCCTGTTGAAAAAAAATAAAATAAAATTAAAAAAAAAAATATATATATATATATATATATATATATATATATATATATTATATAGTAAAATTCCACTTGAGTTGTTCCAGTTATACCTTACATTTATCATGGAATAACTTTTGAAATAATTTCTCTTGTCATTTTAGGGTTAACTTATTCAAAGTTTTCACGTTACATGCTTTCTGGTCCTTTATTGCAGTGTTTTTCAACCTTTTTTGAGTCACGGCACATTTTTTACATTGGAAAAATTTTGTGGCACACCACTAACCAAAAATGTTACAAAATGACACTCTGTATAGTATATTTAATTGCAATATAATTTCTCAATTTATTTATACTCACTCAGTGTGAAACCTGGGCCTGTTTAGATGAACACAAAGCCGATATCCTGGCAGGAATAGAAGAAAGACTCACACGAAGCTCTTCTTCAACAGCTCTCAGTCTCTCTCTGTTTTTAGTTTTTATAGCAGTTAGGCTTGAAAAGCTCAGCTCACACAAATATGTTGTGGAAAATGGGAGCAATATCAGAACAGCTTTGTTGGCCAGAATGGGGAACTCCTTGGCAGGAGTCAACCAAAAACTGTCCAAAGGAAGATCAGCAAATCTTAGTTTTAAACCACGATCCTGTTTCAGTTCAGTTACTTCCTCCTGCTCTTGTAAAGTCATGTCGTTTCCAACAACTGATGCCGAGCTGTATGGGTCCCTAACCCAGTCAAAGCATTCAGTGGAGGCTGAAGAGAAATAAAATAACAACTTCTCCTCAAGACTTTTCAAATGTTTACCAATTACCTCAGACAGTACAGCAGTGTTCCTTTGCCGTTTGTCTGTGAGTGGGAACATCTCCAGGTTGGCACGTTGCACATGTTGTTGCCAGAGATGCACCTTTAAATGGAATCCATTTATTTTATCTGTGCTTGTAAGCAGGTTTTCATTTCGCCCCTGCATCCTTGTGTTCAGTTCATTAAGATGATGAAATATATCAGCCAGGTATGCCAGCTTTGCGCACCACTCATCACTTGCAAACAGATTTGAGTAATCAGACCTCTCATTTGTCAGAAACATTTTAAGTTCCTCTCGCAGCTCATACATACGGGTCAGCACCTTACCGCGCAACAACCATCGGACCTCCGTATGGAGCAATAAGGCTTTATGATCCGCTCCCATTTCCTCACACAGAGATGCAAATATACGGCTTTTCAGAGGTCGTGTCTTTACAAAGTTCACTATGCGCACCACATCGTCCAACACAGGAACCAGTTCTGCTGGTAAAGTCTTAGCAACGTCCTCCCTGGTCAAGATATTCCGATGTGACCCGAAAAATTTCCTCTCCAGTTGTTTTTTCTGGAAGTGCCTTGCAAAATAGGAAGTTTTCTCTAATGGCATCTCCATCCACAAAACGCACATTGGCCAAGAGGTGAGAATGTCCACTAATATCCGTAGACTCGTCAACTTGCAACCCAAATTTCCTACTGATGCGTATCTTTTCCAAAACATGGCTTTCGATGTCTGTATGCATGTCATCAATACGCCTGGCAATTGTGTTTTCAGAGAGCGGGACTTTAGCGATGTCTTTAACCGTATCAGGGCCGAGCATTTCGTTGAAAATGGCTTTACAGGCAGGTAGTATTAATGTCTCTGCCACAGTGTGCGGCTTTTTTGATTTAGCAACAAGTTCGGCGACTAGGTAATTAGCTTTCAGCGCTTTCTCATTTACGTTTGTGGTTTTTCTCATAAACGTTGCCTGTTTCTCTGTGTTTACACGCTGGCGAACAAAATAGTACATCGGCTTGTTTTGAAGCGACGGGTGTGTCGTTTAGAGATGGCATTTCAGCTTGCTTGGCACCATGGCGCTGTTGGATAGCTTCTCGCCACACACCAGCCATAACGGAATAGGTGTCGTCTCATCCCCGGTGAAAGTAAATCCAAACGAAAGATAGCTTTCACTATATTGCCTTGAGCTCACCGTCTTTGCTTTCTTTTTCCCACCACTCATACTAGGGCCTTCATCCGGGTCATAATCTTGTCCAGGGCCCAGTTCGGAGTTTGCACTTGTCCTTTTTAAAAACTTCTCCATGACTGTCACCACGGCCTCTCAGGTGCATCACTAATTCTCTTGGAGGAACGAGGCAATCAGCTACGTGTTGCGACACGGACAAACATTACATAACTCTGCCAGCCTTTACAGCACGGACACTGGACAATGACATAATATTTGCAGAAAATTATTAATAAATGTTAATTTAAAAAAAAAAGAGTGATATTGGATAATTTCTCACGGCACACCTGACGATCTCTCACGGCACACTATTTTCCCGCGGCACAGTGGTTGAAAATCACTGCTTTATTGTATAAAGTGACTGGGGGTTATCAGTGTGACAATGACAAAGCAGATGATGACAAAGAGGATAAAAGGAAAGGAAAATTACTTCCTTTGTTCAAATGTGAAAACAGTCATGTAGTACTGGCTATATTTGTCTTTCTTTCTGTATGCTAGTTAGACGGCTACTTTTGAGTCAGCAATAAATATGTAAATCAAGGATTACAGTGTAGGACTAAGCAAACTAAGATCTGGATTCTTGGGCAGTGGGGAAAATGTCATTGAAATGCTCACGCCCCAAGAAGTAATACTGGAGTATTTATTTGCATATTTTAATGTATTCACACAGATTGTGGTATATAAGAATAGCATGCTTATTAGTGGCTATTATCGAACAACTGTTCAGTAGCTAAGTGAAGGTAAAGCCAGAGACGAGTAATGTCACAATAACAGCTTCAAATCTTCTGTCACAAATGGTGAAAGTGTATGGAAAGCCCAATTTCTAATGCAAATGATCTTATCCCGACAAAAATATATGTTCAACTGTTCCATAAAATGCATATCCTGTTCCATGTTTATACCGAAAAATATAAGTGTTTATTAAATAAAGTCCGCGAACTTTGACCCAATTTCTCTTACTTGCAAAATGACTCATTTCGTGGGCAGACCTCTGACGTTACAAATTCTGGGATGGGCTGTTTTGAAACGACGATAAGCTGGGAATCTTTTGTATTCACACTGAAGAAAAACCCATTAGTTTCGATAATTTTTCAGTTATTGTAAGCTAAAACCAATCCGTAAGAATGATTTACTATTATTTTTTATTTTATTTTATTATTACTTATTTGTGAAAATATACCAACTTAGACTACATTATCAGCTTCTGTGTGTTTTAGTGCAACAATAAGAATTTTACACGCAAAGTAGTTGTTGGGGTTGTCGCGTACCAAATCATTAAATATACGGCGTTTGCATAATTTCAAAACAAGGCCGAAAACTTCGTATATACATTCAGGATATTGAAGCGTTTACTATTTATCGGTTTATGACTAAGAAAACCAAAGAAGAACTTCACAAACGCTTACCAGTCTGTATTTCAAACACGAGGCATATCCTCCATGATGGGTCTGACCGCTGTGTCGGCATCTTCATCGCCAGCGACTTCGTCTGCATTCGAACATGTCTGCTGTCTAACTGGCTCAAATTGATAACCTTTAATCCCTTCATAAAGCTCGTATTCTTCACCGTCTTTGTGGGACCCTTCAAAATAATGTTTATCCCTCGAATTATCGCCGTTCTTACAGAGTATTCCTACGGGATCCATGTTGTTGTCACAACTTCCTTCATCATGCCCCTGATCATCTTTCACCGCCACATTTCCCTCCTTTTCCGGCAGATACAGCAATGTGCGATCATTTGTTGCAAACAATCGAAAAATAAAAATGTTTCTTTCATAACGGATTTAAGATTCGTATTCTCCATAGAAATGTATAATATTAGCAAAAAGGTATATTGCAGTCCTTACATTCCCTTTAACTGATAAAATCAATACTTTGTTGAATTTAAATCATTTACTAGGTCTGGTATGTGTGTTTAACTTTCTCCTGTGCTTATCTGTGTGCTTGTGTGTGAACGTGCCTGTATTTGCCTGAACCACTTCTCCCGAACAGAATAAACACAACCAGATCAGCCAGACCAAAATCAGAATAGCATCCACCCTTCTCTTCATCCTGGCTGGCTGCATCCTGTTTGTGACCATGCCAGCTGTGATCTTCAAATACATCGAAGGTTGGACAGCTCTCGAGTCAACATATTTTGTCGTCATCACATTGACAACTGTTGGGATAGGAGACTATGTGGCAGGTAAACATTTTCTTCTGTCACTAAAAGAAACCCAAATTAATGGCTACACTTATATCTCTTAATTATTGTTGTAGTGTGGGCATCACAATGGACTAGAAGTTAGCATACCTGAAAGTTCTAAGTTCGAATATTGGCTCCGGCCTTCCTTAGTAAGGTTCTATAGGTACAGCATGTTCTCATCGTAGTGTGGGTCATACACCAGGTTGCTCGTACACCCCGAAAGCATTAGTATTTTTTTCATTGAATACTCTTAATTCAGTGGTTCCCAAAATCAACCTGGGCCCGGATCCCCAGTGAGTCGTTCAAAAAGCTCCCGGACCCTCAACCCTCAACCAATAATGTAGTCCTGGACACAGCTATGCCATTCTGGTATAAAGAAATACTCAATTTTAGTGGCTCACGTGCTCTCGCTTTTTATTTTTGCACAATAAATCAAAACGTGGTTCAACACTCGAAAGGGCAATTCTCACATCATCATTAGCTTCGAGACGATTTTGTTTTTTCGTCTTCACATCTAATAGAGTTGAAAACCCTGCCTCACACTTGTACATAGTAACGAAGGGAACATGGTATTCCATGGCTGATTTGGCGAGTTTTGGGAACAGTTCCAACTCCTCGCACCACAAGGTGCTGTTTGACTTGTTCTCAAATTGTTGATGGATGGCTTCTGAATGATGGAGTTCGATGAGTTCTTCCTTTCTGTCGTCGTCATTGTGCATCGTGTCAAGATTGAAGCCAAAGGAATCTTGATCCCATGATTCTTCTTCGCTGAAAACAATCATTTCAAAATTTTCCTGTGCTCTGGGTGTAAATAATTATTAATACATTTGGAATTTATTCAGTCTTTGATTGGTATCTTGTTGCAAATCTTTTCTAATCATATGAGTCATCAGAAATTTCTTAAAATCTAATGCAATTTATGTGTCAATGTTTTTAAACGCACTTGTACTACTTAAAAGATCACATTACTTCGATAAACTGCGTACTTTTAAAAAAAACCAGCTTGTTATTGTCATGCTCGTGGATTCCAGCCCGGGCTGGGCGTGGCCAGCTAATCAGAAGGCGCACACCTGCGCCTCATGACCACTGATTAGACCCAGTACATATAGGACCCGGGGGACGACAAATACTCCGGCTGATCGTTGTTCTTGGTGCCTCGTTCCCGCACTCCTGTTTGCCTGACTTCTGCGCTCCATGCACCGACCCACGCCTGTCCACTGACCACCCTCGTAAGCCTGCCGTACTATTACTTCAGATTGGTTGGACTGTCTGCCTGATCTCAGACCTTGGACCGAATAAAGGTTTCCTCCGTACTGTCTGCTGTCTCTGGAGTCGTGCATTTGGGTCCACCCTCGTGCCTCGTTCGTGACAGAACGATCTAGCCAGAACATGGACCCAGCCGACTCCGAAGCCATCCGCCATGCGCTACAAGTGCAGGGCAAACGCCTGGTCGAGCAAGAGGCTGCTCTTCAGGGTACTAATCAACGCATCCATGAGCTCTGCGCCCAGCTGGAACTGTGGCTAGCTTCTCAAGCTAGCGCGGCTGCTCCATTGCCTCCCCGTGCCGGCATCACTGCGCTCTCACGACCAGAGCGGTTCTCAGGCGACTCGGGGAACGTCAAGCCTTTCCTCGTTCGGTGCGATCTCCATTTTGAACTGCAAGAGGCCGCTTTTCCCACGGACCGCTCCCGTATCAACTTCGTCATCTCCCACATGACGGGGAGGGCGGAGGCGTGGGCCACTGCCGAATGGAGTCGTAACTCGGAGATCTGCCGTTCATGGACGAGGTTCGTCTGTGCGCTCACCCAGGTTTTCCAGTACGCGGCTCCGGAACGCCAGGCGGCGTCCTCGCTCATGACGATTCGTCAAGGACGTCGCTGCGTGTCCGACTACGCTATTGAGTTCCGAATCTGCGCCGCCGAGAGTCGATGGAACGAGGACACCCTGCACGACGCCTTTTTCCAGGGGCTTTCCCCCCAAATCCGGGGTCTCCTCATCGCTGTTGATCTTCCTCCCTCGCTGGACGCACTCATCACGTTGGCCCTCAAGGTTGACCAGCGACTAGTAATGGAGGATCAACTAGCCGTGATGACTGAGGGAGAGAGGGAGGGGTCCAGTCCGGTTGCCGCCCGGTCGTCCACTGCTGAACCCACTCAGGTGGAGGGTCACGACGGCCCAGTGGAGGAGCGTCTGCGCCGGCGACGAGAGGGGCATTGTTTTTACTGCGGGGGTTTGGGACACTTGATCGCCCGCTGCCCGACTCGACCAGAGCACTCTGACATCAGGATCTCTACTCCGGTGAGTGTGCGGTACACTGCGGCGGGGTCAGGGAGGTCCCTTCTTCACCTCACCTTGGGAACGGACTCCCGTTCATGCACCGTGACGGCTTTCATAGATTCCGGGTCGGACGCAAACCTGATAAATCCCCGCGTGGTCGAAGAGCTGGGGGCAGTAACCTTCCCCACGCAACGGCTTCGTCACGCCTTTGCCGCCAACGGCAAGTTCCTTTGTCGGGTTACACATCGCACTCAGACGCTACGTATGAGCTTTCCGGACACTCACTCGGAGCGTATTAGCTTCCATGTCTTCAACGCACGTAGTAGCGACATCATCCTGGGCAGCCCGTGGCTCAAAGAACATAACCTGCACATAGATTGGACCACGGGTCAGATCAAGACTTGGGGAGAGGACTGTCTCAGTCGCTGTTTCGCTGTCCAGGAAGACAAGGGTATTCAAGTCGCGGCGGTTCGGTTAACAGAACCGAGTACCACCCCGGAGCTGACCGCGGTGCCCTCCTGCTACCATGACCTACGGGACGTCTTCTCTGAATCTAAGGCAAAATCTCTGCCGCCACATCGGTCATACGACTGCGCGATTGAACTCCTGCCAGGCACCTCTCCTCCCAGAGGGAAACTGTTCTCGCTAACAGGACCAGAGCATCAAGCCATGAGGGACTACATCGAGGACTCGCTGGCAGCCGGACTCATTCGCCCCTCATCCTCACCAGCCGGTGCGGGGTTTTTTTTTGACAAGAGGAAGTACTCCACGCTGCGACCCTGCGTCGACTACCGAGGATTGAACGACATCACAGTCAAGAACAGGTACCCTTTGCCGTTGATCGCTACAGCATTCGAACTCCTTCAGGGAGCCCGGATCTTCACCAAGCTCGACTTGCGCAGCGCTTACCATCTGGTGCGGATTCAGGAAGGGGATGAGTGGAAGACGGCGTTCAACACCCCCACTGGGCACTATGAGTATCTTGTGATGCCTTTTGGACTGACAAACACCCCGGCCGTCTTTCAAAACTTCATTAACGACGTGCTTCGGGAGTTTCTGAATAGATCTGTCTTTGTTTACCTGGATGACATTCTCATCTTTTCAGCGGACCTAACCTCTCACATTCAACAAGTCAGAGAGGTGCTCCGGCGTCTGCAGTAGCACCAATTGTACGTGAATATGGATAAGTGTGAGTTCCATCGGGCATCCGTGTCCTTCCTGGGCTTTGTCCTGGCTGAGGGAGAGATACGGATGAACCCCGGGAATGTCGACGCGGTGCTGCGGTGGCCTACCCCCACCAACAGGAGGGACGTACAGAGGTTTTTGGGATTTGCCAATTTCTATAGGAAATTCATAAGGAACTTCAGTTCCGTGGCCGCTCCTCTCCATTCGCTCACCTCGCCACACACCAACTTCGCGTGGTCCGGGACCTGCCAGGAGGCCTTCAGCAGGCTAAAGGCCAGTTTCACTACTGCGCCCGTTCTCATTGTTCTGGACCCAGATAACCAGTTTGTGGTGGAGGTGGATGCGTCTAATTCAGGAATCAGAGCAGTCTTGTCACAGAGGAGTCCCAGCGATGGAAGGATCCACCCGTGCGCGTTCCTGTCTAGGAAGCTTACCCCGGCAGAGAGGAACTACGACGTGGGAGATCGGGAACTGCTGGCGGTCAAGAGCGCGTTGGAGGAGTGGCGGCACTGCCTGGAGGGCTCGCAAGTACCGTTCGTTGTCTTCACGGACCATAAGAACCTTGAATACCTGAAGTCTGCGAAGAGGTTGAACGCCCGTCAGGCCAGGTGGGTCCTGTTTTTCACCCGCTTCCGCTTTACGGTGTCCTTCCGCCCAGGCTCCAAGAACGGCAAGCCGGATGCACTCTTGCGGATCCACGAGGGGAGCGTACGGAATCAGAGGCCGCTACTATTCTGCCAGAGGCGTGCTTCGTGTCCGGCTTCACCTGGGTGGTCGAGTCACGGGTGAAGGAGGCCCTGGGAGAGACACCGCCGCCCGCGGATTGTCCGCCGGGCCGCCTTTTCGTCATCCCATCTCTGCGGGGAGATGTCGTCGCTTGGGCCCATACCAACAAGACGGTCTGTCACCCGGGTATGGCAAAGACACGTTCAGTGGTGGAACAAAGGTTCTGGTGGCCCAACCTCAACAAGGACATAAGGGAGTTTGTCAACGCCTGCCCGGTATGTGCGGCCAATAAGACTTCCCGCCAACGGCCCTTTGGTGAGTTACGACCCCTGTCCACTCCCTTTCGTCCGTGGTCACACATCGCGCTGGACTTCGTCATCGGCATGCCGCCCTCCCAAGGGAACACAGTGGTCCTGTCTGTAGTGGACCGTTTCTCCAAGATGGTCCATTTCGTGCCGCTTCCAAAGATCCCGTCGGCCAAGCAGACAGCCCAGCTGGTGTTAGACGAGGTCGTCCATTACCACGGACTACCCCGGGACATCGTTTCGGACAGGGGCCCGCAATTCAGTGCTCGCTTCTGGAAAGAGTTCTGCAAACTCATCGGCGCGTCAGCTAGTCTGACATCGGGTCAGCACCCGGAGTCGAATGGCCAGACTGAGAGGTTAAATCAGGAACTGGAGACCGGTCTTCGATGCCTGGCCTCAATGGACCAGAGCACGTGGAGCCAGCACATCAAGTGGGTGGAGTATGCCCACAATTCTCTACCCTCCGCCTCAACAGGTATGGCTCCACTCCATGTCGTGCACGGTTATCCTCCGTCCCTGTTTCCTCCACTGGCCACAGACTCCGGGGTCCCGTCGGCCCTGGCCGTGGTGCTACACTGCAAACGGACCTGGGAAGCAATGCGGAGGACATTGCTGCGCATGAGCAGCGCCTACAAGGCCGCAGCGGATCGCAAGAGGAGGCCAGCGCCAGAGTTCAGAGTGGGACAGCGAATGTGGCTCTCCACCAAAGATCTCCCGCTGCGGACGGAATCCCGCAAACTGGCTCCCAGGTTCGTTGGCCCGTTTCCGATTTCCAAGGTTATTAACCCGGTCGCCGTCTCGCTGAAACTGCCCAGGTCGATGAGGGTGCACCCTACGTTCCACGTCAGCAGACTTCGCCCGAATCGCACGTCGTCGCTGGGTCCTCCGCCCAGTTCCCCCCCCGCATGGTCGACGGTGGGTTGGTGTATACTGTGCGCCGGTTGCTGTCTTCCCGCCGCAGAGGAAGGGGGGTCCAGTACCTGGTGGACTGGGAGGGATATGGCCCAGAGGAGCTTCGTCGTGGACCGCTCCCTCATCAGGGACTTTCACGCGGCTCACCCTGATGCTCCTGGGCCGTCCAGAGCCGGCCGTTGAGGGGGGGGGGGGTAATGTCATGCTCCTGGATTCCAGCCCGGGCTGGGCGTGGCCAGCTAATCAGAAGGCACACACCTGCGCCTCATGACCACTGATTAGACCCAGTACATATAGGACCCGGGGGACGACAAATACTCCGCTAGATCGTTGTTCTTGATGCCTCGTTCCCGCACTCCTGTTTGCCTGACTTCTGCCCTCCGTGCACCGACCCACGCCTGTCCACTGACCACCCTAGTAAGCCTGCCGTACTATTACTTCAGATTGGTTGGACTGTCTCCCTGATCTCAGACCTTGGACCGAATAAAGGTTTCCTCCGTACTGTCTGCTGTCTCTGGAGTCGTGCATTTGGGTCCACCCTCGTGCCTCGTTCGTGACAGTTATGTTTTAGAAACCCCAAATTTTCCACAAATGGACAACTAGATACCACATTTATATCACAGTTCAGAGGTCTTGGGTACAAATCTTCTTGTGTACTCCAGTTTCCTCCCACATTCCGAAAATATGAATAGTGGGTTAATTGAAGACTCAAAATTGTCTGTAGGTGTGAATGTAAGCGTAAATAGTTTTTTGTCTAATCATACGCTGTTATTGGCCGGTGACCATTTCAGGATGTACGCCACCTCTCTCCCAAAATCGATAAGAAAGGTACCAGCAACCCTGTGAGCTTAGTGTTGATAAGCAGTAAAGAAAATGGATAGATGGATGAATGAATATTAGAGCAATCAATTCATTTTTAAGAAGGACATGATTATTTCATGTCCTCATGGGCATATGTTTGGAGTGCAATACATTTATAGTTACTGCAATTTAGTAATTTAGTAATCTAATACTGTGGAAAATTATTTTCACCTTAACAGAGACCAAAACAACATAAATTATGTAACTTACAGTCCTCAATAAAAGAGCTTCTGTTTTGTCATTTTCCATAAAAATATGGACTTTAATTGTCAAGGTTAGCCATCATTCTTATTTGAGCTTCATTTCTTTAGTGTTGCGAATGAGACCCGCTTTAGTCTAGGTCTTACCTGCCTTTCACGCAAAGTCAGTCTGGGATGGGCTCCAGTTACAAGTGAACCTAATGAGGACAGGTAGTTTTGGAAATGGAAGGATAAGACACTTTAATTCATGTGTTGCATTTTTCCTCTTAGGCGGAAATCGGAGGATTGTGTACCGCAAGTGGTACAGACCGTTGGTTTGGTTCTGGATCCTTGGTGGTCTGGCCTATTTTGCTGCAGTGCTAAACATGATTGGAGACTGGTTGAGGGTGCTATCCAAAAAGACCAAAGAAGAGGTACTCACTCACATCTGTTACATCATTCAATGCCATTTTGAATCGGTTTAGAACAAATAATTTTGCAAATCTGGGATGTAAAGGGATATATTTCATCTAAATTTGATTTCTTTTTTCTCCTCTGTAGCAGTAGGAGAGTGGTTATCCCAATCTTGAGGGGTTAGCACCAGTAGGAGGAGGCAAGGAGTGAAGTGTGAAATGGTTGGTGGCTGAGGGCATGGACCCCCGTGGTTTCTGTTACAGAAACTTGCACTAGGGACTTTCCTGACAGGGAAGGAGCCTGAGCCAGTATGGGAAGCTGAGAGGTTCTAACTAGATACAGTTGGGTTCACATCAGTGTACACCTTGGGCTCCAGAAGAAGTCCTTTTGAGAGGGCTGGGAGGGTTTGGTCATCCCTAGTGAGAGGTAAGTAGGTATGAGCATACTAAGTGCCTCCCGAATTGATGCCTGGATATTAGAGTTTATCCAAGAAGAAGGACAAGAAGGTACCGTTCCTCCAAATTGGGGATTACAGTACTTTGTTCTTTAGAGCTCATGAACAATGACAGTGGGATGTGGTTGGGAGGAATACCCCCTAACCCTGCCCCGACACCTGTGATTCATACCCCCACTTCCAGCCCGCCAGACACCCTCCCATGTCACCCCACCCCACACTACTTCATTGATCTAACATTTTGCTTCGTTAGATAACAAACAACATGTACAAGCATAAGGATGTCTATATATGCACTTGGCACCCCAGGTTGATTAACAACTTTGTGGTCATGTCAACACCTACTTTCAGCAGAGTCTTGACCAACTCCCTGTGATCACCATCCTGTGTCAAGGTATCCAAACAGAGTTGATGCTGGACCATACTTTGCACGTATCGTAGCTGTAATCCTTCAACCCGGTGGTAGACACTGGTGGTTAAGGATGCAGTCAAACTGTAAAAGTAGGCTTGGCTGGCCTTTTTAGCCTGTGAGCCTGCGGAGGCAGCAGGCAGCTGATGTGTACAGCAAACCAAATGGAATGTATCTTTTGGAAAAACCTGCGTGTTCAGGCGGGAAGAGTTTGGTGATGTCATTGAGTACAACTTCAGGACCGACTCATCAGTAATTATGATCCACATTTGGGCAACTGAAGTGGAGGAAGCAGTGCACCAACAGCACTTTTTATAGTGGGCATGCAAGATGATGACCTCAACTAAGGACTTTGTTGATCACTAAAGAAAATACCTTCTAAGTTATACCTACATGCCTTCTAAGATGCATGGCCATCAGCAACATGGCCTTCGAATTGGAAGAACAGGGTCTTGGTTCCCATTTTTAAGCTGTTGGACCAGATGGCAGGTGTGTGTGTGTGTGTGTGTGTGTGTGTGTGCGTGTGCATGTGTGTGTGTGTGTGTGTGTGCTACAGCAGTATCAATATCCTCAGCCACCCTGTTAAGAGCAATTCAGAGGTTCTTGAGAGGAAGTTCAATCAGGAAATCAAATCACACATCCAGGAGGAGCAGTATGGTTTTTGTCCCAGCCATGGAACTGTAGACTAGGTGTACACCTACAGCAGTGTTATGGAAAATGCATGGACGTTCACCCAACAAGTCTAGATCTCAATTTACATGTCATTCCACATTTCCACCCAAACAAGTAACAAGTTGTGGCTAATAACTGCATACAGTCTGGACTTTCCCCCTGAATATGGCTAGAAGCTCGGCCATCCAGGAGGATCTTAGAATTGAGCTGCTTAGTCCCCTAGGTGTTCCAGTCATATTCTACTAGGAATAGTCCCCCTGAGAAGACCAAGGAAGAGTTGGAGATATTATGAGCCTGATTCAACTGCAACGTTATGCCAATTTTTTTTTTGTTGTTGTTTTGAGTTTGTTGTGACATTCTGCTAGGCTAATTATTATTATATATTACACATTACTCATGCACTCACTCTCGTGGTCTGATCACCCTGCACCATTTGCACATCTTTGTTGACCAATACTGGCCTTTCATGCCCGAGTAGTATCTGCACTGCTTGCACAATCCACTAAGGAGTATCTCCAACATTTGCACAATCAACATTGAGCCAGATTGGCACATATTTAGTTATTTTTTAGATTTATTTATTTGTTATTTTATTACTATAATTACAACTTTTGTCAAATTGTCAAAAACATTTTAAACTTTTATTGGTTAGTGGGTGTTCTCGTAATATCTTTATGTCTCAAATGTATTCTTTGTCAACCGAGTGACTGTCATCATACTAGCGTGGCTCCTTACTTGGAAAAATAAAGAGGATTCTGATTATTATGCATATTGATCATACCCGGATCTCAAGACACCGAGGTTTGGTTATTCTATCCACTGCAAGGGCTATCAGACACAGCATTGTAATTAACGAACACAGTCAGCGACCTTCAGAATGCAATGCCGAGCAATGTGTCAGAATATAGGGAGGAGGAGTATTTCGACATACAGGAGCACACAATTGAATTTGGCATCGTCCAACTGTACACGTTTGAGCCAATCAAATCGAAACCTGACAGTGACAACAAGGAGTTGTGCAGCAAAAATAGAACCATTCCCACTGGGTCCATGAGACAATGTCAAAAGGACGTGTTTTTATATAATTATGTCTATACATACTATACATTTTAGGTATGACTATGCTGTATGTGATTGTCTGTTTCAGTGACACAACAAAGGTTTTACATTGTATGCAGTATTCCGATATACTGTGTGCCTCTTGGTCGAGTATCTTTATAAAATACCGCAAAGAAAGACTTTTCCATGTCTCTTGGCTTGTCACATTGGCAAATTTCAGAGCAACTGGATTGCATATCTGCTTCAAAGTTCTGAGCACCGGTGTACAAATCCTGGCCTTGTTGTGTGGTGTTTGCATGTTGTCCGCTGTGTGGGGTTTTTCGGGCACTCCGGTTACCTTGCACATCCAACAAATACATGTGGTAGGTTGATTAAAGACTTTAGACTGCCCACAGGTGTGAATGTGAGTGTGAATGTTTTTTTGTTTGTGTGTGCCCTGCCTTTTGGCAGGCAACCAGTTCGGGTGTACCGCACCTCCTGTCCGAAGATAGCTGGGATGAACTACAACACTCCCACAACCCTTGTTGCCTAACCAGCTCAGATATTGGATGGATCATCCCACGGAATGTGTTGCACACACTGAATTTTTTTTCGTCACAACCAGGGATGATGTAAACTGTGTGCCATTGGTTAGTATTGCCTTTTCAAATTTTAACTGTCACAAATACTGAATTCAAAAATTTTAACACAGCACAATTTTGCCAACTGACTGTGATTATTCAGAGCCTTCAAACTCTATTAGTAACTTTATTGGAGAATTATGAAGACTCTTAGAGTCCCTCACAGATGCAGTCAAGTGGTAGAGGTTGCACTGCCATATTGTGAGTGAATCTCGTTGAATAAAGTTGAGGCTATCTCATTAGACTACCACGTTATTTCATCAAGTGTAATATGTGTATGAAGCTTGTAACCAATACAGAAACTCCATCCACAGGCAAAACCACAACCAGTGAGTCTCAGTCCACTCATTCCTGCAATTGAAATAAAATAGAGAATTTTTTCTGAATTCCAAGTAATGCTGATCTCAGCCCTCAAGGAAGAGACATTGAAGGGTCTGTAAACTTGAAGGGATTGAGTTGACAAAAAGTCCTTTAAAAGCTTGAATACAGTGTAGTGAATTTGAATGTAGGAGTTTAAGCATTGTGAATTTTGCAGCTTGGATTAATATGATTTGTCACTTCTTATATATAGTACTTATTATATACAAATAAATAACAGAGGCACCAATTCAAAAAATATTGGGCAATTAATATAATATCACCACTTTTGAATACATCTGTGTCACATTATGTCATTTTAAGTAAATTTGTAAATGACAAATGTAAAAAAAAAATACAAACAGTTCCTATTTTGTCTCTTTTGAATATTAAAATAAAATAAAATTTGAAATAATGTGTGGCAATGTTTTCATTAAATGTATCTGTGAGTTCTTTGTTTGTTTGATCACTTTACATTTATTTTTGTTATATTGTGATATAAAATCAGGATCATTTAGGTCATGATTACCATTTAATCTCTCGTTATAAAACATTGCATACATCTTTAATGTAAGCAGACCTGGATTGTCATGGCAATAAAGATGCTTCCTTAAAATCCAAGTCAGCATAACATCAAAATATTTTTTTTCACCTATTTATCAAGCTAAAAGTCATCACGTTAAAGCACATTATGCTGTTTGTGGTTTGAGTTGAATCCCAATACTCATTCCCATTCGGTTATCACAGTTTTCAGGGTTTGAGTTACTGTATCTAGTTTCTCATGGATACACCTTTTGGTTCTTTTTACGTGATGTAAAGTGCAATAATGTAATTTGTGTGCTTTGCTAAGGTTGGGGAAATCAAGGCCCACGCAGCAGAGTGGAAAGCAAATGTGCGAGCGGAGCTGAGAGAGACAAGGCGGCGTATGAGTGTTGAGGTCAGTGACAAACTGCAGCGAGCTGCCACTATCCGCAGCATGGAAAGACGACAGCTCGGCCTGGATCAGCGTGCAGTCTCCATGGATATGCTTTCTCCAGAATGCCGAGCAATCTTCAACAGTCTGGACACCAGCAGCTACAAAACCTCCTCCCAGGAGAGTATTGACACTAAGTTGAACAATATTCAACTAAGGAGTGCTGAGCGGTGCGGCCGTCAGTCCAATCACCAAACCACATCCGAGGACAACATTTTTAATCGCCTTGGTTCTGTCACCAAACTGGCAAAACGCAACAGGAATCGGGACTTGAAGACAAACGCCACAGAAGAAGCTCGCCGTCCTAATAGTGAAGCCTATGGTTGGCTCACAGCCACTTTTGATTGTAGCACACCTGTTGTGGATGAAGTGAAGAGGAAGGATGAGGAAGACGACAAGACTGAAGACAAAGAGTGCAATACCAGCTTCTCTGAATTTCCTTTGTTTGTGGAAGCTTACAAGTCACATAATGGGCTTAATCTTGAGCAAACCAAAGAGAACAAGAAAAATGAAACACTTGAAATGAAAGAGCTGCATTTTGAGATGGGCACATAGCCGTCTGTATGTCAAAGCAATGTTTTACGATGCCACCATTTGTGCCTTAGGTTTTCTCTTTCACCAGTATGTGCTTATGCAGGGTTAATGCCTGCCTCTTTGTGCTACAGTGTATGAGGGTTCCTATATTTTTACTGACCGCAAGGTGTTACTGGTCCTTACCTCTTATTAAAAACACTTTTGTTAATGTAGCATTAAATGATGGTCATAGTTTACTCTACACCACAGTTTTTTCCCCAAAAAAATAGTTTCCCAGGCTGCTACACAGCTTTGAAATAATATTTTATTCATAAAAGATAGTTCAAATATGTGTCCCACCACAATGTCTTTAAAAGTTAGGGCCTTGGATAAACTTTACAACAATTGAATTGGCAGGGTTACAAGTAAATTGTGTTCTTTTAACAATTACTAATCAGCAGGTGTGATAAAATGCCTCTCATTAAATATATAAAAGTGTTTTATTTTATCTGAAATTGAGTGATAATCTGATATTTTCAGACATCTGTGCCATTTCATGATTTTTCATTTAAATGGTTCTAAAAATGTTCGGTAGCAGAAATCAGATCTACTTGCAATTGTTACGCAACGCAGAGGGTCCAAATAACAATAAAAAATCAAATATTGCAATTTTAATGCACTTATTTTTTTCTAAACCAGCTCATAAAAATATAGAAATCCTCATACAGTTCTGTTAACATGCAGTATTTTGAGTGCTGTAGGGATACGATATACACATTATATTGGCATCATCATGATCCAGTGTGATAATGCAAAATACTTTCATAGGTTGTGCAATTCTATGCCAAATGATGGGCAACAAGGTAAAAAACTGGGTAGCTCCAACAAGTGCTAACATATAACAACTTTGGTCATACTTTTGTACCTTCATCCAATTCTTTATGAGATAATATACAAACTGATTACATGTACTGTAGGTGTATAAGGTATGTAAACATAATGGATGTTTGTAAATGTGCGGCTGATTACATTTTGTGTCTTCCCACTTCCTAAAAGTCTCTGCTAAGATTGACAGTGAAGATTCTCTGTGATTGACAAGACTGTTGTTTCGAGAAAGTATGGCATTTATGGTCAAATAAAAAAGACTTAACCCTTGTTGAACAAGAATTTACTATTCCTCACAAATCACAAAAGATACTTTTGTAAGTTGACATTCCCAAGTAATTAGATAAATGAAGGACCACAGATCATAGCATCAGGAACATTTACCATATAATACAAAGATGCCATTTTGAGGATGAGAGGCATGCCATCACAGAAATGTAACTAAACACGTTATGTCCTTTAAGGCAATGGAATTTTTGTTGACATTGTTGATATCACAGGAGAAGCTCTCACATCTGCAAATCAGTATTAATCGGAGACTGTAAGCATCAGAAATTTGCTTGTTCAGATTGATACTGAGGAAAGAACTGGCTTTCCAGACCCGAACAAGTTACACAATTATGTTCTTTCAGCAGCAATCTTTGAGTAGCAATCTTTGAGTCAGGTTCTACTGGCACTCAGCATTCCCAAAATTATGGCCAGGTTGACAAATCCCTATAAAAAAACTTACTGGAAATGAAAGAAAGTGCTGAATACCTTATTGATGTAATCGATGAGAAAAAAAAGAAATGGAGAAGAAAGTCTTGCTGATGGCTTCAAGGAAATTCTGGTCTATCATTTGGCATTTTAGGAGGAGGAAGTAGTGCACCATCATAACTCTGTATAGTGGTGATGGGGTGCTGCTGACCTCGCTTGAGAGGTTCTGAATAGGTGAGGAAAAGATTTCAAACACCTCCTCAATCCCACCAACATGCCTCCCATGAGGAAGCAGAATCTGGGATCTCTGAGGTGGGCTCTCCTATCTCTGGGGTTGAGATCTCCAACTCCAGGGGTGGAGGAGATTCACCTGGAGTTCCTAAAGGCTCTGGATGTTGTGGGGCTGTCTTGATTGACATGCGTCTGCAACATCGCATGGACAACAGAGGCAGAGCTTCTGGAATGGTGGACTAGGGTGGTGGTCTCCCTTTTTAAGAAGAGGGAACATGGTGAATCACACTACTCAGTCCCCCTGGTAGGGTCTATTGAGGGGTGCTAGAGAGGAGGTTATATCGAGAAGTGTGGTGTGGTGCAACAGTGTGGTTTTTGTCTTGGCCATGGACCCATGGACCAGCACTACTCCCTCAGCAGGGTCCTCAGGAGTGAATGGGAGTTTACCCGAGTCTACATCTGGTTTGTGGACTTGAAGAAGGCTCCACATCACATCATCTTTTTCCAATGAAGACTGTCTTCATCTCATTACCTCTTCCTCTCTAACACCAATAGCCCTCACGTCTTCCCTCACAACATCCATCAACCTTCTCTTTGGTCTTCCTCTCACTCTTATTTGGAAGCTTAATCCTCAACAAATTTCTCTCTCTTTTCTCTTTTCTCTCTCCTCTAAACATGTCCAAGCCATCGAAGTCCACTCTCTCTAACTTTGTTTCTGAAACATCTATATTTGGCTGTCCCTCCAATGAGCTAATTTCGAATCCTATCCAAACAGCTCACACTTAGTGAGAAACTCACCATCATAATTTCCGCCACCTTGTGCTCTGCTTCCTGTTATCTTTTCAGTGC
This sequence comes from Syngnathoides biaculeatus, assembly GCF_019802595.1. Classification (NCBI taxonomy): domain Eukaryota; kingdom Metazoa; phylum Chordata; class Actinopteri; order Syngnathiformes; family Syngnathidae; genus Syngnathoides; species Syngnathoides biaculeatus. Next base: position 1,724,557 of record NC_084662.1, on the reverse strand, counting down.
CACTGTCTCTAATATACAGCCTAGCATCACTACTCTCTGATAACCTTTACCTATCATTCTTTTGTCACATTACTCACCTGACAACTACCGCCAGATGTTTCAATCTTCTGTGATCCATTTGTTCACTTCCTTTCCATGCTCACCATTGCTCTGGATTGTTGTCCCCAAGTATTTGAAGTCATCCATACCCGCTATCTCTTTGTGCTGTAGCCTCCACTACTCTCATCTATGCACTTATATTTGGTGTTAATTGGGCTAATATTCATTCCGTTCCTTTCCGTAATCACCCTAACCTGCTGCAGATCCTTTGCATCACTATCCCTCTGTCTGCCCAACTTGGAGAAATCCTTTTCTCTTTCTTTAGTGTGCAACCTGGTGTACATGTCCTCATATGTCTCTTTTTTAGCCTTCACCACCTCTACCTTTGCTCTATGTTACAGCTTTAATGGCCAAGTATGCAACTACAAGGAATTTGTCTCCGGCAGTCGGTGCCGCCCTGGTACGACATTCACGTTGAGTATGGCGAAGAAGAACAAACTAACTGACAAGAGCAAAGAACAACAGACATTGAATTAAAAGGGAACTATTTCTTATAAGAGTCACAGTTGTGCAAAGATGCCGTCTTCTAGCATTTAGATTAGTTAGAGTGCATCAACACCTCAGATTATGTGAAGCTTATACAGAGTGCCCTTACCCGTTCGCTGTTAACCGTTATAGAACAGTGCAATGACAATTTGCAAAGGGTGCAGTTTAAAGTGATAATAATACAGGGAGTTCTGGGTTTAAGACGGTCTCGACCCAAGATGTTTCGACTTTACGACACCTGAGTCTTCTCGGCCTTTGTGGCCTCAGCACCATAATGTTTCTGCTGAGCTCATGCACATGGCTTATCTTATCTACACATTATGGCCCAAAAGACGAAACCTGTTTTTTTTTTTTTATTACCGTGGAACCAAAGCTTAACATCATAAAAAAATAATAATTAAAAAAAAAACGGAGAAAGGATTAACACCGATGGGCAAGACGGACATAAAGACTTGGGCTTCAGTCAGATGACCGTGGCGATTATTATTAAGGACAAAGCCCGTATTTTAGTGCACGTGAAGGGTTTCATCCCTATGAGGGATACAGTGATCATGAAACAACTTTTTTTGTGAATAAAAAAAAAACAAAATAAGCAACGTTCTTCGATCATTGCCGATATGAAAAGATTAGTGACGTTATGGATTGAGGATCTGAATAACCTAGGCTTAAGATCAGTTCATTAAGGGAAAAGGCACGGCGTATTTGCCTAACTTTGAAAGAGCAGAAAGGAGAACGGGCCAACGAACCTGGGAGCCAACTTGCGGGACTCCATCTTGAGTGAAAGGCCTCTTGTCAACAGCCAGACGTGCTGGCCCACTTTATAGGTTGGTGACTTTCTCCTTGTGCGCTCCACTGTGGCCTTGTAGTGCATCCAATCCGCAGCAGCAACCTTCTGGCTAGCTCCTGTATTCCACCCAGCAGAGCTACAAACTCCAGGTGCTGTGATCGCAAGAGGCCAGGCACCAAAGTCCAGTCTCCATGTTTTGGTTGACCCATTCAGGCATGCATTGACGTATTCTTGTATGTCCTTTCTGAGGTTCGGCCACAAAAAGCGTTGCCCCACCACTGACTGGGTCTTGGCCATGCCTGGATGACACACCGTCCGATTCGTGTGGGCCCAGTCTATCACCTTCTTCCTCAGTGCGGATTAAACGGTGTCATAAATGAGATCCTCGAATTAATCCAGGGGACCCTCAGAAGGTATGATCATCCAGAACCAACCCGTCGAGTCTCTGGATTCCAGCTATCACCTCAGGATGCAAACAGACCTATTGCCCTCCAAACGAAGAATTTCGGTCAAGAAAATTGACTTTCTTGAAAACTGGACAATTTAACATGAATTTCTTGTGCTCTTGTGAAAAAGCGCTCCTGTGGCATTAAAGCAGCTTCCAGTTGTTTCAATTTTCTCCAGTAAGCTTGTCATACTTAGCATGTTGTGTCTGGAAGCGCAGCATGACAATGAATTCTTTGAAAATAGCCAGTCTCATGGCAAACTCGGCAGGTTTCATTTTTCACTCAAAAAACACTCAAATTTCCACTTGTTCTGGAATCTGCTGCACATGCCCCCAACTGTTCTCTTTTTAACTTCAGTCGCAGTGTTTGAAATGGGGTGTGATGAAATGATGACAAAAGATCAGATGACAAGAGCAACAAGGATGTTGCCACAGCGTTACTGCCATCTTATGGTGAAATATATAATTGCACACACATGCAGTCAACATTGATGTTTCTTTTATTGTTTGTTTGTTTTTGTTTGTTTGTTTGCTTGTTTTGCAATGATGACACACTTGGCACTTATAACACTGCTTGCTTAGGGTAGTTATTCAACTTACTGTCACCAATTGACATTCATATACACACTTATGATGTTAAAGGGGAATTCCGGTGGTTTGGATTAACAATGTATCCAATAAGTCATGTCATATGTACTGTATCTTGAAAATGTGATGTTAATTCTCTCTCATTTAATGGTGATTTTCAGAAGATTTTTATCGTCAATTACGTATTTTCATAGGTGCTGCCATTTTGGCGAGTCACATGACGTACGTGCACAGATGTGACGTATTAGATGTGGCAACAAAGGCTCACTTACGTTGGGAAACAATCATGGGCAGTGCTTATTTCTCTGATTTATCCTTATCTGATGAATAAATAGCAGTATCAGATGAACGGGAAGACAGAGGAATACATCCATACATATTTGAACCTGTGGATGTAAATAATGTTGAATATTCGGATGGTTCTTCGGACGGGAATGTGGAGTCTGACTACTCGAGGCCAACACGTGGGAAATTAAGTGCATAAACTAAGGCTCGGTTAGATTCCTACACAATCATGGACAGTGCTGATTTCTCAGATTTATTCTCATCTGACAAAAAAATAGCAGTATCTGTTGATCGGGAAGACAGGGCAATATGTCCATACAGATTAGAAACTGTAGCTGTAAATAATGTTGAATCTTCGGATGGTTCTTCTGACAGGACTGACGCGGAGTCTGACTATTCAAGGCTGACACGCGGGACATTAAGTGCGTAAACTAAGGATCGGTTACATTCCTACACAATCATGGACAGCGCTAATTTCTCGGACTTATCCTCATTTCTTGAAGAAATAGAGGTATCGGTCGATCCGGGAGATGGAGGAATACGTCCATACAGATTTGAACCTGTGGCTGTAACTAATGTAGAATATTCAGATGGTTCTTTGGACGGGAATGATCCGAGTCTGACTACACGGAAGCCGACCCGCGGGACACACCATTCATCCATCCTATCGATTTTGGAGTGCGTTTAGGCCAGCCAGCGGAGAACTGCACTGAAAACAGCACTCGTGGCCATGAAGGATGGTAGAACCCATCAGTGAAAGGTAAGCCTTATATTGTGCGAAAGATTGTTTTAGCCAACAGGGGGCTGGGTTCCGTGATAATGAAATGACTTTTGGCTTGGTGGAAGTTAATACTTCCTCCACAACAGCAGCACGGTAGCTCAGCTGGTAAAACATTGGCCTTACAATTCTGAGGACCCACGTTTGATTTTTGTGTATTCTTATATTTTTTTATGGAGTTTTGTGTGTGTGTGTGTGTGGTGTGTGTGTGTGTGTGGTGTGTGTGTGTGTGTGTGTGTGTGTGTGTGGAGAATTGTGGAGTTTGCATGTTCTCCCCGTACCTGCGTAGGTTTTCTCCGGGCACTCATGTTTCCGGTCCTTAAATGATTCTTTTTCTTACTGGGCAGAACATGCCACTGAACATCCTGTGGATTATTTCTTTCCGAATTATGGCAAAATTTCGCGATACAGTAAGGTATTTTACTGTGTTTGATCGTGGTGGTACCGCATATGAAGACACTACAAAACCGGTGATGATTTATTTCTTTGTTGCGGCACTTAATACGTCACTCCTCACACATGTGACTCGCTAAAATTGGGTCGCCTATGAAAATTCGTAATTGACAATAAAAATCTTCTCAAAACAACATTAAATGAGAGAGGATTAACATCCCATTTTCAAGATACAGTACATATGACCTATTGGATACATTGTTCATCCAAACCACCGGAATTTTCCTTTAATATATCCAACTATAAAGTATAATTAATATATACTGTAAGTATCTGCGAGCAACAGTATGCCTTCATGCTTAGGAAGAGTACCACAGATGCATTATTTGCCTTTGAGGATGCTCGTGGAAAAATACAGAGAAGGTCAGAAGAAGCTACATTGTGTCTTTGTGGATCTAGAGAAAGCTACAAAGAGTACCAAGAGAGGAACTGTGGTTCTGCATGGGTAAGTCTAGTGTGACGGAGAAATATTTTAGAATAGTACAGGACATGCATGAGGGCAGCAGAACAGTGGTGAGGTGTGCCGTAGGTGTGACAGAAGAATTTAAGGTGGAGGTGGGACTGCATCAGGGATCAGCTCTGAGCCCTTTCCTGTTTACTGTGGTAATGGATAGGCTGACAGATGAGGTTAGGTTAGTGGAATCCCCTTGGACCATAATGTTTGCAGATGACCAACCGCCTGGATTTTGAATGGACCATACACATTCATCCCCCATTCTTTTAAATGCACCACATATACCTACCTATGGAGGGCAGTGGATCGTAGATTAGGGGTGGGGGCTGTTAGGGAGTAGTGCCTGGGATCCCCACCCCCTTCACTTCACTGGCCTTCCAGATTTTAAATCCACCACACCACTCAGAGGGGGCACTGATTCATGGGGTAGGGCCAGCGACTGCCTGTTGGGGACCTTGCAGTCATAATAATAGGGGTGGGGGGGTCGGGGTGGCTTAAGCCTTTTTCATGCCACTTGTTGTCAGATCGTTGTATGTATCCACCCACCCTACTTTTGTAGGTAATCGCTTTGGCCTAAGTGTCTGAGTTATTCTGGAAAAGACCCTGCATGCCAGTCATATTCCCAAATAAGATTCTTTATGGGTTGAGGAGGGGCCATTCGCATCTCAGTGAGCGGTGGTTTCAGTCGAGGGGGGATGGGAGGAAGATTTTGCCATGGTGTGGCCTGGAGTCCAACATTGACAAAAGTTTTCACCCTATTCGTCAGACCTAACCGACGTTCCCTCTAATTTTTCACGTCTGAGCAAACACAGTAAGCCCCTGAGCACTCCTTCTGACCACTGTGAGCAACATCAGATGCATGCACTGTGGTCAGATCAGTGTCATCCATGGAAGTACATGACTCATGAAAAGATTCAGATTACAGTACTATTTACATTCCCATCAGAACAATTTAAAGAACAATTTTAGTCGTGTTTTTGTAAACTTACAATGAAAATGTCAACAAACAAAAAAATACATTGCTAAACAAACCAAGCCAACTATGAACTATACATTTGAAAGTTCGCTCCCAAATTTGTTTAATTTTTTTTAATCCACAATGATATACCTGTGTTTTTCTTAGTGTAAAACTGAATTATTGCTTGCAGAATATCTTTAGCAATGAATGTTGAAAGCTGAATGATGCTCCCAAACTGTTTTACGGCTAAAGTTATGTTGCTTCCTATGTTTAAAATACAGAAGTAGGTTTGTGTGCACCGCATTTTCTGTGCTTCCATCCTCAATCAGGCTGTGCCATCGTGAAATTTTAACATTTACACACATCTCATCATGCACGTTCTACTTTGGCTTCAGACCTGACCTTTCTCACTCGAAAAAGAGAAAATCTCGTCCAGTTTCACCAATTTTTCTTGTATTGTTCACATAGTCCGAGATTCATGGCATCTTAAAGCAACAGCATTTCTTTTTTTTATTTTTTGCCATTATTATGGAGCGTAAACACACAGCATGTCTAGCTCCTCTTTGCACTACATTCCCCAGACTCTGTTCCTAACTAAAGCACCGGTGGTGGGCAGCACATAAGGACACTGTCATTATAAACCACATTGATAGGCGGCATAAGTATTGTTAAGTATTGTAACATTTGCAAATATGAGTGTTTTAAGAGCTTTTAAGAGCTTTTAAGAGCGGAGGGTGCCGGTGTAAGATCAACTAGGCAGGAGAGTGTGTGGCCGAGCAGCAGGTCGTTGTTGGAGAAAGTTCCCTGTGCTGCCGAAATGTTCATTAAACATCGCCTAAAAGACCCCAGTCACTGCTCCTTTTTTACAGTACGTATGTGGATTGTGTCACTGGATGTAGCAACTAGTCATCCCTCACTCATTGAATCACATTGCAAAATACCACTGTACTTTCAATTTGTGTAGGATTTTTTTTTTTTGTGCACAACACCGAATATCTGCAGTAAGCGCAGAGGCTACATCAGGGGTGTGCAAGTGCACAACATTGGACGTAACATTGGATTTATGCTAGTCAAGAGTGAGTTTTGCATCAGGCTTTGCTCCAGTGGGGCAGGGAGAGATAATGGAGATTTAAAGTGCTGGCTCATCTCATTTATCATTTGGTCCTGAAATTGTTTGGATGACCCTAACGAGTCGATCTGCCCTTTGTCTCACCTTATCTCTTGTTCCTCTGATTGTGTGGAAACAACTTCATCATTTTGTTTTTTAGTTATGTACACATTTCCATTATGTTTTTTTTTTTTTGGGGGGGGGGTGAATGACATACACAGTAAAAAGAATGTTGGCAGCCAATCCATTACCCCCTTGTCATTTTGACAGAAACCGTCCACCTTGTAAAGATCTCTGTGCTCCCAAAAGTGGAGAAATTGTTCGTTAAACTCACGGGGAGTGCAGTACACATTTTTAAGAGATATCAGACACAGAATATATGTGCATGAATTTGAGGAGCGGAGGAGGAAGAGTGAAGCTCCAGGGAGAAGAGATAGTGAGGGTGGACAACTTCAAATGCTTGGGGTCAACTAAACAGTGAAGAAACTGGTCCAAGTGGGGTGGAACAGTTGGCAGAAGGTGTCTGGTTTTCTATGTGACAGAAGAGTCTGCGCTAGGATGAAGGGCAAAGTTTATAAAACAGTGGTCAGGCCGAAACAACAGGAAGCAGAACTGTAGGTAGCAAAAATGAAGATGCTGAGGTTCTTGCTTGGAGTGAACAGATTAGATAGGATTAGAAATCCTCCATCTATATAGTGTGTATATGTATATATATAAATCACATTTATGAAAGACAATTGTTTGCCAACAAAAATCAATTTATATAATACAGGACATATTCACATAAATTTCTACATTTGACATATATTTTGGTTATCACCAAATGGACCATTTTTAGTATGAACTGTGAAATTAGACAAAATAATGCAAATTTATGCTTTCAGTATTACAGTTTCCATTGGTTTTTAGCTTCAACAAAATGCACACAGCATACGAAGAGTAAATAAAACAGAATGGTTGACTTTAATGGTTATAATTTCCTCGTCATTTCTCATTTTTAATGAGGCGTTGGGAGAAGTTGCTATTTTTACTCTGTTACTATACAGTTGGATCAAGTTGGACAGGATCCCACGCTGACAGCTCCACTGACCAGAGCCGCATCTCTGAAGCTAATGCCGCTGTTGTCGATCATCAGGTTCCTCATACAACCTACGTAAGGTTCGTTGGTTACATGCCTGCCTGTAAGGGAGGGATCTGAGAGGACAACAAATGTTTAGTAACTAATGAGTAGAAAAAAATAGATATAATAACTCTGTTATAATAACTCACGTGGATCTCCACCTATGAAAATATTTCTGGTGCTTGTAGAGTGAAGATTAAGAAATCCATCCACACTATGGACCTCATGGTCTACTTGCAACTTGAGAACGTCCATATCTCTCATTACTGTGATCAGACAAGACAGAACAGCACAAAAGAGTTAATTTAACGGAGCATTTTTTGACCAAATTTCTGCTTTAATGTATTTCATGTAAAATATACTGCAATATATATTTATTTGTTGAAAAAAAAATAAATAAATGATAAATGGAGCCTCTTCCCTAATACAGTAAATACCCGTTCCTCTTTATAGTTAACTGAATGCACATGACCAATATATGAGTAACTAAGGTACAGTATTTAAAGTGAAATTCAATAAAGCTGTCATGAGCAAGGCCAGGCCACTGCCATGAGGGGCGTGGCTGGGCCACTGCTCTGGGTGATGCCACCTCTGACACTTGTCGCAGCTCATTCAGCACTCTAATTGACTCGGCATTTAGTTTTAGAATTTGTCACTGGCATTTGGCAGTTCGTTGCATTGCATTTACTTCATGTTGGATTCTCCACTATTGTGGGTAAGTCTAGTGTTGAGCTATCCTTAGTCACAACGATTCTATCCCCTTTAAGTTTGACCACATCTTGTCAAGTTTCTTAGTTTGTCTCACAGCCTTGTTTTGGACTGCCTTTTGGTATCGACCGATTTCTGGAATAAAGCCACTTTGAATATTATGTTGTTCCCAGGAACTCATACATTTGGGTCCACCCCCGTGTCACTGATTCCTGACAGAATGAACTGGACCAAGCAGGGAAGACGCGGCGTGCCCAGCCAGCCTGAGGACCAAGCATCTCCTACCCGGGTGGGCTCCGTTATTTTGTACTCGCCTACCGCATCATCTGCACCACCCAGGTGGCCTGACTATATTCCGACCACGACCCGCTCGCCACCAAATATTTTTCTGGACTCAGATTTTCCTCTCCTGGTGATCAGTCCCGGTCAGTTTATTTTGCCGCCCATTGCTTCCAGCCCCTGAATGCCTTCACACTGTGCGTCCAAGTCCTCTTCTTCGAATCCCTTCTGGGGATCCTCGGCTGCCCGATGACCACGTTCACCCCTCGTTGGCGACCGATCCTTGGCCACCTCACGACCACGCTTCAGCGGTGACCGATCCTCGGCCACCCAAATTCATTGATTCCCATACAAAATACTGAAAGCCCATTTAATTGTATATTACTGTATTTGTGTCTGACTTATTTTTGGGGAGTGATACTGACCTGCAATTCTATGCCAGTGGCCAGTACAAAGACCCTGTCTTGGAGAAACTGTTGCCAATAAAACATGTGCTCCGTCACTCAAAACAACCAGCACCTGGAAAAAAAAATAAAATAAAATTATTTTCAATTCAACAACTTATCTAAGTTTTTGAACAGGAATATATATATATATTTTTTGTTTGTTTTTTGTAAAAATGTGATAAATATTCTCAGAAGTGGGACAAACTCATTGCTTTGCAAGCCAAGAGTAATTCTCAAATCCTTGCCCTTAAGTCCCAAGTTAAGTCAACTCCCAAGTTAAGAAAGGGAAGACCTAAGTTTAGTCTCAAGTTGAGACAGGCAAGTACAGAGACTCGCACAAGTCTTTGAAACTGAAAGCCACACGTCCTACACTTTGAAACACGACTTGCGACTTGACTCGGGACTTGGTTGTCTCTATTTCAAGTCGCAGTCATGTCGATATTCCTAGACTTTGAACTCAAAGTCTTGACTTGGGACGTGCCTGTCTTGACTTATGACTTGACTGAAATTGAGAGCAAAGTCTTTAGACTGGCATGTGGCTTTCAAAGCAATGACTTGGTCCCACCTCTGTGTATTGTACAATGATGGAGTGATCTGTTACAAATACGTACTGCTCCTTTATGGATGTACATAGAGAAATAGCCCTCTGCAATATCCACATGGAGAAGTACACCTGATGTCACACGGGGCTGCACCTCCATCTCTAGTTCAAATGTAGATCCCAAGTCAAGTGTGTCTAAAAGAGGGAAAATAGGTAAGGACAAGAAATTCCCTGAGGTCAGTTTGACATAATCTGTCTGCTTTTTAGCCTGATTTCCCCTTTTAACCAAGCTGAGCATTGTGGCTGGAATGGGAGACTGGTTGCATTCACACTTATTTAATTTCTTTAACACAAACTCTGGTGTGATTGATCTGCTTGTACCATTTGTTTGGTTGAGTGTCACAGAATTAATGTTATAACTAATGAAAGTGACATGCATCCATTTTCAACACCTCTTAGCCTGGTTAGCGTCGCGGGGCGCTCAAGTCCGAGTTTACTGAAAAGAAAAATGAAAATGCAGATTACACTTTGAACTGGTCGCCAGTCATTCGCGGGGTGCATGTAGACACGGACAACCATTCACACACACATTCAAACCCTTACTGAGTGGGAACTGATCCCACTTGTTTGAGGAAGAATAAGTCACTTCAAGTAATTTTCAATTATACAACTTGTTACATATACTGTATGTAAGAGTTAGCCTTGTTCACCTGTTGGCCCACTCAAGCAGAGGATATCCAGTATTTGATTCATAAAGAATGATATGGGATGGGGCTTTACAATGACAGCCCACACTTGAGGGTCAGTTTTCACTGTCGGGTCACACAGCCACTTTGGCAGGTTTAATTGTATTCTTGTTTGTACTCTGTGCAGTGTGCACACTTTTTTACACTGTGGTGCTTGCTCACTATCTCTCTTTCAGTCTGCCTGTTTCCTCTTTGTTACTCCAAACACACACACACACACACACACACACACACACACACACACAACACACACACACACACACACATATACACGCACATGACGCATGCACACACACATGCAGGAACGCTTACCTCGATCATGCACTCATTGAATGATAGCAGAGAGTTAAGCGTGTTAATTATTCAGGCATCTTTTAGAGAGCAAATCTGTCATTTTACCATTTTATAATAAGCATCTTCATGTATTAAACAAAAATATATTCTCCGCCATAAAAGAATATACAGTGATGCAAAATGTTTCCCATCATCCCCATAAAAACTTAAATTAGTCAAGGCAATACAAGTAAACAGAAAATACAAGTTTTTAAAAGAAGGTTTTAATGATAAAGGAAGAAAAAAATCCAAACCTACATGAATATTTGTGAAAAACTGATTGACTTCAAATGCAATAACTGCAACCCTCAGTAGCAACAACTACAATCGAACATTTGCCAAGAGTCTCTTGCATTAATGTGGAGGATCCCCATCCTGGGGAGTGTGTGTGTGTGTGGGGGGGGGGGAGGGGGGTGTTCATTGCAAAAAGTTTGTAATTCAGCCACCCTGGAGGGTTTTCAAGCATGAACTGCTATTTTTAGGTAATCTCAGAACATCTCAGAAGGATTCAGGTCAGGATATTCACTAGTCACAGAGTGCACAAAAAAATCAGGAATGGGGCAAACACTTTTTTTTAAAACTTGTGTAATACAGCATTTTAAAGGTGTGTAAGAAGTGTCTTTTTGTCATAAAGATACAATGGTGTATTTTCAAGAGTATCCTTTGTGGATATTTTCAAAGCACAACATAGAGAATGTAAGGGAGCAATTGCTCCAACTAGCTTCTCTTTTGGACTACATACTTTGAAGAGACGCATTGTATTCATTTGACCACTGACTAACCCGGCAGGTTTCATCGCTATTTACGAGACTGTAGACATGTGACCTCATATGTCACTGCACTGTTCTGTGTAAATATGTGTCAATAAAGTTCTTCCTCTTTCTGGTTCCATGGTAACTGAAGTGAGCAGCGTGGCTCTCCCTCTGTTCAAAAGATAAAATAACGAAAGTTATTCCACACGAGATGGCTTCTGGTAAAGACAGAAGGTGAGCCATAAACTGGGATATGCATTTTAAAATCAAAGATGCATTGATCCCCATTTGATATGGGGGAGTGTTAAACTTACTCTTAAACCTAGTATTTTTGGCACCACATGGATCCACAGGGATGCAGTTTATTTATGCATGAGGAACCTTGTGGACAGAAGTAACACCAACTGGAGGTAAAGGAGGAGTCTCATCATTCAAACCAATACGTTAACCAATCAAGCGTAGGGGCGGTCTTTGGGAGGATGTCCACAGATCCAAGACTTTATAGAGCTCATGCACGTGAAGTCACCATTTTCACGGTGCCATATTGCCGGTCAAACAGAGCTGCTCGACATTGTGGGAGACAATGAACTGGAGGAGAATATTTACAATACCCAAGACCTGTTGTGCTGTAGCTTGTCACAACAGACGAGACAGATATTCAAATAGATCATTCTATGGAATACCATCTGAAAAGACCAGAAAATATTGATGGATTTTAGCAATTAACCATGATGGATGGTGCCCAATCAAAATACACACACACACACACACACACACACACACCTGTGTAGAGATTGCTTCATTTCAGGTAGGAATTATTCTCCTCAATTGCAAATTACCAAAAAGTAATTTTAATGCCAAGTTGACTCATTTGAGAACAATGCGTTTTGTGACCACAATCACTTCCTTGTACGTTCCATGGAGACGACTCCGTCCTCTTTTTTTTTTCAATCATAGCTAATAAATGCGAGTTTGTGTAAAACCAGGGGTCATTTATTTGAATATTGCTATTTGTATTAAGTACTAGCTGAAAAGTTCCCGACCTTGCTCCAACCGGCGCCAGCATCTGATACAGAGCCTATGCAAATTGGGGGGCTCAACGGCCCGGCTGAGGAGTGGCAACGACGCCGACAAGAAGGTTGATGCTACTACTGCGAAAGGCTGGGTCGCCAAGTGGCCCATTGCCCTTTCAGGCCAACGTGCCCCGCTCTCAAAATATCCACACCAGTGAGTGTCAACGACACTAGGGCTGGCCTCGGTCTCTACTTCAGATTATGCTAAGCGCAAGTGCACGTACCTGCAAGGCTACTGCATTCATAGATTAGTCAGCGTGAACCTACTAAAGCCGCGTGTAGTTGACCTGTTGGACGCAGAGACTTTCCAGACGCAACGACTCCACAACGCTTATGCGGCTAACGGAAAATTCTTGTGCCGAGTGATGCGCTGTACACAATCCCTGAACATGACTTTTCCGGACGCACATACAAAACGCATAGGTTTTCACGTTTTTGACTCCCAAAACAGTGACGTCATTTTGGGCAGCCCCTGGCTCAAGAGATACAACCCGCACATCGATTGGTCCACCGGTCAAATCATAGCATAGTAGACGCATCGGACTCGGGATGGGGGCGCTGCTCTCTCAGGACTGCCAGGAGGCTGAATGCTCGTCAGGCCCAGTGGGCTCTATTCTTCACCTGGTTTCGCTTTACATTGTCATTTTTCCCAGGTTCAAAGAACAGCAAGCCGGATGCGTTATCCCGAATTCACGTGGTTGAATGAGCCGAGGCCGAGCAAACTCCAATCCTCCCTGAGTCTTGCTTTGTCTCGGGCTTCACATGAGAGATCGAGACCCGGGTAAGGGACACTCTGAAGGACTCTTCCAGGCTGGCTGGATGTCCCGCCGATTGACTGTTCGTTGTACCCCCACTGAAGGGGAGTGTCATAGACTGGGCTCACACTAATAGGACTGTTTGTCATCCCAGCATGGCTAAGACCCTTTCGGTGATAGAACAGCGGTTTTGGTGGCCGGGCCTCGAGAGGGACATACAGGAGTACGTCAACGCGTGTCCGGTGTGCATAGCCAACAAGACTTCCCGCCTGCTACCAATGGGTGAGCTACGCCCTCTGCCTGTTCCCTCACACCCATGGTCCCACATCTCCCTGGACTTTGTGACGGGCCCGCCATGCTCTCAGGCTAACACTGCCATCCTCTCAGTGGTTGATTGGTTTTCAAAGATGGTCCACTTTATACAACTACTGAAAATTCCCCCTGCCAAACATACTGCTGAACTCCTACTTGATGGGGTCATCCGCTATCACGGATTACCTATCGACATGGTTTCGAATAGGGGGCCTCAATTCGTATCGTTCTTCTGGAAGGAGTTCTCCTTCCTTATCAGGGCGAAGGCAAGTCTAACTTCGGGCCAACACCGAGAGTCCAATGTTTCAGACTGAGAAAATCAACCAGGATATAAAGCTCGGCCTACACTGCTTGGCTTCGCGCAACCACAGCACCTGGAGCTGGCACCTCGGATGGGTGGAATACGCCCACAATTCTCTGCCCTCCATATCAACAGGTATGGCTACCTTCCATGTTGTCCATGGATACCCCCCTTCTCTCTTCCCATCCGTAGGCACAGAGTCCCGGTTGCCATCTGTGTTGGCGGTCATGAGACGCTGCAAGCAGACCTGGGAGCTAGCCAAAAGATGCTGTTCCGAACGGGTAGCACCTACAAGGCCCCAAAAGATCGCAAGAGGAGGAGGGCGCCGACATAGAGGGTGGGACAACACATCTGGTTGTCCACAAGGAACCTTCTACTTCGGGCGGAGTCTCGCAAGCTAGCTCCCAGGTTTGTGGGTCCGTTCCCCATCACCAAAGTAATTAATCCGGTCACTGTCTCCCTAAACCTCCCCAAGTCTATGAGAGTCCATCCCACATTCCACGTGAGCTGTGAGGGGTGTGACTTCCCTGACACACCTGCAGTCATCAGGAGGTGCACACTTGCTCCTCATCCCCAGTAATTACCGCAGTACTTACAGGACCCAGCAGATGGCCTGGCTTTGCCAGATCGTTGCCATTGATGGTTCGTTCCCCAACTTCTTCGACTCTGATCTCGACTCCCGGCGTACCGACCCTTGCCTGACGTCTTTATCACTGATGCTATCGTGGACTGCCTGCCTGGTTACCCACTCTGGACTGAATAAAGATATTTCCCGAACTCTGTCCACGTTTCCCGAGTCATGCATTTGGGTACAACTCGTTCTGGTTACGACAGTTATCTCCAATCGACTTAGCATTGAGCAATGCTTAGCTTGACCGGCAATATGGCGAGGTAAACAAAAGTCACATGATTTTATCACGTAGGTGCAAAAGCTCTATAAGCTTGTGACTGAGAATTTCTGGCAGGCTCTTTTCTAATTTGACTGAAAACAGCTGTGAAGACACACAGGCATCCAAATGAACCTAACTAGCCAGTTGCCTGTATTATGAAGTATTTCTTTGCTCTTGCTAAATGGAACTGCCATTAATCTGGAAGAACGAGGCAACACAGAGACCTAGAAATAAACAAAAATACTGTAAATGTAGATTAATTGCTCATGGAATACAATAAAATAAGTCCAATAATGATGCCTTTACTGACAGGGGTGTGGCCAAGCAACTGCCCTGTATGCGGCTGCCTCCTCAACAGCTCCTCACCTGCACCTCATTGGCTCTAATTATGCCATGTGTTTTAGCCTTGTGTGATGTGTTACTTGTTGCCAGTTCGTTGCATTTGTGCCACCACAGCCAAGTCTAGTTTAGCCTTGTTTTTGTCCAGTAGTTGTCCAACTTTGTTTTCATGCCTTGCCTTTGTTGGACTGCCTACCCGTGTATGACTTCTATCTGGAATAAAACCACCCTCGAAATCATGTCACTGCCTCAGAGTTCTGCATTTGGGTCTTACCCTTTGTCCCATGTTTGTGACATTCACTTCAACATGAGACAATAGAATGTAGGGTGTCTGTGAACAACAAATGATAATTTAGTAAGAACTCCTTTTATGAATAGGACGACTACAGTTATTTCTTAACAGACGTACAATATGACTATTCTACAGCATTCCACTTGACATAACCATGTAGGATTTAATGGGCCCATTAATTCCCAAGTTATTGCCTTAATTAAAAACAGAATTCTAATTTATGTATTTAGCTTTAATTCGAAATTCAGTGTTCCCTCGTGATTTACGGAGTTATTTTCCGTAGCCCCATCCCCCACCCTGTGATTAACAACAATCCCTGAATAATGGATGCAGCAATAAAATACCAATGTATGATCTGTACGTACCATATTTTTCCAATCATAAGGCACAGAGCCTACAACTGATTGTAGGGACTTTGAATTTTGCTCAGGAGTTGGTTGACATGATGATTAGGAGAAAGGTTGATATTCTGTGCATCCAAGAGCGCAGGTGGAAAGGTAGTAAGGCTAGGAGTGGGGTTTAAATTATGCTACCACGGAGTAGATGGGAAGAGAAATGGAGTAGGGGTTATTTTAAAGGAAGAGCGAGCTAAGAATGTCTTGAAGGTGGAAAGAGCATCAGATTGAGTGATGAGACTAAAATTTGAAATTGAGAGTGTTATGTATAATGTGGTTAGCAGCTATGCCCCACGGGTAGGATGTGACCTAGAGTTGAAAGAGAAATTCTGGAAGGAACTAGATGAAGTAGTTCTGAGCATCCCAGACAGCGAGAGAGTTGTGATTGGTGCAGATTGTAATGGACATATTGGTAAAGGAAACAGGGACGATGAAGAAGGGATGGGTAAATACGGCATCCAGGAAAGGAACTTTGAGGGACAGATGGTGGTGGACTTTGCAAAAAGGATGGAGATGGCTGTAGTGAACACTTATTTCCAGAAGAGGGAGGAACATATATTGACCTACAATAGCGGAGGTAGAAGCACGCAGGTGGATTATATTTTGTGCAGACGATGTAATCTGAAGGAGGTTACTGACTGTAAAGTAGTGGTAGGGGAGAGTGTAGCTCGACAGCATAGAATGGTAGTGTGTAGGATGACTCTGGTGGTGTGTAGGAAGATTAAGAAGACAAAGGTAGAGCAGAGAACCATGTGGTGGAAGCTGAGAAAGGAAGAATGTTGTGTGGCCTTTCGGAAAGAGGTGAGACAGGCTCTCGGTGGACAGCAGAAACTCCCGGAAGACTGAACTACGACAGCCAAGGTAATCAGAGAGACAGGCAGGAGAGTACTTGGTGTGTCTTTTGGTAGGAAAGGGGAAAAGGAGACTTGGTGGTGGAACCCCAAAATACAGGGAGTCATAAAAGGAAAGAGATTGACGAAGAAGAAGTGGGACATTGAGAGGACTGAGAGGCGAAAGGAGTACATCGACATGCGATGGAGGGCAAAGGCTAAACAAGAGGCATATGAAGACATGTACACCAGGTTGGGCACGAAAGAAGGAGAAAAAGATCTCTACAGGTTGGCCAGAGGGATAGAGATGGGAAGGATGTGCAGCAGGTAAGGATGATTCAGGATAGAGATTGAAATGTGTTGACTGGTGCTAGTAGTGTGCTAAATAGATGGAAAAAATACTTTGAGAAGTTGATGAATGAAGAAAATGAAAGAGAAGGAAGAGTTGAAGAGGCAAGGGTGAAGGACCAGGAAGTGGCAATGATTAGTCAGGGAGAAGTCATAAAGGCACTACAAAGGATGAAAAATGGAAAGACAGTTGGTCCTGATGACATACGGGTGGAGGTATGGAAGCAATTTGGAGAGGTGGCTTTGGAGTTTTTGACCAACTTATTCAAGAAAATACTAGCGGGCAAAAAGATGCCTGAAGAATGGAGGAAAAGTGTTTGAGTTCCCATTTTTAAAAACCAAAGGCGATGTTCAGAGCTGCGGGAATTCTAGAGGAATAAAGTTGATGAGCCAAACAATGAAGTTATGGGAATGAGTAGTGGAGGCTTGACTCAGGACAGAAGGAAAAATCTGCGAGCAACAGTATGGTTTCATGCCTAGAAAGAGTACCACAGATGCATGATTCGCCTTGAGGATGCCAGTGGAAAAGTATAGAGAAGGTCAGAAGGAGCTACATGGTGTCTCTGTGGATCTAGAGAAAGCCTATGACAGAGTACCAAGAGAGGCACTGTGGTACTGCATGCGTAAGTCTGGTGTGGCAGAGAAATATGTTAGAATAGTACAGGAAATGTACGAGGGCAGCAGAACAGCGTTGAGATGTGTCAGAAGTATTGAAGGTGGAGATGGGACTGCATCAGGGATCCACGCTGAGCCCCTTCCTGTTTGCGGTAGTGATGGATAGGCTGACAGACGAGGTTACACTGGAATCCCCTTTGACCATGATGTTCGTAGATGATATCGTGATATGCAGTGAAAGCAGGGAGCAGGCAGAGGAACAATTAGAAAGATGGAGACATGCACTGGAAAGGAGAGGAATGAAGATTGGCCGAAGTAAACAGAATATATGTGGGTGAATGAGAGGGGTGGAGTGGGAAGAGCGAGGCTACAGGGAGAAGAGATAGTACCAGTGGACGACTTAAAATATTCAGGGTCAACAATCCAGAGCAATGGTGAGTGTGGTAAGGAAGTGAAGAAACAGGTCCAAGCAGGTTGGAACAGCTGGCGGAAGTTGTCTGGTGTGTTATGTGACAGAAGAGTCTCTGCTAGGATGAAGGGCAAATTTTATAAATCAGTGGTGAGGCCAGCCATGATGTAGAGATTAGAGACGGTGGCACTGAAGAAACAACAGGAAGCAGAACTGGAGGTCGCAGAAATGAAGATGTTGAGGTTCTCGCTCAGAGTGAGTAGGTTGGATAGTGAAGTGTATTATCGACGTGTATCTTTTTATTGATGTGTATCTCTTTTTTGATGCGTATCTTTTGCTCACACATGCCAAATCATCAGTTAACCTTACTGGAGAGACCAGGGCATAGGAATGTGCCAGTTATTACCACCTTAGTCATTATGATGAAGATAGTTTGTGATGCTCTTATTTTATGATGCAGTTCTCTTTGTGGTGTTCTTTATTTGTGATGATGCTCTTTATTTTCCTTTTATATGTTTGTGATGTGGACCCTGATGAATAGTAGGGGAATGCTGTAAGTCCTCTGTACCTTTGCATTTCTGATCTGCTTCAGCCATTGTCTGTCACTCATTTGTGCCCAGAATATTCTGTAAGTAAAAGCTTCGAAGAAACTGTTCATCATCTCCAGCCTGTATTTGGATAACCAACATTCTCACTACCCGAAATTAAACGAACACGCGGGGAGGAAAAAAAGCGTCCTCCAACAATAGGATTAGAAATGAGCTCACTCGAGGGACAGCCAAAGTTGGATGATTTGGAGACAAGGTTCAAGAGAACAGACTTCGATGGTTTGGACATGTTCAGAGGCGAGAGAGTGAGTATATTGGTAGAAGGGTGCTGAGGATGGAGCTGCCAGGTAAAAGAGCAAGAGGAAGACCAAAGAGAAGGTTGATGGATGTTGTGAGGGAAGACATGATGGCAGTTGGGGTTAGAGGGGACAATGCATGAGATAGGCTACGATGGAAAAAGATGACATGCTGTGGTGATCCCTAACGGGACCAGCCGAAAGGAAAAGAAGAAGACCTAAATATAATGGGCTCGATTAACTTTTTGAAAATATTTTGGGGAAATTTTTGCGCATTATCCATGAGAAATTACATTAATTCTACAACAACAAAATTGCAGCTTGTAAAATTGCCTCGTGGCTCGTAACTCTGGGAAACTAAACTCAGTATCTGATGAGGTTCTTTCTTTCGGCTTGTCCCTTTCCGGGTCGCCACAGCGTGTCATCTCAAGAAAAAGAGTTAATACCAAGCCCTGCATGGGGCTGAGAACAGTGGAATAGATTAATTTTAAGTCAGTCATCTTATTCATCTCCTGGGGATAGGATTTTCTTTTAAATTAAAACAAATATATAATGTCTTACATAGTAAACTAAAACATGTCAAAGGTTTAAATACAGGAAAATAAGAAAATCAAAATACCCAAAAGTACATAGCCTCCTTCCTCTGCAAAGAATGTTCCTGTCTCAGTGAGTCCCTCAAAACATGGAGTGACCCCAAATGTTTTGTCTGCGGATGAAAACCAGCGTCCATTGAGCTGAATATTCTTCAAACAGCCAGAAAAGCTGTTTACTGAGTTTCTCTAAAAAAAATTAAAAACATCAAAATTATAAATCCACCATAACTTTTAGTCAATGGCGATACATACCTTAGGAGCTATTTGTACAAAAAGCATACAACGTATATGACAACAGTGTACTCGGAAAAGCACAGACATGCAGATTTGGAAGCAGTTTTGTCATGGTAATAGAATCTCCAAGTAAGCCCTTTGATGATTCAGATGTTCCAAACGGTATTCCTCAATTGAAAATTTTTGGTCAAAAATAATTTTGTTGGAAGCAGAAAAAGACTACCGTGAGAGGCAAATTGGCCTTGCATACTCGAGTGCGCCTGCCTTTCAGGTGTACTATGTCAAAAGTAGCTAATAACCTGAAAAGAAGGCACATATCGATGCTCTCGAGTAGTGCTTTTTTTAGCACTGAAACTTGAACATTTTCCTTCTGGAGCTTGCGATACCATTAAGAAGCACATATTTTTTTTTCCTTTACATCTAACAGAGACTGAAGAGACTGTGGCAACTGGAAACAAAGTTGCACTGGACAAAATTTCAATTCAGTAGTCCCACCTCATCTGTGACATAAATACCATGTGGTAACAGGACTGCGTGAAAACCTAGTCATGCAATTAAAGTATAGACATGAACTCAGTGATTTGTTTGTCTTTTGTCTTCAAAGAAAATTAACTTAAAGTATTGTTTCGATAAGTCATGCCAAAATGTAGAAAAAATATGTATATATGCATACTGTATACATATACAGTAATATCTTGGATTTTATGCAAGTCTATTGTTAGAAAGTGGGGAATAAAATAATTTTTCTATGTCCAAGGTAGTGTAATTTTTCTATCTTTAAAATGGCATTCATAAAATGTGATGAATGCGTAAGGGAAACATTGATAAATTAAAAATGTATTTTGCTGTTAATTGTGTCACGCATGGACACTGTTTTGATAGAAATATATCACTGTCAGAAATACAATGATACAAATAGAGTAATGGATCTGTGGGGTTATTAAGAAAAAATAAAATAAAATCCATACCTGAATGTTTCTTTGTGCTCGCTTTGGAGGCACACCCCCAAAATACAGGGGGCTGCTGACATGCCAGGACACAACATTGCCTGTAACTTTGTCCTCTAGCACTGTGAGCCCATCGATGATCAATTTTCCCATATTTCCATCACGCAAAAACATTACCTTTAGAGCAAGAGAGACCACAAGTTCTTGTCACTGTGCAGCTTTAAAAAATACAATGTATTATCACAAGCATTTCATATCATTTACAGTGATACTCAAAGTTAGATTTTTATTTTTAACATGATCCAAGTGATATAAGTAGAGAAATATGCTGCTGTTGTGATTGGAAAACTATGGGTAAAATAGATACCTTGGATCCCACTTTGGGGCAACAATAAATACTGTA
Organism: Syngnathoides biaculeatus; assembly: GCF_019802595.1. Classification (NCBI taxonomy): domain Eukaryota; kingdom Metazoa; phylum Chordata; class Actinopteri; order Syngnathiformes; family Syngnathidae; genus Syngnathoides; species Syngnathoides biaculeatus. Next base: position 1,703,611 of record NC_084662.1, on the reverse strand, counting down.
TATTGAGTCAGCCAAAAGGCTTAATGCCAGACAAGCTAGGTGGGCACTCTTCTTGATGCGGTTTCACTTTGTGCTGATCTATTGGCTGGGGACAAAGAACGGGAAACTGTCGCGTGTGCATGATGGGGAAAGAACTGAGTCCGACCACGCTCCAATCCTTCCCGACGCTTGTTTCGTCTCATTCTTCATCTGGGAAATTGAAACCCAAGTCAAACATGCGCTAAAGGACTCTCTCAGTCCTGAAGGCTGCCCCGAAGACAGGGTCTTTGTCGAACCCCCACTAAGAGGAAGAGTAATTGAAAGGGCCCACACCAATTCCACTGTGTGTCACCCAGGCATGGCCAAAACACAGTCTGAAATAGAGCAGCGTTTCTGGTCTCCAAATATAAGAAAAAGACGACAGCAAGTACATCAATGCATGTCCGGTTTGCACAGCAAACACACTGTCAGGTTTAAAAAGCTTGAGACTCTATTAAAAGAATGCGAACAGACAAGGCTTGAAGTTTTACTTGCTGCAAGGGGAGCGACAGGACCTCTCCTTGCTTCCAACTAACTCCAACTAGTGCCTCCTTGCAGCTTCTCTTTATTCACATCAATCACATGATGAGTGTATGTATGTGTGTGTGTGTGTGTGTGTGTGTGTTGTGTGTGTGTGACTGTTTGATTGATGACATCGGTTTTCAAGCTAGGTGGTGATGTGTAACCAACTACAGTATGTACAAAATGAGAACATATGAATGATTTACTTAACATTTCCCTCCTGTTTATCATTTTGGAAATACGAGTGGGGAAATCATAAGGCTGTTGCATTTTAATAAAGTTCATAATTTACACTTGACCGTATAAAAGGCATCAAAAGTTTCCTTTTGGCTGTAGCTGCATTTAATCAGGGTCTACTTCTTGTAGAAGGGCATTGTTCACAAAAACATTTGACCTTACTGTAGCCATCATAGATTTCAAACATGGGATTATACACATTGTGAAAAGGCAGAACAAACCCAGAACAGTAATTACGGGTACAAGGAACTTCATCATAACAAAATACCAAGGTCCAGAGGTGAACCAGGACCAATAATAATAATAATAATAATAATAATAAATAAATAAATAAATAAACAGTGAGTTAACACCGTTGCTCATTTCTGAACCCATCAAGTGCGGCTACACAGCAGCCCAAGCAAGTCAGGTGTAGATGTTGTTGGTACTGGAGTTGGGAAACATGTAGGAGAAAGGTAACAGTTGATGTCGAGATAAGCACACAGCCTCCACTAACAGTGGAAGCCGTGATTAGAGATGTAACTCTAGCTGGTGATTGGGACAGTCATGTAGTCTTTGGTGCCCCACGGCATGTAAGGGCAAACACAGAAGAGATTCTTCAGCTCTGCTGGTGACAGTGCAGAGTCCTTGTCCATTTAAAGTCAAGCCATTGTCCTGCACTCCATCGCTTGTATTTTTCCAAACAAATTTCTTTACATCTTCTATGGCCTGTGGTGCCAGTGGATTTCCAAAACAAGACTTTTGAAAACAGTTGAGCTCAGCGTCGCTGTGGACATGGTCGTTGTCCTAGTCGGAGATGTAAAAGATTCGACTGAGCTCTTTGACACATTGAGGTTTGAACTGTTTGTTTTTGGGGTCATACAGAGGGGCGGTGTTGTGGAAGACCAGCTGTAGTGGAACCAACCAGCTGTAGTGGAACCAAGTGGGTCTATGACAGCTGTGCCTTGTGGATCCCAGAGATGAGCAATGGGAACCCGGAGAAGATGGAGCCCGTCACCAACGTGTCGCACATTCCCAGCATCACGTGGGTGCTCAACTGCTGCCTGTATAAAGAAAAGATGGGAGCCTGCATTCAGTGCTCTGCCAAAAACTGCCCCATTGCCTTCCACGTGACTTGCAGCCTCCACTCCGGCCTTGGGATGACCATCATCACCCAGAACGACAAAGTCAAGTTCAAGTACGACTGGCCCAAGCACTCGGGGCTTAAGGGCAGTGACTCTGTAGAGCCGGACTCCACCACTGAAGTTGAAAATGAGGAAAGCGTCGGGAGCAAAAAGGGCAAATTGAGAGGAAAGGTTTGAGGGGACAATGAAGACGACACGGCCGTCATCGGCCTCATCCCTTTCACCTCGTTGTCCCCCTCATTGTTGCAGTTGTCCTTGTGTCTTGTTTGTCAATGTGACCCGGAGGAAAACTGCGTCAATGTCGGCAAGATGAAATTGCAAGAGATGGAGGTCTTCTACCAGTTTGTGGATACCGAGGAAGTGGTCTGTCACCTCAAGATGGCACCTGAGACAGTTGACTTCCTGTACCAGTACTGGAATCTAAAGCGCAAAGCCAACTTCAACCAGCTGCTGCTCACGCCTAAGAAGAACGAGGAAGACACCCTGGCCAGACGTGAACACGAGGTGTTGCTGAGATGACTGCAACTATTCACACACCTCTGCCAAGACCTGGAGAGGGTGTGCAACCTGACTTGCATGGTGATGAAGATGAAACGTTCCATGTGGCAAGTTCAGGAGCAGATCTTCCAGCACCAAGTCCAGCTCATAAACCAAGAGCTCCTCAGCAGTAATACGTCAGAGTAGGATCTCCAGAGTCTCTTCATTTTAGACTGACTGAGCACTCAGCAGTCTCAAACTTGGATCCCAAGGAAGCACTCAGAACACAGGACCAAACGACGATCAAAGCAGGACAAGGGGAAATCGCATGAAAGAAAAAGAAGCTGAGACTCATTGCCAGGATCTAAGGACGACACCAGAACCCTTGAGGCCAAATCCTTGGAGGTCAATGAGTTGGATAAGGACCCCAGATGCCCAAGCCACCCTAACGACAACCTTGTGCTTCGCCACATGAAGTCCCCAAAGCAGCAGGTGACTGCTCAGGAAGGCGTTAGTGTGTGAGACTGCCCTGGAAAACCATTCGGATTGAGGCCCTGGTGTCTGAACAGCGGCAAGGAAAACAGCCAGAGCATGAGGACTGGATGTGGAAGTGTTGGAGTGAAGTTTTAGAGGTCTCCACCGGAGCCCTGAAGTGCCGCTTTTGCTCTAAGGCTCTGGACAAAACCATTTCCATCCGACTGGTAGACATTAGATCATCCAACGCTGGAGAAACCAGAAGAAGCAGGAAATCAGTTGTGTTGAACCAAGAGACCTTGCTGGATGGGACCACGGTCAGCACTGCCTTTGACAACACAATGGACATGGGCATTGTGAGCACCACCATGGGAACCTTGTGGTAAATAGACTGGTCAGACAACAGCAACATCCTGCTCGAAGGACCAAATGTGAGGTTTAAAAAGCTTGAGACAATTAAAAGAAGGCAAACAGACAAGGCTTCAAGTTTTACTTGCTGCAAGGGGACCGACAGGACCTCTACCTGCTTCCAACCAAATCCAACTTGTGTCGCCTTGCACCTTATTTTTATTCACATCAATCACATGATGAGTATATGTATGTGTGTGTGAGTGACAGTTTGATTGATTACATCTGTCTGATTGATGCCATCGGTTTTCAAGACAATGAGTTCAATGGTAGAAGCTCGGTGGTGATGTGTAACCAACTACAGTATGTACAAAATGAGAACATATGAATGATTTCTTTAACACAAACCCTCCTGGCAACGCTTCTCAGGGGAGTTACGCCCTCTGCCTGTTCCTTAACATCCGTGGTCACACATCTCTCTGGACTTCGTGACCGGGCTTCCGGCTTCGCAAGATCACACCGCTGTCCTCTCAGTGGTGGACCGCTTCTCCAAAATAGTTAATTTCATTCCACTACCTAAAGTCCCCTCCACAAAACAAACGGCAGAGCTTATGTTAAATAACATATTCAGGTTGCATGGCCTTTCCACTGACGTGGTCTCCGACAGGGGGCCCCAATTCATTTCCCATTTTGTTCTCTTATAGGGCCACCGTTACTATTTCCTCGGGTCATCACCTGGAAACCAATAGCCAGACTGAACGTGTAAACCAGGACTTTGAAGTGGGGCTTCAGTGTCTCGCCTCTCACGAACAGCGCTTGTGGAACCAACAGTTGATCTGGGTCGAATACGTGCTTAACTCTCTTCCCTCAGCGTCCACTGATATGTCTCCCTTTAACATAGTGCATGGTTATCCACTCTCCCTCTTTCTGTCTGTAGATTCCAACTCGTCGGTGCTGTCTGTGTTGGCTGTTGTGAGACGCTGCATAGGAAACTGGGAGTGAGCCCGACAAATGTTACTTTGCAAGGGTCTTTCCTATAAGACCGCTGCGGACTGTAAGAGGGCGCCAGCTGCAGTTTACAAGGTGGGTCAGGAATCTGGCTGTCTGCTAAAGGCCTCCCACTCAGAGTGGAATCGCAGAAGCTTGCGCCCAAGTTCGTCGGTCCGTTCCCGATTACTAAGGTAATCAACCCTGTCATAATGACATTAAAACTGCTGAAGTCTATGCAGATCCACCCAGCATTTCACGTAAGCTTACTCAAGCCTGCTCGAGTGTCCTCGTTGATCCCGCCTGCCAGACCTCCTCCTCCCCCCATATGGTGGTTGGGGGTCCTGTCAATTAGGTACGCCAGCTCCTGTCGTCTCGCCATCGGGGGAGGGGGTTGCAGTACCTGGTGGACTATATATATATATATATATATATATATATATATATATATATATATGTGTGTGTGTGTGTGGTGTGTGTGTGTGTGTGTGTGTGTGTGTGTGTGTGTGTGTGTGTGTGTGTGTGTGTATATATATTATTTTGTTTGTTTTTTTGGGGGGGGTTGAAAATTTGAGCTGTTTGGGAAGAACATGTCCTCGCTTGTCACAATAAATGTACACATCGCTGGGGTGACGTCATCAAGCTCATTATCTTTAGTGAGACAACACAACATACAACAATAATGTCATTGCATGTGACAGAGTTTTGTGTATCCTAAACTCAGCCTTCGTAAGAGGAGAACAGTGTAATACACTTACATTATGCCATTCTCCATCATTGTAACTTTCCTTGCTCCACATTTCGACTTGCTGATAACCTACGTTGAAGACGTAAACAAGCCTACCACTGGACAGGAAGAGTGTCATAAAGTTGTTCTCTTCAAAGTCAGAGACATAAAAGATAAGCCCAAATGATGTCTTGGTCTTTAGAGATAACGAAAAGTTAGACCTGGGAGAGAAAACATTGATTGACTATTTATTTAGCTTTTAAAAATTACTTTGTAAAAAATTCTCTAAAGACTTACCTTTCAGAAAAGGATTCTGGGAGAGCTTCATAGTGCTGCCTATTATTTGGAAAGCTGCTGTATTGGTAGCCACCATGTGTTGCTTGATGACTTGAGGAGAGATGGCAGGGAGAAACCTTCACATCACTGTCACTTCTTAGCTCCATTACATTGTGGATGGGTGCATTCCTGCGAACCTGTGTCAGCATACATTCAATTCTGTGGCTAAATTTAAAATGAACAATTCAAATATAGACTAACAAGAGCCACAATCAGTTGAGGTTCACTGAAAGCTCAGTCTAGTCTACTTTTCAATTCACTTTAGTGTTGTGGTTTTGTTGTTGTTTTTTTTTTTTTTTTTTACCTTACGGGATTGCCTCTGTTTGGTTTGATATTTGTCATCCCTGGGCCTTGATGAAAGAGCAGCAGGAAGCTTTTGCAGTGGACAGTCCTGAAGGAAAGTCTGGACATTCTCATTGTAGCGCTGAAAGTCTTCTGGCTCAATGTCTCGATCATGTCTCCATAAATAAATGAGGGGAGTGACAGGGACAAATTTGAACAATGAAAGTCTGTTTTTGGAACTTATCCAAAGCAGCAATTTGAGTATTTTCAGGCAATATAATATATTGCCTGAAATATTCAAATGTAGCATCCCAATGTATACATCTTCCAGACTGCCGATATCAGCGTGCCCCCAAGTACTCTATTCTCCATTTAAAACTGTGCAATTGATTTGACCACAAAATTAGCTTTACACTATGTTACGGAGTCCACTTTATCTGCAAATGTAATTGTGTCTAATGTGTCATTTATTGTTCTTACACAAGCATTCCAGTTTTTCTGTATTCATGCTGTCTCATGACAAAATGAGATGATGGTGAGACAAGGGGGTTGGACAGGATGAGCAAACATGAGAGGCAAAGATGGCTGTGTATGTCTGTCAAGATATTTAAAGTGTCAAAACATTTGTCATGGCATTCACAGTGTGAATGAGATACCTAAATAAACAAATAAAAACTGATGCATAAAACTTAACGTGACAGTATGTAATAGGGTCTACCACCCGTAGTGGACCCCAATCAATAAATAGGAGGGCAAATATTTAATTGAGAAACAAGAAAGAAAATTACAATAACATGGTTGTTTGTTTTTGTGTACCCTGGGCCCAACACTCCCACAACTGAAGTGAGGAGAATCGGTCCAGGAAAAATATAAATACAACTGTTACCCTGACAGCCCCGTGTGTGTGTGTTTGTATGTGAATATATTTAGTGCTGTGACTCGATAAATCTAATTAGAGGTTTGTGATTGGTTCATATTGGTAAATCTCATTTTTATCTTATGACAATATGAAGGGTATACATACGCTTATATGCTGTGCGTGTGTGTCTCATGAATTAATTAGAGGCTTTCAATTAAATAATCTTAATCATAAATTAAAATTGACTTGCTTAAATGAATAAAAATGTTTAAATAATTTCATATAAGGTATTTATATTTTAGGGTTAGAAACAAATGTTACAAACGGGTAAACCCTTCATACGATCGATGCTGACGAAGTAGCCCTCAGGCTCGAAAACTTTGGTGACCCCTGGTCTAGACTGGTGACCGCCTTGAATGATTAAAAAGAAAAAATCAGCTTTTAATTCTTTTTCCACTAAATGTAAAAATGTAGTTGCATCTTTGAGCGGCAGAGAAAGCAATTCATCCTTGTGCAACCTGGATGATGACATGCTCTATCGTATGTACCACCATCACAAATGTTCAATGCTGACAGGGCATCTACCTGTTTATGTAGGCATAGGTAATGCAGCCCGTGAAGTTCCTTAAACTGCTGCTTGGTGATCCCCCAAAATAGAAGTTGTTTACTTGAGAAATGGAGGAGGGTCTTGTGATTAATTGTGGACGTTTCTTCTCCTGCTTGTCTTTATCATCCAACAATAATAAATACCTGGGTAAAGGGAAAAAGAGCAAATGAAAGACACTCATGGACCTATTCTAATGAAGTCATGATATAAAGAAAGTCCAACAAGGTAAAAGTGGGAAACATACATCCATACATCCATCTTCAACCGCTTTTCCAGGTCAGGTCGCGGGGGCAGATATTAAAGCAGGGATACCCAGACTTCTGTTTCCTCAGCCACTTCTCCCAGCTCTTCCTGGGGGATCCCTTACCATTCCTAGGCCAGCCAAGACAAATAATCTCCCCATTGTGTCCTGGGTCATCCCCAGGGTCTCTTTCTTGTGGGACGTGCCTGGAACTCATCACCAGGGAGGCGTCCTGGAGGCATCCAAATCAGATGCCCCAGGCACCTCATCTGGCTCCTCTCAATGTGGAGGAGCAGCGGCTCGACAATAAGCCCCTCCCGGATGACCAAGTTTCTACGGGAGATCCCGGACACCCTGTGGAAAAAACTCATTTCGGTCACTTGTATCCGGGATCTTGTTCTTTCGGTCACGACCCACAGCTCGTGACCATAGGTGAAGGTAGGAACGTTGACTGGTAAATTCAGAGCTTTGCCTTTTGACTTAGCTCCTTCTTTACCACAACGGACCGATACAAAGTCCCTATCAATGCAGATGCTGGTCTGATCCGCCTGTCGATCTCCCGCTCCATTCTTTCCTCACTCATGACCAAAACCCCTAAATACTTGAAATTCTCCACTTTGGGGCAGGATTTAATCCCTGAAACAGAGAGGGCACACCACCCTTTTCCGACTGACGACCATGGTCTCAGATTTGGAGGTGCTGATTCTCATCCCAGCCGCTTCACACTTGGCTGAGAAACACTCCGGTGAGCGTTGGAGATCACAGATTGATGAAGCCAACAGATCTACATCATCTACAAAGAGCAGAGATGAAATTCTGAGGCCAGAAAACAGGACCCCGTCTACGCCTTTGCTGCACCTAGAAATTCTGTCCATAAAAGTTATGAACAAAATCGGTAGAAAAATGCAGTCGTGGCAGAGTCCAACTCTCACCAGAAACGAGTTTGACTTTTTGCCTGCAATGTGGATCAAACTCTGACATTGGTTGTATTGAAACCGAACACCCCATATCAAGGGTTCAATACCACATACTCCACAAAACCCCCCATAGGACTCTTTGAGAGACACAGTCGAATGCCTTCTCCAAGTCCACAAAAGATGTAGACTGGTTGGGCTCGTCCTGAATCTGAGATTCGACTTACCAGCACTCCTGAATAGACCTTACCAGGGAGGCTGAGGAGTGTGATCCCATGTAGTTGGAACGCACCCTCCAATTCCCCCTTCTTGAAAAGCGGGACCACCACTCTAGAGGGACTGTCCCCCAATGTCCACACAATCTTGCAGAGACATGTCAACCAGGAAACGGTCTGGGAATTCTGGCTGAATCACATCCACCATTGGGGCCCTGCCACCGTGGAGCTTTTTCACCACTTTGGTGACCTCAACCGCAGAGACAGTAGAGCCCACCTCAGAGAACCCAGACTCGGCTTCCTCATAGGAAGGTGTGTCAGTGGAATTGAGGCGGTCTTCAAAGTATTCTTCCCACCGACTGACAACATCCCGAGTTGACGTCAGCAGTTCTTGATCCTTGTTATACACAGTGTTGACCATGCACGGGTTTCCCCTCCTGAGATGCCGGACGGTGGACCAGAAATTCCCCGAACCCGTCTTGACCTCGTTCTCCATGACTTCACCAAACGCCTCCCATGCCTGGGTATTTGATTCAGTGATTACTGAAGCTAGTAACTGTCATCTGCCTCGGGAGTACTACAGGCCAGAAATGCCCGATAGGACTCCTTCTTCTGCTTAATGACATCCCTCACTGTTGGTATCTACCAACGTGTTCGGGGGTTGCCGCCATGACAGGCACCGACCACTTTACGGTTACAGGTCCGGTCAGCCACCATAGCAATTGAGGCACAGAACATTGTCCACTCGGTCTCAATGTCCCCCGCCTCCTCCAGAACATGAGCATGAGCAAAGTTTTATCGGAGGTGGGAGTTGCAATTCCTTCTGACAGGGGAATCTGCCAGCCATTGGCATCAGACCCTCACAATACATTTAGACCTGGCACGTTCGACTGGCATCTTCCCCAACCGTTGTTGCCAACTGACCACCAGGTGGTGATCAGTTGACAGTTCCAACCCTCTTTTCACCAGAGTGTCCAAGACATGCGGGCACAAGTCTAATAACACTACAACAAAGTCGAACATCGGACTGCGAACAAGGGTGTCCTGGTGTCAAGGGTACACGTTGACACCCTTATGCCTGAACTTAGTGTTCGTTATGGACAATCCACTATGACCAGAAAAGTCCAGTAACAGAACATCACTCAGAATCTGATCGGGGGGGCTTTCTACCCAATCACATCCTTCCAGGTCTCACTATCATTGCCCACATGGCAGTTGAAGTCCCCCAGTCAAATGATGGAGCCACCAGAGGGAGCACTCTCCAGGACTCCAAAATGGTAGGGTACTCTGAACTGTTGTTTGGTGCAAAGGCACAAACAATAGTCAGGACCAGTCCCCCCACCCGAAGGAGGAGGAAGGCTACCCTCTCATCCACCGGGGAGAACTCCAACGTACAGGTGTCAACACCTGCTCAGCGCTTCTCACCGTGGGCAAATCCAGAGAGGAACTGCTCTCAAGAGGACTGATACCAAAGGCAAACCGGTGCATAGAGGCAAGTTTGACTATATCTAGTCAGAACTTCTCAACCTCGTGTACAAGCACGAGCTCCTGCACTGCCAGAGAAGATACATTCCATGTCCCTAAAGATAGTTTCTGTAGCCGGGGATTTGGCTGCGGCTCAACTCATATAGCACCAGACCCCTATGGCCCCTCTCACAGGTGGTGAGCCCATGAGAAGGGGGAACCATGTTTTCTTTTGGGCTGTGCCCGGCTGATTCCCATGGGTGCAGGCCTTGCCACCTGGCGCTCATTTTTGGGCCTCTAGGCCTGCTGCAGAGGGGGGCCCCGGTGACCTGCGTCTGGGCAAGGGAAATCTGAATCCATTATTTTTACTTGTCATAGGGGTTTATGGAGCCATACTTTGTCTGGTTCCTTACCTCAAACCTGTTGGGCATGAGTGACCCTATGAGGATCATCAGGACACACAAACCCTTCCACCACGATAATGTGAGGGGAAGTGGGAAACTGGCAAATATAATATAATAAATATAAATAAATTGTCTGTAGTGATCTGGGTTTTGTTTTAGGTTATGCTTTATTTAATGTTTTCACGTGTCCTATGTTTTTCATGTGTTATGTGCTCGTTTAGTTACTCTGTTCTCCTGCTGTCGTCTACCTTGTGTCAACCAATCGGCTCCCTCCATCCATTGTCCTGCCCAGGTGTTCATTTGTGTTTCATCGTTTCATCGGCAACCTCAATGTCAGTGTCACGTGATTAGTGTCAAGTTATAGCACTAGTAATGTGTCGTTCCCAGTTTTCTTTGTTCACTGGTGTTTCTTTGTTACTTTTTATTTTGCTGTTTCAGACTTTTTATACTTTTCAGCCTCTCATAGGGGAGAGGGGATCTGGGGTGCTGAGTTCATCGTTACAGCAACTGCCGTGGAAAAAGAAAGAGAAAGATGGCTTTGCCTTTGCACTGCTGTAGTGATACATCAAAAGAGGCCAGGATTGGTCAAACCGATTTTCAGTCAATTGACACACACTATCCACATATAGGCGACATCTGAATTAAGCAATAAGTTGGATGATAAGATGACGTTTTACTTTTTTTTTAGGTGGGGGGGCACAGGGTCATGCAATCGACCAAAATTGACAACGCATCGCTGGTTTAGTATAACCTTCTTGATCCTTGTTTGACTTTTTAGGAAATTAAAAGTTGATATAAGTGCACGCCTGCCTTGCCTCCTGCTTCTCTTCCCTTTGGTCCTCCTTCTTTTGCCTTGCCTTCCTTCCCCTCCAAGACTCCTGTGACTGTATGACACAAGGATCCAGGGGGAAGCAAATGGCGTCACCCTGCACGGCACCAGTCAGCCGAACATATCTACTCTCCACCATTAAGCCCTACAGCTTTTTCTTCTCTGTCCTTTTCATTGCTGTCCCCCACTTGTGCTAGTTATACAACTTGTCTCTCGTTTTACCTCCACTTTGTTTTTTAGTTTCTGATTTTTCCAATTGTGAAAATGGCCCCGATTTAGTTAACCTTTCTGACTCTGACTCCGACATCCACTTTGATTTTTCATCGCGAGTTTTTCTCGTCCTAGTTGCTTTATGTCACATTGTGCCTTTTTTGACCGCTGCAAGTCATTTCCCTCTGACCTATCCTTGGATACCCATTTGGCCATCTATCCTGGTGGGCAACATATGGCCACAAGTACAGGTCAAATTTCCTGCTCCGTTTTTTTTACCCTTTTCATAAGTCACAGAATTTTTCACCAGTTTCCATTTCTTGTTCCACTGGTTACTCACTTTATCCAAATCTTCCACTAAGGTATCCCATTCCACGCCTTTTTCATCACTTCATCTTGTAACTTCCATTTTTCCTGGTGCACCTTCGTGAGTTCCTGTGCACTCTGCTATAAGAGCGTGTGTGGATTTATTTTGTGAGCTGATTGCCATCGAAGCCTCACCCAGCAACATCCGTCCTACCCTCTCCTTTGTCCTTCCTTTCTGCGATTTTCTATGCTGTTGACTGTGCGATAACCTCTCATATTCACAAAGCGCTGTGCTGATCCGAAAGCCTCTTCCAAAGCCTCTTCCAAAGCACTCAAGCAGGAGAGGAAGAGGAAGATGATGTTGATGATCAGCGAAAAAATAGACAGCAGAAGTTACCCTTTTTTGGTGTTCCATTATGGGGTAAATGAATCCATGATGCACTACACAAAATCCATAAAACCTGTTCAATAATTTTAAATAAGGAAGCGAAACATGTGATAACTCCACGAAATAAGAGGATTGTTCAAATGGAAGCTGCGTTAGCTTGTGGATAGTGGATTTCAGAAAAAAAGGCTCAGTGATGCAGATGAAGAGGCTGAAGAAAGTGTTGATGAACCTCAAGCCAGCACTAGTGCTGCAAGGAGTGATTCGCCCCCTCGAGGACAAGGCATTTTGGCAAGCAAAGGTTGGTTGAAAAAAATTCTAATGCGGTATGACTTCAGAAGCATGCCTCCGTAGGCTGAGGCTTCCTCCGCCAGCAACAATGCTACTGATCGTTATGCGAAGAAAGAAGTTGCACAAGATATTGAGGACAGTATGGTACGTGTTGTCGAGTTCAGCAATTGTGATGAAAGGGTTATGACCTTGTACAGAGGAATTTTGAAGTAGAAAGAAAAAAGACAACTCCCCATCACCATCTTTTTCTCTAAGATAAAAACCTTAGTTGCACCACTAGCACCTCGAGCAGACGATTCTCCGAGGGAGAAATAATAATGATGTACTGCAATAAAAAGTTCGTTTTATTTTTTATTGTTTAACTAGACACTTGTACTGTTGTAATTTTTGTCTCTATGCAAAGTATGAATACTGTACTGTTTTACATTTTAAACATTCTGGTACCCACATACAAACACATGCAAAAAACCCACTTCCCCATCTCAAAGCTGAAACCACAGCTACATCACCAGCGCTTCCAGCAGAAGTCCCCAAGTGATGAATGGTAACTCTACAGTAATATAAGGGTTTTTAATTCATATTTATATTATAAATTCACCGTATAAATTATAAGATTTTATAATTAAAGATTTAACTAAATACCTCTTTTTGTTCTAAATATGCAAAGTACAAATACTGTTTACATATTTTAAACAGGCGACACGGTGATTCAGTTGGAAAGTATTGGCCTCACAGTTCTAAGGGCCCGGGTTCAACCCCGGACCCGCCTGTGTTGAGTTTGCATGCTCTCCCCTTACCTGCTTGGGTTTTCTACGGGCACTTCGGTTTCCTCCAATATCCCAAAAACATGCAACATTAATTGGACACTCCAAATTGCCCCTAGGTGTGATTGTGAGTGTGGCTGTTTGTCTTCATGTGCCCTGTAATAGGCTGGCAACCAGTTCAGAGTGTACCCTGCCTCTTGTCTATTAACAGCTGGGATAGACTGAAGCACTTCCATGACCCTTGTGAGGATAAGCGGAAGGATGCATACATTAAACATTCTGGTACTCACATAAACATACATCACCCCTACTCCATGGTTTTTCACGGGTGGTTCTGGTCCCAATTAACCGTGAAAAACAAGGGATTACTGTATTCATTTCCCTGGTTTCTTTCAGTCTTTGTCATTTCATTGTCATTGTAACTGTCAGTATCAGCCATCACAGCCATCAGTAATATGTCATGTCTCATTTATTGTTTTCTTTGTCCCCTCGTGTTTATTTCTTACTTTTTATTTTGATGTTTGGTGTTTTGTTGATTTAGCGTGACCTCCTTGATTCTTGTTTGACTTTTTGGGAATTAAAAAACAAAGAGAGCGAAGACTTCACTCGCCTTGTCGCCATGCTTCCCTATATTTGGTCCTCCACATGTAGCCAGCATTTTGTCTTGCCTTCTTTACCTTCACAAACCCCCAACGTGTTATTATAAAGTGGTGATCCACAAAAGGGAGCAAGCCAGGGGCAATGCTAGGTTCAGAGTTTTAGGGGCACTGAGCCAGGCAAGATACATTTTATCGTTTTTTACATTTACACCATTTCATTCCCATATTTATAGAAAAGAAGCATAACACTTTTGGAGGAATTCTGTGGCTAAATGATCAAATCCCATAACTTACTTTAAGTGAATCTCAGCAAAAGAGGAGCACTGCAATATAAACATGAGCAGTAGGCCAATAATTTGAATTTGGCTATGAATATGGGGTATATCTGTATTAAGTACTACAAATAACAACGATTGTCTCTCGACTGGCACAGGGGAGGACTGCTAAGAGTGTCTGCCTCACAGTTCTGAAGATTGGGATTCAAATCCTGTGTCCCATGATTTACATATCTTGTGTGCTCATTTAGTTTTTGTGTCCACCTGTTCTTGTCTACCTTGTGTCCACCAATCAGCTCCCTCGAGCCACTCATGTCTTGTCCAGGTGTTCCCTGCTGTCTCATTAATTGTGTATTTAGTTTCCTGGTCGCCTGTGTGGAGTTTGCATGTTCTCTTCGTGTCTGTGTGGGTTTACTCTGGGCTGTCTGGTTTCCTGTAACATCCCAAAAATATGGATTCATTGGAGACTCTAAATTGTCAATAGGTATGAATGTGGGTGCGAATGGTTCTTTCTTTATATATGCCCTGCAATTGTCTGCTAACCAGTTCAGGGGGTACTCCGCCTTCTCCTAGAAGATAGCTGGGATAGGCTCCAACAGTTCCATGAACCTTGTGAGGATAAGCGGCTTGGATAAATGTTGGATGGATGAAAATTTGCATGAAATGCATTAGACTACATGTAAAACGCATTAACAGAATGTTTTTGTGCATTATTTTAATGCTAAAATATAAAAATTTCTCTTTTCTCCTCCCTCTCACTGTGTTGGAATAAATAATAATACTACATAATAATATAGTGTACATTCAGTTAGCTTATCAGTAGCACATTGGCTTTAACATGAACACATGCACATGACACACCAAAATATTTTCTCTCATTCCATTTCAAACAGAGGAATGTAGCTAGGTTTCCATTGAGGCATTTTTGTCATTCCAATTGAAGAGCCCTGGTCAACTGCTTGGATTTAATGTGATATATTGGCACAACCTTGTGGCATAAGCACATCATCGTGAACATCATGTCATTTATCCTCTATTTTGCATAGTAGTTTACACATTTTTAAAAAGCACTTGAAAAAAACAGTTTATAACTAGATCAGATGCTTATGCATTGGCCTCCAAGCTGTGTCAACTAACACTAATGATTCTGGTTGACCACACCGATTAAAATGTATAATTTTATATTCTTTGAAATAAAGCTTGCCCGTATTTGGTTTGATAAAAGGAGAATTTGCATCAAAACCTAAAAGGTTTCGTCAAAGTAAAACCAAATGCTTACCTCTGATTATTCACTGAAGCCAATAAGAAGTGCGTTCTTCCATCATTATAGTGCTTCTTATGTGTTTTAACTCTTGTTCCTTGTGTGTTCATCACGACCGCTCCATTCTCAAGCGTAATGCTGAATTCATCAGGCTGAAGTGATAAAAATGCAGATTAGAGTTAGTCCATTTCTTACCGTAAACATGACAAAATATGCAGATTTTATTATTTATTTATTATGCAGATTTTTTCAAAAGCCAATTATCACTGAAATGGTTGAATGGCATAAGGAACCAAACTAAGACATGTTGGTAACATATGCATTTGACATAAAGTTTGAATGGTTTTCTCAAAAGGTTTGTTTCACCAAGTATTTCCATACCCCTTCAATATGGTAGAAAAGTAGTCCACTCGCTTCTGATGTTCGAAAGTTGAGGCCTCCTTCAAATTTATCAAATGGTGAAATCTTTGCTGAGGATCCCAAGTAGCTCTCACCCATGAAATAGGCTTTATGTGATGCCTGTAATATAAATTAACACTGTTATACAGGATAGTCACACAATCAGTTACTGAAAGACAACAAAACGGGACACTTACAAAAGACTCCTCAGGGCAGCCACTACTGATGCCAATGGTGCCAGGCTCTTCTAAGAGGTTAAAGTCTTTTTTTTGGAACAGAAAGCCTTTGACACAACCCTTGAGACCAACCACGGCGAACAGCTCAGACCTGGAGTGACAGACATGTTGTCCTTGTATTTTTGTGGTTACATTCAACCTCAATCTTACAGTTTCATTATCACACGTACAGTTAACCAAACACCAAACGCATGTCTTTCCAGCTTTATTTATATAGCACATTTCAGACCAAAGGTAACTATGCTTTACATAATGACTATAAAAGTACATTTTAAAAAATTTAAAACAGGTGAAATTTTAAAATACATTTCAGAAAGAAAGGAGAACTTACTAAAATTACAAAAAAAAGAATAGAGTGCAACTAATAGATGACATTCACACTATTTTAAAGTCCATCATGTTTCTTAATCCATGTCACTTCTGTAATAAGTAAAGTCTAACCCAAGTGCTGTTGTTTACTGTTGCTGTGATGCTTTAAATAGTGATTTCATTTATCACAGAAAAAAAGCTATTCAAAATAACCTGGCAGGGCTTAGTAGCCAAATGGTTAGAGCATATGCCACACAGTTCTGATGAGCAGGATTCAGGAGTTTGCATGTTCTCCCTGTCCTTGCGTGGGGTTTCTCCAAGCACTCCAGTTTCCTCTCACATTCCAAAAATGTGCATGGTAGATTAATTGAAGACAAAATTACCCATAGGTGTGAATGTGAGTGCAAATAGTTGTTTTTGTGTGCCCAGTAATAGGCGGGCAACCAGTTCAGGGTGTACCCTGCTTCCTGCTAGAAAATAGCTGGGGGCCTTGTTAGAAAACGTGCCTTAGAAGATGGATGGATGGATGGATGGATGGATGGATGGCTCTGCCTGAAAAAGCAATGGCCCGCTGAACTCACCAACTGGTTGGGTAGCAACAACTGAAATTGTCATGAGGAAGGCTTGGCCACTGCCAAGACGGACATGGCCACGCCACTGCTCTGGCTCAGCTGTCTCACATTGGGACTGTAATTAGACACATTTAAGTGAGCGTTTTTGTCACTTTTGTTTTTTGCCAGTTCGTTGCCTTGCGTTAGTGAGTTGCATTCACTGCCTGTGGGACTCTCCACTCTACACGTAAGTTAGAGTAACCCTAGTCACAGCGATTCTGTGCTCTTTTGTTTGATCCTGTCCTGTTGAACTGTTAGTTTGCCCCATAGTCATTGGACCTTGCTCCAGGTCTTTTGGATCCCGCCTAGCTTAGCATTTTTGTACTTCTGCCTTGTCGGACTGCTACACAATGTATGACCCAGTTTCCGGAATAAACTACATTGAACATTATGCCTCTGCCTCAAAGTCCTGCATTTGGGTCCACCGCAGTACCGGAGGTTCGTGACTAAAATCAAGTGTTTTCTATAACTGCCATTGAGTATTTCACATCCCTGTAGAGTTATGCCTCTGGATTTCAATTGGGTTCAAGTCTGGACTTTGACGAGGCCACTCCAAAACATTCATTTTGACTTGTTGGTGTGTTTTTAGATTGTTGCCCTACTGCAGACTCCAAGTGAGTTTCATCTTAAGATCCCGAACTGATGGCTGAACATTCTCCTTGAGAATTTTCTGCTAAGAGCAAAAGTCATAGTTCCATTATTCACAGCATATTTTTCCAGGTTCTGAAGGAGTAAATCAGCCCAAGACCATCACACTACCATTATCATATTCATCTGCTGCAATTGTGTTCATTTTTTTCCTGAAATGCTACGCCACACACCTTCCAAAAAGCTCAAGTTTCATCTCGTCCATCCATATCGGATTCCCTCAAATGTTTTGGGAATAATTGTAATGATTTTTTTCCAACAGAAAAATTAGCCTTCATGTTATTTTTGATCAGCAGTATTTTCCACCCTGAAACTCTGTCATGGATGCCATTTTTGCCCAATCGCTTCTTTTTTATTATTATTATTATTTTATCAGGAACAATGACAAGATGGAAGGAGGACCAGGCAATTCTTTAGAAGTTGTTTTCAAGTCCCTTTTTGACCTCTTGAATGAGTCATTCCTATTCTCTTCAGGGAATCTTTGTATGCCAACCACTTCAGCGCTGTTCCATGTTTTCTCCATGTGAAGATAATTGCTCTCCTGATTGTTCATTGGAATCTAAAAGCTTTCAAAATGGCTTGTGTTTTCCTTTCCAGACTGATAGATGCCAATTATTTTATTGTATTTCTACGCTGTTTTGTTGGGTCATGCCATTTTGAAGCAGCTTTTTAGATATTTTGTCTGATTAATTCTTGATTTTGGTGGGACAGTTTCTGTTTAAAGGTCAGAGGATAGAGATGTTATGGGGTGTGCTAAAATTCATATTTGCATTGTTTGTTACATACATACATGTTGCTTCCATGAAATTGTCAACTATAGTTTAGCTAAAAATTGGGTTTTTATAATGAGCACTCCACAAACATACCCGAAGCACAAGACACTGGGGTGTAGTTTCTCAATCCATCAAAATGGCTACTGGAAGTGAAAAATTCATCATGACGCTACACCCTATAAACAATGGCGAGAAAAAGGCTGGAATAGGAGGAGGAAGAGGAAGAGACTTCATTTAGAACAGTTAAGAGTGCATCAATGCTCCACATTATGTTAATCTTGTGCAGAGTGCCCTTACCCATTCACAATTCCCGTTATAGACCAGTGCAATACCAATTGTGCAAAGGGAGCAGTTGAAATGACGAATTCTACGAATACTGATTGGACCAGCTGGTTATGAGGGTGTGGCCCAACAAGGCAGAAAACAGTAGGTTTGCTGATCAAGAATTTAATACCTTAATTGCCAAAGGGAAAAAACTGCTTGAATGTGTGCTAGTTTTGACTTGCATTGCATTCCGTTGCAGTGTCTGTTGATTTGTCACATAGTCATAAATACAGACAACAGTTCTGAAAAGTACTGCATGGGTCTTTTTTCCTACAGTCTGGTGCATAACAACTGTAACAGAGTTTTAAGAGGCAGCACGGTGGCGCAGTTGTAAAGCATTGGCCTAACATTTCTGAGGACTGGGGTTCAAACCTGGCCCCACCTGTGTGGTGTTTGCATGTTCTCCCTGTGCCTGCATGGGTTTTCTCCGGGCACTCCGGTTTCCTCCCACATCCCAAAAACATGCATTAATTGGAGACTCTAAATTCCCCCTAGGTGTGATTGTGAGTGCGACTGTTGTCTGTCTCTTTCGGCCCTACAATTGGGTGGCAACCTGTTCAGGGTGTACCTTGTCTCCTGCCTGTTGGTAGTTGGGATAGGCTCCAGCACTCCCACGACCCTTGTGAGAGGATAAGTGGCAAAGAAAATGGATGGCAGGATGGATGGATGGATGGAGTTGAGGGTATGTAC
Organism: Syngnathoides biaculeatus; assembly: GCF_019802595.1. Classification (NCBI taxonomy): domain Eukaryota; kingdom Metazoa; phylum Chordata; class Actinopteri; order Syngnathiformes; family Syngnathidae; genus Syngnathoides; species Syngnathoides biaculeatus. The sequence continues at coordinate 1,684,465 of NC_084662.1, read as the reverse complement.
AAGGAAATCATCACCTCTTGTCTGTGCTGCTTCCCAACAACACTGTGGGGGCTATAAGATTTATTTCTCTTGCTAGCGGTTAAGGTTCTGATGGCCGCAAAAAAATATATATATATATTTGGCACTGCAGCTGATTTCAGCCTCTATCTCTATATCCAATGCTTTCTGCTAAGTCTTTTTCAAAATATGCCCATTCAAAGTGATCAGCAAAGAGTTTGGAATACTTGCTTGACACCAATAGCTGACCACGCTTTCTTTCCTTGTTAGGGTGAGGGTTCTTTCCCGATCAACTTCTTACATTTTCCTTTTTCATTTGAAAAGCCAGAATCATTTCTACAACCACATTCCATATAATAAACCATCGTAACATTGATAAATCATGTGACAACAAATATACAAGTATGGGAACAACAGCATGGAACAATAGCACACAACGCCAAATGAACAAGCTGTTTGACTAGTGTTACATTACAGCACCTGATAGAGCGGAAGACTAGAAGGCGCTAGATGCAAAAAGCAGAAGCCACATTCTGAGTCATATTCATCAATTTAACTATAACCACTTTGATATGGTAGAGGTGGTTTGTAAAGGGGTTCCAGAATTATCAAGAAGATTTTAACGTCTTTGTTCTCTGACCTTTAAGTTATTTGTTGATTGAGCAGATCTTTAAGTAATCATCTTATCGTGGTGGAGGGGTTTGTGTGTCCCTGTGGTCCTCGGAGTTCAGTTGTCTGGGGGCTTCACACCCCTTGTAGGGTCACCTATGTCAAATATTTCCGAGGTGACCAGACAAAGAACTGCTCCTTTGAAGCCTTATGATGAGTAAAAATAATGGGTCTAGGTTTCCCTTGTCCTTATGTGGGTCACCGAGGCCCCACTCCTGAGCAAGGCCTGGAGGTGGGGGTCAAAGGTGTGTACCTGCTGACTACAGAGCTGTTGCCATAAGGTAGTCGATGCCTGTCGCTGGGGCAATCCCGAACCCGTTGGTTGACACCCACGGTAAGGGATGCCGTCCAGCTGAAGAAAGAGTCCTCTTGGACTTTTTTGGCCTGTGGTACTCTTGAGGGAGCTGGTTGGTACTGGCTTGCCAAGCGGAATACAGCTTTGGTGATTACTGAGGCAAAAACCCGGGCGTAGGAGGAGTTCGATGAGGCCATGGAGAAGGCCTTCTCGACTGTTTTGAAGATATTGTGGTCCCCCTTCCAATGTATTCGGGTCTTGTTCATGGGTGGGGGGAAGAATGGAACCAGAGATCAACAGGCAGCTAAGCCAAAAGGCAAAGCTTTCTGTTTACTGGTCAATCTACAATCCTACCCTTACTTATGGTCATGAGCTGTGGGTTATGACCGGAAGATCCCAGTTATAAGCGGGCGGAATTAGTTTCCTCCACAGCGGTTGTTTGAGATAGACTGAAAATCTTTGTCATCAGTGTAGTGTTGCTGCTCCTCCGCATTGAGAGGAGCTAGATGATGTGACTGGGGCATCTGATTTTGCTGGCTCCTAGACACCTCCCACTGAATGTCCCACCGGGAGCAGACTCCAGGGATTCTTGGACGCTGGAGAGACTATGCCTCTCGGCTTGATTGGGAATGCTTCAGGATCCCCTTGAAGAAGACCAGAAGGAAGTTGCTGTGGAGAGGGAAGTCAGGGCTTCCCTGCTAAAGTTACTGCCCCTGCAACCAGACTTCGGATAAGTGGAGAAAAATGGGCGGATGGATGGATAGAATTTGGCACAGTGCAGACCGGTTGCACATCTGCTTCACAGATGGATTTTGGCACAGTGCAGACTGGTTGCACATCTGCTTCACAGTTCACAAGACCAGTGTCCAAATATGGCCTCAGCTTTGTGGAGTTTGCATGTTATCCCTTTGCCCGAATTACCTTTCTCTGGGTACTCTGTTCTTCTCCCACATTACAAAACATGCATAGTAAGTTAATTGGCAACTCCAAATTGTCCGTACGTGTGTTTGTATGTATGTGTCCTGTATGTGTGTGTCCTGCGATTGGCTTGTGACCAGTTGAGGGTGTACCCTGCCTATGGTCTAGAGTCAGCTAAGATAGGCTCCAGCACACCTGACGAGGGAGGATAACCGGTGAAGATAAGAGGTACAGCAAAGGGATTGATGGATGAATGATGATTTTAAACATTAAAGTGCGGTAACTATACCAAAATAGAAGAATTAGAGAATGGAGCTGATAATTTTGCCACAGATATGGCGCATCCACTAGATTTTGTTAAGATTTTTGAGTGTTGGCCAAACCAGTGGTGTCAATAGGCTCTGTTATAGCCAAAATGTTGTTAAATCACCCATAATTTGGTGGGATTTTTGGTATTTTTCTTTCATATATTTTTTTTTAACCCAAAAAGTACAGTGGTGCATTGAGATGCGAATTTAATTTGTTCCTGGATCACACTTGGAATGTCAACATACATTTTCTTAGCCGCTTATCCTCATGAGGGCCGCGGGAATGTTGGAGCCTATCCCAGCTTTCAACGGGCAGGAGGCAGGGTACACCTTGAACTGGTTGCCAGCCAAATCCACTTGTAACTCTAAACACTCATATCTCAATTCATCTTTCCCCATTGTGATGAATGGACATGCCATTAATCCGTTCCTGCCTCTCTGTCAACCTCCAAATATTTTTTAAGGAAAAATAGGAAGGAAAAACCGCACTCTATAATCTTGAACTTCATAAAACACAGGGTGATAAAAATAATTAAATAAATGTACCTCATGCTCTCGTGTTTCACCCATGAGTCTGTGGCACCAGGAGACACAATTGTATTGTACAGTCATGCAGACAAATAAAGAAGACTTCTTATGCTTCTGTTCTATCACTTAATAGATTGGTCACTATGTGTGTTTTTTCATCATAGCATTTCAAATATATTTCTTCAGGGTCCTAAAACAATGACTGTTACCATGTGAATGGTGCTTTTCCATTCATCCATCCATTTTCACCTGATTATCTGTGGTCGGGTTACGTTCACAGTACCTTAATCATGGAAGCCTAAACTTTCCTCTCCCCAGCCACTTAATCCAGCACTTTTGGGGGGATGCTGAGGCGTTCCTAGGCCAGACAGGAGGTATAGTCACTGCAGTGTGTCCTGGGTCATCCCCATGGTCTCCTTTTAGTGGGATATGCCTGGACCACCTTACCACGGACTCCTCCAGAAGGCTCCCTAATCACATGCCCGAGAACCACATCTGGCTCCTCTTAATATGGAGGAGCATCGGCTCTACTCTGAACCAAGATCTAAGTGAGAGCCTGGACACCCTGCGGAGGAAACTCATTCAGGGTGCTTGGAATCTTATTCTAGGTAGCACAGTGTGGCAGCTGTAGAGCGTTGGCCTCACAGTTCTGAGGACCGGGGTTCAATCCTGGCCGCGCCTGTTTGGCGTTTGCATGTTCACCTCGTGCCTGCATGGTTTCTCTTCACTCTGGTTTCCTCCCACATCCCAAAAACATGCATTATTGAAGAATTGCCCCTAGGTGTGACTGTGAGTGCCACTGATCTCTGTCTGAATGCGCCCTGCGATTGACTGGCAACCAGTATACTGCTTCCTGCCCGATGACAGCTGGGGTTGGCTCCAGCACTTCCACGACACTCGTAAGGATGAGTGGGTCCCAAAATGGATGGATGGAATCTTATTTTTTTGGTCACAACTCATAACTTGTGACCATAGGTGAAGGGCAGACATGTAGATGGGTAGACAATGGTAAATCGAGAGTGTTGCCTTTTGGCTTAGCTCCTTCTTCATCACAATGGACCTCTACAAAATCCACATCAGGGAAGATGCTGCACCTGTCAATCTCACGCTCCATTCTTCCCTCACTCAGCAGACACTCACAATATATTTGGGCCTGCCAGGTCGGACTGACAGCTTCCCCACCATTGGAACCAACACACCACCAGGTGATGATCAGTTGACAGTTTTGCTCCTCTCTTCATCAGAGTGTGCAAGACATGCAGCCACAAGTCCAATGACATGACCGTAAAGTTAATCATGAACTGCGACCGAGCGTGTCATAGTGCCACACAAACAGACATATGAACACCCTAATCCTGATGCTTGAACATAGGGTTTGTTAGGGGGTGTTTTTCCCAATCACACCTTTCAGGTCTCTGCATTGCAAGTCCCCAACAGAATGTTGGAGTTCTGATCAGGACCACTCTCCAGCAACCCATACAAACACTCCAAAAAAGGTGCTTTGTCTGAACAGCTTTTTTGTGCATTAGCCCAAATGACAGTCATGACCTGTCTCTCATTCCCGAAGGCGGAAGGTGGCTGTCCTCTCCTCCACTGGGGTGAACCCCAGCGTACAGGTGGTAAGCCAGGGGGCGATAAGTATACCCACAACTCCTCAGCGCATCTCACTCCAAAGTGGAAGAGAGAACACCCCCTATTGTGAGGACTGGTACCAGACCCCAAGCTGCGTGTGGAAGCAAACTTCTCCATTTCACACACCGGCTCAGGCTCCTTCACTGCCAAAGAGGTGACATTCCACATCCTTAGACCCAGCTTCTGTGGCCAGGGATCAGACCACCAAGGTCCCTCGCTCACTTGGGCTACCACCGAGCTCACACTGCAGATGACCCCTGTGGCCCCTCCCACGGGTGATGAGCCCATGGGAAGGTAGACCCACGTTACCAATTCGGGCTGTGTTCAGCAAGGCTGCATTGATGCAGACCCAGCCAACAGGCACCTTCGAGCCCCACCTGGCTCTAACAGATCAATCATTCCCATAAAGAAAAACAATATAGAGCCAGAGATCTCGTGGTAAGCATTTTCTCAATTTTGGGAGAATTTATTTGCCACTCTAGTTTGTATATTTTCACTGTATGAGAAATATTCTGTGAAGTTCACGCTTATCAAATTCAAAAATCCATTTGGACAACTCACCTAGATTGGAGAATGTGTGAGGGAGCCCCCCCTATGTAGATATCTGAGAAAGGCAGAGTAGTTTTGGGATTCTCCATAGATTTAACATGGCTCTTGTCTACCAGAAGGATGACCTTCTTTGACTGATGGTAGATTACTGATATCTGTTTAATGACCAAATCACAAGCAGGAAATAGTTTTGAATAAAAAAAATATATACAGGACATGTTATTAAACTTATAAAAATAAAAGAAAACTTACCTCATGATATCTTGCATCATTTATTTTTAATTTTGGTATGTTATCCTCCAAAAGTTTAGGCCCATCATTGAAGCCAAAGTCATACATTAGACGCAAAAATCCATTTTTTATGTCTAAAAGAAAAAAATTATCCTGGGAAAAATAGAAGAATGAAAATATATAAGATACGCATCTATCTAGTGTGTGTAGGTAGTACTGTCGACTGCACAGCTTGTAACATTTTCATAAGGGTGAGTTAATTTAGTAATTTAATGTATGTATCCATCTCTTTTTCTATACAAATAGTCACAGGCTAAGTTAAGACTTGATTTTTAAATAGTCAAGCTCACAAAGATACACTGTACAACTAATAAAATATAAAAAAAAACATAACAGTAAACATCTATTTTTTTCACAGTTAACTTTTGTGCTGGAGTGAAAGAGTGCCCCTTGTCTTAGTTATTGTAGTTTTACTTACAGCATTGACCATGATGAAAAGGACGCCATCGTTTGCAACTGTTCGCACTGAAATATCAAATCTTGTGACATAACCAAATTTTCCCCTCCTCTCTATTTTATTGATCAGTGCATAGCCCTTTCCATCAAACAAATAGCTAGCAATACGACTCTGTGAAAAAGCCAGCTTGTACCTGAAATTACAAGGAGAAACAACATTAGATCAGTATAGAATATATTCAGGTCTCACATTAGACAATGTTAACAAAATACTGAATATCTATCAGCACAGAAAACCTGATGTCTATCCTTATTTGTTTTGCATTTATGAAAATTTATTACTAATTTGATTACACTTTCTATGATGTCCTGCAAGTGTCTAGTTGGTACAGTAATTTTGGTAATTTAATAACATTAAATTTCAAATGATCATTTGTTGTTTGTAATGTATAAGGCTATTTGATACCCTAATGATAATCAAGTCTTTAAAAAGGAAAAGTTGATGTTTTCATAAACACTAAGATACTGTACTTCATAGTGGTGATCTCCAAAGCAAAAGTCAAACAATCCTTAAGAATGTTTAGAGTGGAAAAATACCTGGAACATGGTGTTGATGCAACCACATCCATTTTGTGAGTGTTTTTGAAATTATATAGACTGATCACATCATTGTTCAGCGAAGCCAACTCAATGCAGCCCACAAATGGAGCAAGAGCCAAAGGTGGTGGAAGCTGAATTGAAACAATTGAACACAGCAAAATTCAGGTAAAAATGGAAATTATTAAATTGGGAATAATTTGTTCATATATAAGATTAAAATACACTGGCATCTGGTGGAACACCCCCAACAAAGAACACCATGTCTTTCGGGTCAATGTCAAAAAGTGAATCGGTTCCTGGAGATTCGCCTTTCTGAATGAACTTCTGTTCATCTGTAGATCTCTGGCTTGGTATGATAAGATAGATTTTTCCATGTCTACCCAACCTAGCAAGAAAGAAAACATGTAATGACTTCACTTTGAATGAAATACGTATGACAGGAGTGAAACACTCATGATATTACCTTTCTACTTTTATGTAGTTGAAGACAGCAGGCCATTGACTGACAGGTTTTGAACTCAGCGGGATTTCAACATATTCACCACCTAGATTATACATGTACACCAAGTTGTCATTCTTGATGGCAAGTCCCATGTAGTCTTTCCTACCCTATGGGTACAGTAGTAAGCAAGGAAAGATTTATTAATTATACTAAATATAATTAGTCATGGTAAAAAAAAAAATCCATCTATTTTCTAAGTCGCTGATCCTCACAAGGGTCGTGAAAGTGCTGGAGTCTATCCAACCTATCTTCAGACAAGAGGCGGGGTCTACCCTGAACTGGTTGCCAGCCAATCGCAGAGCACATAGAGACAAACAACCACTCGCACTCAGAATCAAACTTAAGGGTAATTTGGAGACCCCAATTAATCAATGTTTTTGGGATGTAAGAGGAAACTGTAATGGGGGAATTTGCAAACCCTCCACAGGTGAGGCCCAGACTTGATCCCCAGTACTTAGAATTATGTTGTTCGCTCTTTAACCAGTCACGCCACTGTGCTGGTGCAAAAATAGATTACGGGGAAAATGATTTTACGTATTAGAATATTTCAGTTCAAACTGTACACTATTATGATGTGGAATTTATTTTGTTTTGCAATATAAGAATAGATCTGTCAGGAACGAGACTCGAAGGCGGACCCAAATGCACGACTCAGATGACAGGCAAGCAGTGAGGAATAAGCCTTTATTCATTCCAGCGTCAGGTACCAGGGAGTCAGTCCAAACAAGCAATAGGATCAGCAACGGCAGGCTTACGGGGTAGAACGGGAGACAGGCGTTGGTTGGTACACGGGAGGTTGGCGTCAGGAATGCGGAAGTGCGGGTATAAGGCATGCGAGGCAACAATCTGGTGAAGACCAGTCGTCCCCTGGGCCCTATAAATACTGTGGTTAATCAGCCAGGATGAGGCGCCTCCTAATCAGCGCCGGTGTGCTGGGCCATGCCCAGCCAGGGCTGGAAGGCAGGATCATGACAATATCAAATATTTTGTTAAGGTGGAATGGTGGATCAGCTGGAAAGTGTTGGTCTCACAGTTCTGAGGTCTCGGGTTCGATCCCGGACCCACCTGTATGGAGTTTGCATGTTCTCCCACGTCCCAAAAACATACAACATTAATTGGACACTTTAAATTGCCCCTATGTGTAATTGTGAGTGGAACTGTTGTATGTGTTTATATGCCCTGTGATTGGCTGGAAACGAGTTCAGGGTGGATGCTGCCTCCTGCCTGTCTATAGCTGGGATTGGTTTCACCACTTCCGCGACCCTTGTGATGATAAGCAGCTAAGAAAATGGATTTTGTTAATATAATCAGCCACAGCTTCAATGCAGCAATATGGGGGGAACTAGACACTGCAAACTGTAAGCTGGTCCGGAGCACGGGTAAATGCAGAGGTTTACATCAGGAAAGGCCTTTGGCTTAAAACTTTGCTAAACAAATATGGGCGTTAATCTAAAGAATCCCATACCGGAGCCCGGGTTAACAACAACCGCCCCTAGGACCTTTAACCCGCAGGGAGTTGGTGGAAATTCACCTAGTGTAGGTGTAAGATTAAGGAGAGGTGGAAAACATGTTCTTAAGCAGAACTAGACAAGAAAAGCACAGTGTAGAATTTAATGTGGGAACTTTGAATGTTGGGACTTTGACAGGAAAATCTTGGAAGTTGGTTTACATGGTGATAAGGGGAAAGGTCAATATACTGTGTGTCCAGGAGACCAGGTGGAAAGGCAATAAGGCTAAAACTTTAGGGGCAGGGTTTAAATTATTCTACCATGTACAGTAGATGGGACGATAAATGGGGGTAGGGTTTTTTTTTAACAGAAGAGTTAGCTAAAAGGCACCACACTGGACGATTGGTTTGCACATCTGCCTGACAGTTTTGAAGACTGGCGTTCAAATCCTGGCCCCATCTGCGTGGAGTTTGCATGATCTCCCTATGGCTGTGTGGGTTTTCTCAGGGTACACAGAGTATTTTACATTTCACCAGAATATGGCAGTAGCGGTGTGGCCACATCCGTGTTGCCTTGATGACCTTTTGTCATCATTTCAACCCAAAAACAAACATGGCAACTGTAGCTAAAAAAAGAAAAGTTGAGATCGAGCGTGTCATAGTGCCACACAAATCAGGTTCAAATCCAGCCACGCATGTGTGGAGTTTGTATGTTCTCCATGTGCTTGCATGGATTTTCTCCATTTAATTCGGTTTCCTCCTACATCCCCAAAACATGTATGGTAGTTTACCTTAAGACTCTAAATTTACAATATATTCAATAGCTGCCCTGCAATTTGCTGGCGCACAGTTCATGGTGTACCCTGTCTCTTGCCCAAATATTGCTGGGAACAGCTTCCGCACACCTGCAACCCATGTGAGGATAAGCGGTATGGAAAATGATGATCTTAAACTTTAAAGATGATGAACGCCTTGGGAATGCCCGACAAACACAATCTTGGGCTATTAAGTTTGAAAGTGTGTCAAAAGTTTCGACTGGTACTATACACCAATATACTGCAAACCCCAATACACAAACCACAATAACACACAATAACACACAATTTTAAATGTCACTAATGATAGCAATAAGCATCTCTGGCAGATACCCCCTTTCTAAGTTCATGATGGTCAATTCACAATAGTATCATAATATCCTTACGTTTCTGTCTCCCAAATATAAAATGAAACGATCTTCTATCGGATCCTTGTCAGGGTCAACTCTCATAAATAGGCTGATGGACGTCACTGCCTTAAGATCTTCTAGGTTTGTATCAGCATGTATCTCCACTGAAGACTGACCATTGAACTTCATGGACACTTGAACCTAGGGAAGAAAGTATGGCAATGCTAAATTTTAACATCCGGTTTAGTTGCCTTTTTGTGCTGTTTCGTGTTCGTGATGCTTGGGAAATGATTACTTTATGGATGAAAACAGTATAAATATTATTATTTTGTGTAGATTCAACAGTAGCCAATATCTGGATACCATAGATCCAGGTAGTCTTTTAAAATTAGCTTAGGTTAGTGTGACTGATATTATTAATTTCTCGTGTGACCATGATACAAAACCATGACCACAATACATTTAAGAATGTCATCGATGTCACTAAATTCACATTCAGAATTCAAATCAATTAGACCACTTTGGAAAATCTATAATGGTATACTTTGTCTGGAATGGCATTTGTGATATTAGAGATGTAGCTGAAGCTAATGTGATGCATTCTGTGTGAGCTTACCTTCTTTGCCACACTTCTAGCCTGGGCTATGAGTTCTCTGATTCTCATGACATTGACGGTTATGTTATTCACAGGCTTCTTCTGCTCAACCACCTTCAGCTTATCCAAGAGCTCAGGAACAAGAAAATGAAGGTGATCCACTGAAAATAACATTGAACAAAATACTGATCATGAAAAAAGTGATGGAAATTCAACTTTGATTTACAAAATAATGTACATTTGCTTATCATAAATTGCAAATAGTTTTGGCAAGTAGATCAATTATCAGTGAATAACAGGGACTTGGACAATCCTTTATTAGGGTACGGTCGACATTGGATGCCCAATGACATAAAACATGAAACAAAAAGAAAAAGTTTCTGAAGGACATGGAATGTTCTGAAAAGACAAAATACGTAAGGCACTTCATCTCAGTTCAATAGACCTGTACATATTTTTTTCCAACCGCTACTTATCCATGGTACCTCGACTTACGAATGTCTCTGGTAATGAAAAATTCAGGTTACGAAATAGCTCCTCGGAAAAAATATTGTCTGTAGCTACTAAGGAAAATTCAGGATACGAAAGGACAAGATCGGCGCTGGATTCGCAGCCCCCAAATTTTACCGAACATAAACTTTATCTTGGTTTGTGTGGCGCAATGGAGCTGCTCTCCCACAGGCAAATGGGATAGCATCTTTCTGGCATCGCATTGGCTAGGAGAGACGTCAGTCATTACCCATGATGCGTTTCATTTTCCTTGGACAATCAACTGTCCCCAAATTACGCTACTGCTGTCACGCACTAGCAAATATTGGTAGAGTTCGAATTTTTTGTGTGTTTTTTGTTTGTTTTTTTGCAATATTATTCATCTTTCTTCACCATGGTTCCCAAGACACTCTAATGGAATTAAGTGGTATTCATGTGTACTTTTGTATGTATATTTCCTTTCAGCTCTCAAATGTTTTCCTCCTCCTCCGTCCCCATGATGCTTTCTACTTGCCATTCACCCTTCTTTTTGCATAGTTTCCCAACACCCAAGGTAAATGAACATAATGTTTATTATTCTTTACATTATGTACTTTGAATGTCTATTTTTGGCGGTTCAGGGGGCTTGGAACAGATTAGGCCATTAATATGTAGATTGCTCTTCTACTTGAGAAAAATTTACATCACGAAATAACTTCCGGAATGGATTAATTTCGTAAGTAGATGTACCACTGTATTTGCTTTAGTTTGTGAAGGAAGCAAGTCTCACCAATAAGCAACAACAGATGCTGTCTGGACTGAAAAGTTTGCGACATTATAGCGTTGTTTCCTGAAACAGTTCATGAGATAACATACCTGATTCCTTTGCAGAGATTATGGCTTGCTCATAGCCAGATGTCGAGTATTTGTTCTTGCTCAGATTATCGGCCCACTCCTCTACTTTGTTACCGATAGGCGTAATGGTGTCAAGCACTGCTGCTGATCGGTTAAGAGTTCCCTCAGCCACCTTTAGTGTGTACTCCAGTCTCTGATTAGTTCTGGCTGGAAGGGTGAGACAATATCTGGTGAGCTAATTAAGATGCGCAGGGTTACAGCATAAACTTAGAAACAGATTTTTTTTCTTTCAATTAAAAAAAAAAATACTTTTGAAAATTTTATTTTTGTGGCGGCACGGTGGCACAGATGTAAAGCGTTGTCCTCACAGTTCTGAGGACATGTGTTCAATCCCGGCCCCGCCTGTGTGGAGTTTGCATGTTTTCTCCATGCCATCGTGGGTTTTCTCCGGGCACCCGGTTTCCTCCCACATCCCCAACACTTGCATTAATTGGTTGTCTGTCTCGATTTACCCTGCGAATCGGTGGGAACCAGTTCAGGGTGTACCCTGCCTGCTGCCCATTGACAGCTGGGATAGGCTCCAACTCTCCCGCGACCCATGTGAGGATAAGTAGTTAATAAAATGGATGAATAGACAATTTTTGTCTGGATTTTAATCATAATAATGCATTTCTAAGCTAAAATAGTGGGTAGACCTTCTGTATTTTTCATTTTATGAGCATATGTACCAGGGGGTAAAATAGTGACAATAACACTTAAAATGTATTTTCAAAACATAGTCTTTTAGTTTTCCCATAGGTTCATCATCAGCGGGAGGTCGGGTGCAGTGTGAGCTGGGTAGTGGATGAAATCAGGGACCTTGGTTATCCGATCCCTTGCTATAGAAGCTGTTTCTAGGGATGTCAAATGTCATCTCTCTGGCAGAGAATGAGCCTGAGCTGGTGTGTGAGGTTGAGAAGTTCCAACTATATATAATCAGGCTCGCTTTCACACATTGCTTGGGCTCTGGTACCAGTCCTCTTTAGAGGAGCTGACCCTGTAACACTCTGGAGTTGCTCATGGTGAGAGACGCTGAGGAGGTGTAGGTATACTTAATATGGGCAGCTGTGGCACCTGTACATTGGAGTTCACCCCAGTGGAAATTAGCCTCCCTCTGCCTTAGGTTGAAGACACGGGTTGTGGCTGTTGTTTGTGCCAAACAGCAGTTCAAAGTACCCACTCTGTTTCAAGTCTTTAGAGGGTGCACTGGGGAGCACTCCCACTGGGGAAACCATCGTTCTGCTGGGGAACTTCAATCCTCACGTGGGCAGTGACGTTGAGACCTGGAAGGGTGTGATTGGGAGAACACCCCCAATCAGAACCCGAGTGTGTTCTGTTATTGGACCTCTGTACTCACCACGGATTGTCCATTGTCCATAACAATCACCATGTTGAAGCATCAGGGTGTCCACACATTCACTTGGCACCTAGGTCAGAGTTCGTTGATCATGTCATTGGACACACGGCCGCATGTCTTGGACACTCGGATAAAGAGAGGGGTGGAGCTTTCAAGTTTTTACCATGTGGGGGTGAGTTGGCTCTAATAGTGGTCGAAGATGCTGGTTCAATGTGACAGGCTAAAATGTACCGTGATGGTTTGCTGGGTACTGGCAGAATCCCCTGTCAGAAGGGGTTTCAACTTCCGCCTCCGACAGAGCATTTTCATGTTCAGGGGAAAGGCAGGGCACATTCAGTCCAAGTGGACCTTTTTCTGCGCATCCATTATTGCGGCGGGCGACCGAAACTGTGGGCGTAAGGTGGTTGTTACCTGTCGTGGTGGTAATACCCGAACCCGGTGGTTGACACAGCAGTTATGGATGCCGTCAACTTGAAGGAGTCCTATTGGGCTTTTTGGCTTGGTTGCAGCTGGCCAAGCGAAATGCAGCTTTGTCGATCACTGTGGTGAAAGCCACAAGTATGGGAGTAGTTCAGTTAGGCCATAGAGACAGACTTTTGATGGCTTTAAGGAAATTCTGGTCCATCAGGCAACGTCTCAGGAGAAGTAACCAGTGCACCATGTATGTAGTGGGTATGGGGCACTACTGTCTTCAACCTGGGACGTTGTGATTCAGAGGGAAGAATACTTTGAAGACCTTCTCAATTTCACCACCACACATTCCCATGTAGAAGCAGTGTCTGGGATCTTCAAGGCAGGCTCTCTAATTTCTGGGCTTGCGGTCACCGAGGTGGTTAAAAAGCTCCTCAGTGGCAAGGCCACGGGAGCGGATGAGATTCTCCTGGACTTCCTCAAGGCTCTGGAAGTTGTACGGCTGTCCTGTTTGACACACCTCTGCAACATCGCATGGACATCAGGGACATTGCCTCTGGAGTGGCAGATTGGGGTGATCGTACCCCTTTTATAGAAGGGGGGCCAATGAGTATGATTCAGGAGGAGCATTGTGGTTTTTGTACTGGCCGTGAAACAGGAGGGCAGTTCTTCACCCTCAGCAGGGTCCTCGAGGGTGGATGGGAGTTCACCCAACCAATCAACATCTGTTTTGTGGACTTGGAGAAAACATTCGTTCCTTGGGGAGTCCTCTGTGGGGTGCTTTTGGTACCAAGCCCAAAGCATTCCCAAAATACCCTGATAGTAATATCAAATGAGAGTTTTAACATTGCTGGCAAAACATTCAACTGTCTTATACCTGTCTGAATTTCATTAATATCCTGAACCATTTCTTCAAGTTTTTGAGTGTTTTTATCCAAGGTTTCCTTTGTCTCTTCAATGTATTTGACTTTGTCAACCACCTCAGCTTCTACCTCTGCAATCAGAATGATGTAAACATGGAATAATAATTTTCTACAGAAATGCCGGAATCACTGACGTTTGAGGGTGACTTACCTCTTTGTTCAGAATGCAATGAAACAGACTCCTTAAAAACGCTCTCACACTTTGCCACTAGATCATTAAGCTTCATGTGGATCTCAGTGACAGACTGAAGCATGGAAGACAAAAAGACAAAGCAACTTAATGAAACGAGAATACAGAATATGTTTATAATATATTACTTACATCATTTGCTGTGTGGGATAGGTTCACTGTCGCAAGTGTTGTGATATTGCCATCACTGATGTATTTCACTATGTTGGTGTAGACATTGGCAGCGCTTATGGCCTTTTGCACAAAGCCATTGGCATCACTCTTTCGCAGGTCCCTGAAGCAAAGAACATAAGCTTTAGTGTTATTACCCACTAAGATAGACATCCCACACCTAGTTCTCCAGGTTCTTCAGCCAACCCATGGAATCACACACACAACACACAAACAGACTGAAGAAAAACATTGGAGTGGAAATCATATTTATGTTTGAATATAGAATAGTTCTTAACATTGCATTAATAAACAAATTAGATTCCAGCAACAACATATTATAATTAGAACCAAGTTAATAGAGAACAAATCTTACACCAATCTCATAGGCTTTATCAGTATCGGCCAGTATTTAAGCAGTGTTTGCTGACCGGCTCTAATGTCACAATTTACTGATGTGATCAATGACAAATTGATCCCCATCATGTACAAGTTATTGATGTACTGTAAATACCTGAGAACCAATAAAGTGATGGCAGTAAAGTCACTGAGGGTGTAGTGGTACACTTGCCTGACTTTGGTGGAGGCAGCGTGGGTTTGGTTCCCACTTAGTGATGGTGTGAATGTGAGTGCAAATGGTTGTCCATGTCAACCAACTGGCGACCAGTTCATGTTTTACTCCACCTTTTACCTGAAGCCAGCTGGGGTAAGCTCTAGTGCCCCATGACCCATAAACAGCATAGGTGGTGTTGAGAATGGATGGATGTCAGCAGTGTGGGAAAGACAACAGTTAATGCCTAGATTAGACTATAATACAAATTTGGACTTTCTCGATTGCACTGTCAGACTACTGCAATAAAATCTTGTATTTCAATCCCACAGAATGCCATTTATTACGATAATTGGGCTTTATCCTGTCAACTGAAATGTGACCAGGTTCACTCGTTACTGTCGCATTGACAACAATAACGGATCTCATCGACTGTATTATAAGGAAAAATGGGGGAAAATTTGTTGGTGGAAACCGGTGCTCAGGAGACAAAATCAGTTTAAGGCAGTGGCAAACTACAGCCCGCGGGCCAGATCTGGCCCGTTGGTCTTTTTAATCTGGCCCACTGAAGATTGGTAGAGTATTAACGTTTGGTGTGAATGATTATATTCATTCCATTTTCACTTGCAATAACAGCCATTTCATTCTCTAGGTGGCACAGTCGGTGCAGTGTCTTGATTTAGCGGCGTGAAAGCTATTTCTTGTTATCTGTCTTTTTCTACAGGTCACATCAAAACCCATCTACAACAATGTTAAAGAAAAGAAAAGTCAA
Organism: Syngnathoides biaculeatus; assembly: GCF_019802595.1. NCBI lineage: Eukaryota > Metazoa > Chordata > Actinopteri > Syngnathiformes > Syngnathidae > Syngnathoides > Syngnathoides biaculeatus. The sequence goes on along the minus strand of NC_084662.1, from coordinate 1,668,858 downwards.
CAGTGAGTACCTGGTGTTTAAGAAAGAATGGATGCCTAAATACCTTTTGACTGAAGTCCAGTCCAAGAAGTAAGTCTTTTTTGCCAAGAAACTGTTGCGGTTTTAACAGAATACAACATCAGCTGTCACCTTTTTATCAAACATGCTAATTACGCCAGCAACCTTTCTTCACCAGAACGTACGGCAAAACACCTTTGTTCGAGCATCTTCCTTCTAACAAGCTAAGCAATCTAAGTTATTTATTGGCACTCAAACTAGCAACAGCTAGCAAGCCTTTCTCCGAGGAGGAGTTTCTTAAATAATGCATGATAGAAACAGCAAGCATTTTATGTCCTGAGAGCAAGAACAAATTTGTAGAAATAAGCTTATCACGCAGGTCAGTGACTTGCCATATTGAGGTAATAGACGAACACTTAAAGCCCCGCTGACACGAAAACCATGATTTTTTGTATGTTTTTCATTAAAAAAAAAAAAAAAAAAGGTAGCCCATCCGTTTTTTCACCACACAACATGATTCTGACGTATATGGCTTTTTGTAACTCCCGCCATGAAAATCCTCTCGAGGGATTTGTTTTGGAGAAGAAGCAAGAAGTGACGTCAGCATGAGCACACTCAGGCATCTCGTGTGTTTATAGTAGTTTCAACTGCTGGAAAGTAGCTCTTTGTTCCTTCATATTAGCCAAAATGTCGGCCTGTTGTTTCGCTGGATACTGTTCGAACGCTTGGGAGGATGGATTTACTCGTCATACTTTTCAAAAAGACCCTGTTTGGCGTGAAAAATGGATTACGTAGGTGCAAAGGACGAGAGCGTTGTGGGTTTCAAATAAGAGGTAGCTGTGTATAAAGCTACAAAAAAAAAATACAATAGCTGGGGGGAAGTAATCCTCTCAGAATGCAGGTGGCGCCACGGGGGTGGCGCATTGTAATATTGCCCTGGTCACTTCACTCGATTGTGAGATATTCTCTTCGAAAAGAGCTTCCGTTTCCCAAAGCAGGTGCCACTGCATGTTTTCAGTGGCTAATTTCCTGGTGTAACATCTGCTGATGACATTGCAGGCAATATGGCTACCACTTGGATGTTGAATGAGATTTCCGCAACTTTCCGCATGGATGACACTCTCCCCTCATATTTATATTTCAGGTTTTCATTGTTGTCAGAGAAATAAATGAAGATTTTGAGATAACGGAGTTTTTCGCTATGGAATCCCTGAAAGGAAAAATATGTAGAGAGTATTCATTTAACAGCATGTCAGCGGTCATAAAGAAACACAAGTTACGTTGGATTACGCTCACCAACTTTACTACTGATACATCACCAACCTGACACAAAAAAACGTTGGGATGCTCAAGAGAATTCAGGACAGGGTGAAAGAGGACAACCCTTACCAGGAGGTGATTTTTCTACACTGCATAATTCACCAAGAACCACTGTGTAAATCCATGTTGCAGATTGACCACGTAGTTAAGCCAGTTGTGAAACTTGTTAACTAACAAGGGCACTTGCTCGAAAAAAGAAGAAATTGACACTGACACCTTTACTCTAGCAAGGGCACTTGCTCGAATAAAGAAGAAAGTGACGCTGACCACATTGACTCACTTTACCATTCTCATGTCTGCTGGTTAAGTTTGGGAAAAGTATGTCAATGTGTGTGGAACCTCAAACAGGAGATTATTTAATTTTTGGAGCTACTTGAGAATACTGACAATTTTGTGAGTTCAATGACAGAGATTGGCTTTGTGATTTAGCTTTTACTGTGGACATACTGACACACATGAACAAGCTGAATGTTAAACTACAAGGGTAAAACCAGTTCGTTCATGAAATGCAAGCAAACGTCAGAGCATTCAAAACTAAACTGATTTTATTTTTAAAGCAATTGTCTCAAGACATTTACTCATATCCCTACACTGGCTACCTTAAAAGTGTCCAAAATATATAGAGAATCATTGAATGACCAACATGTGGAATTCTGCCATCGGTTTTGTGATATTGGAAACAATGACACGGCACTTCAGCTGGTCTCATGTCACTTCTCACATGACTCAGAAATGGTGGAGTTGCAGTTGGAATTAATTGATCTCCAATGTGACATGAAAGGACAAGTTCAATTCCCTGAAACTGAATGAGTATTATGCTTCATTAACTGCAGCCAAACTTCCAAACATCCGGAGGATGGCACAGAGGATGCTGGTGTTGTTTGCTGTACATACTCTATACAGTAAATGAACAGATCATTGAAATAGACACATAGCGCCATCTTGTAATTGGATCAATGATCAGTTATAATTTTTTCAACTGCTGGATCACTGATCTGACCCAAAAAAAAATCCCAATTGTTGCAATGCACCAAAATAACAAAAATCTTGCATTGCACCAATCAATAAAAACTCAAGAATCTCATTGGTCAGATGTGGTTGGATGGTTAGTGGTGGTCAAGGAGGTTGTTTGGTGCACAACGGCAGCCATGCTTCCATCAGACTGCAACAGGGCAGCTGTAGCTTCCCACCAGGGTGCAACTGTGGAGTGAATGCTGTTTACAATTGTAAAGAATTTTTAACTATGATGAAAAACACAAAATAATATGTGTAAGGCATTATCAATTATTGGAATTGTTATCCCCTCAGCTTCACAGTGAAGCAGCTGTAGAGCCTTGGCCTCACAATTCTGGGGACTGGGGTGCAAATGCCGGCTCCGCCTGTGTGGAGTTTGTATATTCTCCCCGTGCCTGCATGGGTTTTCTCCGGGCACTCCGGTTTCCTCCCGCATCCGAAAAACATGCATTAATTGGAGACTCTAAATTGCCCCTAGTTGTGAATGTGAGTGCGACTGTTGTCTGTCTCCATGTGTCCTGTGATTGGCTGACAACCAGTTCTGGGTGTACCCTGCCTCCTCCCCGATGACTGCTTGGTTGGCTCCAGCTATCCCGCGACCATCATGAGGATAAGTGGCTCAGGAAACGGATGGATGGATTATCCCCTCCTTCAACCATAACCTGATTTTGGTGGAAGGGTTTGTGTGTCCCAGTGATCCTAGGACCCAATTTCTCTGGAAAGGTCACCCATGGGAAAGCGGATCAGAGGTGAGGTACTAGACAACGCATGGCTCAAATTACCCCTTATGATGATTCACATAAATGGACGGAAGTTTCCCTTATGCAGACGGAGACCACCGGGTTCCCACTTTGGAACCAGGCTTATCGGTAGAATGAGCTTTGGTCGGGGACAGTCCCGAAGGAGCAATGTGTTTTCTCCTCCCCATGCACTCACCCTCCGTGAGAGGGCCCAATGCGGTTGGGTGCGCAGTGAGCTGGGTGGTGGCTGGAGACAGGAAAAATGGTTGTCTGATCCCTGGCTACCGAAGCTGACTCAAGAGACATGAATTGTCATCTGTCTTGCAGGGACAGACCCTGAGCTGGTGTGCAGTTGGTGTGTGGTTGAGAAGTTCTGATGAGATCGTGTAAAGCTCAGTTCCACACAGCTTGGGCTCTATAGAGGAGTTAGATTCTCTTCCACTCTGGGGTTGCCCACAGTGAGAGGCATAAAGGAAATGTGGGCATAATTATTGCCCCATGACTCGGTGCCTGTTTGTTGATGTTTATCCCAGTGGATGAGCGTGTAGACTCCCTCCGCCTTTGGACTTGTGGATGGCTCCTGTCTGCTGTTTTTGCGTAGGCACCAAACTGTTCTTCAGCGTACCCACCCATTTTGGAATTGATGTAGGGGGTGCTGGTGACCACTCCCACTATGGACTCCTCGTTCTGCTGGAGGACTTCACTGCTCATGTGGGCAATGACAGTGAGACCTTGGAGGGTCTGATTTGGAGGAATGGCCCTCCCGACCAGAACCTGAGTGGTTTTCTGTTGTTAGACTTTTGCGGTCATCGTGGACTGTCCATAACATCACTATATTTAGACATAAGAGTGTCAACATCGTCACTCGACACCAGAACACCCAAGGCCGCAGTTCGATAATTGATATTTTTATTGTGTCATCACATTCGCGTGTGAGGAGAGGGGCGAAGCTGTCAACCCATCACCACCTGGCACCATCCATCCTGTTTAATTGCCAAAATCCATTGATCTTTTCTGGTCTTTTCAGATGGTATTCTATAGAATGATATTTTTAAAGAACTGTCATGTCTATTGTAACAAGCAACTGTCCAACAGGTCTTGGCATTGTTAAAAATCTGTTCCAGTTCAATGACTCCCGTACTGCCGAGCAGCTCTGTTTGACCAGCAATCCATCAATCTTTTCTGGTCTCTTCAGCTGGTATTCTATAGAATGATATCTTTGAAGAACTGTTTCATCTATTGTGACAACCAACAACACAACAGGTCTTGGGCAATTTGAAAAATCTGCTCTAGTTCAACGACTCGTGCACTGCCGAGCAGCTTTGTTTGACAGGCAATATGGCGCTGTAAAAATGGTGACATCACGTGCACGATCTCTATAGGGGGATCACACTGCTAAGACTCCCTGCTAAGGTCTATTCAGGGATGCTGGAGAGGAGGCTCAGATTCACGAGGAGCAATGTTGTTTTTGTCCTGGCCGTGGAAGAGTGGACCAGCTCGACACCCTCAGCAGGATTGTTGAGGATGCCTGGGAGTTCGCCCAACCAGTCTACATGTGTTTTGTGGACTTAGAGAAGGTTTCGACTGTGTCCCTCAGGGAATTCTGTCGGAGTTTCTTTGAGAGTATGGGTTACCGAACCCCCATATAAGGGCTGTTTGGACCCTGTATGACCGATGTCAGAGTTTGGTCGACATTGCCGGCAATAAGTCTGTCTTGTTTCCGGTGAGAGTTGGACTCTCACCAACCAAGCCAAGGCTGCCCTTTGTAATAGATTTTGTTCATAACTTTTATGGGCAGAATTCTAGGCACAGCCTGGGCATAGAGAGGGTCCAGTTATGTGGGCTCAGCATCGCATCTCTACTATTTGCAGATGATGTGTTTCTGTTGGCTTCATCAAGCCTTGATCAAGTGTGAAGTGGCTGGGATGAGAATCAGCACATATAAATCTGAGAACATGGTTCTAATTTGGAAAAGGTTGGCATGCCCTCTCCGGTTCGGGGATAAGATCCTGCCATAAGTGGAGGAGTTAAAGTATCTTGGGGTCTTGTTCATGAGTGACGGAAGAATGGAGCTGGAGATTGACAGGCTGATCAGTCCAGCGTCTGGAGTGATGCGGACTCTGTATCGGTCCGTTGTGGTAAAGAGGGAGCTGAGTCAAAAGGCGAAGCTCTCAATTTACCAGTCGATCTACATTCGTACCCTCACCTATGGTCACGAGATGTCGGTCGTCACTGAAAGAACAAGATCCCGGATACAAGCGACGAAATGAGTTTCCCCCGCAGGGTGTCCGGGCTCTCCCTTACATATAGGGTGAGAAGCTCGGTCATCCAGGGAGGGCTCAGAGTAGAGCCACTGCTCCTCCGCATTGAGAGGACCCAGATGAGATGACTGGGGCATCTGATCCCGATGCCTCCCGGATCCCTCCCCGGTGAGGTTTTTTGGGTACGTCTCACTGGAAAGAGATCCCATGGACAACACAGGACACACTGGGATGACTATGTGTCTCAGATAGCTGGGGGGCAGCTCGGGATCCCTCCAGAAGAGCTGGAAAAAGTGGCTGGGGAAAGGGAAGACTGGGTATCCTTGCTCTAGCTACTGCTGCCACGACCTGACTCAGAAAAGCGGGTGGATGGTTGGATGTAAGTAAGATATCCTTTTATAGTCCAACAATTGGGAATTTTTCATCATTTGAATAGCAATCAGGTATACTGTATTGGAAATGCAGTATTTTACTGTATCATGTATCATATCAGGTGGCACGGTGGATTAGTTGGAAAGCGTTGGCCTCACAGTTCTGAGGTCTCGGGTTGAATCCCAGACCCACCTGTGTAGAGATTGCATGTTCTCCCCGTACCTGTGTGGGTTTTCTCTGGGCACTCCGGTTTCCTCCTACATCCCAAAAACATACAACCTTAATTGGACACTAAATTGCCCCGAGGTTTGATTGTGAGTGCGGCTGTTTGTCTCGATGTGCCATGCGATTGGCTGGCAGGCAGTTCAGGGTGTACCCTGGCTACTGCCCGGTGATAAATGGGATAGGCTCCAGCACTCCCGCAACCCTTTTGAGGATAGGCTGCTAAGAAAATGGATGGATGTATCATATCATATAAATAGAATGCAACACAAAACATCTTTACAAGAACATTTACAAAATGGAAGTCTGAACTATTGTCCAAGCATAAAGTATCCAATTGATCTCGTGGTCTATAAATCACTGAATGCTTTAGGTCCTGAATACATGAAATAAATGCAAATGGAATACAAAGTCTGAGATCGACTGATGAAGGTTTCATAATGGATTGCAGAGTCCAAAGTAAACACTGTGATGCAACATTTGACTATTATGCTACAAAAAGAATGGAGTAAATTGCCAACAGAGGTGACGTCAGCCCCAAGTGTTTTTAAATCCAGATTAAATACTCTTTTTTTTTCTCTCACGCGTTTTCGAGTACTTCCACTTTTCAGTGATATTTAGTGTAAGAAACTAAAAGCTGTTTCAATTAAACATTTTCAAATATTTTTATTTGTGCATTTGAAGGTGTTTAATCTTGTAAAGTACATTGATTTACCTTGTTTATGAAATGTGCCATACAAATAAATTTGCTTTGCTTTGCTTTGGTCCACCTTCTGGACTTCTAGATTCATAGCCGACTGTTTCGTCAGCTCCTTCAGAGCTCATTGGCGTCATTATATAAGATGTGCTCTCTAAGTGATCTCAACGTCTGAGCCATGTGTGTAGTCCCAGCTTTACACCTTTTTATTTGTGCTGTAACGAAACTCACCTTGCATTGCTCAATAGTTTTACAGACTAGAGTGCACCTCCACAATGGGATGAAAATGCTACATTCCAAGGACAATGTTTAACAGATCATGTTGTTAAGCAGTAAAAAGTCATATGAGGGAGCCAGTTTGTTTTTCAGTACCAAAACCTGACTGACCTCATCAAAGTTGCGCTTCCACCCTACCCTGTGAGATGAATGTGTCTATGATAAAAACTAGAGGACAGAGTAGAGCAATGAAACAGTAGAACCAGGAAAGAACACCAAATTACTGGTATTCTGCAATCTTGCACACATCCCCATCTCCATGCCCAGCACCAGCCCTGCGTGAAAATCTGTTGTGCCCAAAAGTGGAAATGTGTGTGATGTGCTATATCAGAGGCTACATTATGCTTTATTCTGAGTTTTTCCTATCTTACTCTTCCAGTTTAGTTGCCTGTCGTTCCAGCTCTTCAGCATGCTCATCTGCCCTTTGCATCAAGTCTATGTCAGCGGATGAGAGCTTTTCCATCTTCGCTATCAGCTTTTGGCTGGCACCATCAATTGCAGCAAGGTATTGTGTTATATTCTGTTCACAAAAGTAAAAAAAACACAGTATATCACCAACAGGCACACATTATGGTGGTACATACAGATGTATGACACCCTACCATAACTATTTAGTAACCTAAAGTAAATCATGCAGCGTTAAGGTTTTGAATATACTATATCTTTGTGTGTGAAATTGCCTCACTAGAAATGTTTATAGACAACAAAATGCAGCATCCATCCATCCATCCATCCATCCATCCATCCATCCATCCATTTTCTAAGCTGCTTCTCATCACAAGAGTCGTGGGAGTCCCGCTTAACACTCACAGGAGCCTATCACACATATAATCTGACAGGACACAGTGTCTCCATGTGCCCTGCGATTGGCTGGCAACCAGTTCAGGGTGTCTTCCACCTCCTGCCCGTTGACAGCTGGGATAGGCTCCAGCACTCCCCGCGACCCTCGTGAGGATAAGCGGCAAAGAAAATGGTTGGATGGATGTTATTGCTATACCTAACCTATCCATCCATCCATCCATCCATTTTCTGAGTTGCTAATCTCAGAAGGGTCGCAGGAGTGCTGGAGCCAATCATGGCTATCATCGAGCAGGAGGCAGGGTAAACCCTGAACTGGTTGCCAGCCAATCGCAGGGCACATAGAGGCAGACAACAGTTGCACCCACAATCACACCTTGGGGAATTTTAGTTTCCGATTAATGCATGTTTTTGGGGGTGAGGGAGGAAACCCGAGTGCCCGGTAAAACCCACATAGGCAGAACATATATAATATAAAGGGTGTCCCCAAAAATTGTATACACACTTTAAATAATTGTAAGCTTGATGTTTATTATAAATTGAATCATTTTTAATATGTAAAATAATGTACAAATATCATTATTTAAAGTGTGCATACAATTTTTGGGGACACCCTGCATATATATATATAAGTGTGTGTGTGTGCGGGTGTGCGGGTGCAAGTGTGTGTATGAATTTAACAACAGACATTTTGCAGAAAATGAAATCCGAATAAGAAACAGAATCATCATTATTCACCAAGTACTGTATGACAGAAACACGCAAATTTGTCTCCTGTAGTTTGAGCCGTTCTAGTACGACATACATGGCGCCAACTGGCAGACAGTCAATTGAGACATTTGCAGCAGTTAGAGTGCCTAATGGAGAAAAAGTCCAAGGAAATGACCATTATGCAAAGGAAATCAGGACTTCAAGGAATGAATGCAGTTTGAAGTGGAAAGTAATTTGGGACAGTGCTGATTGCGCAAGTGTTTCAGATGCTATTCAGGTGCTAGAGACGAGTATTGGTCACCAACAGATGTACACATGGTGCAGCGTTTTTTTCGTTTGTTTTTTTTTTTGCTTTTTTTCAAAAGATTTTTGTAGTTGTTTTAGCAATAACTGTCTTGATTGTAAATATTTTATCTGAATCATTTTACCTCATTTAATAAAGATGGACTTTATTTTATTTTTGATTTGACTAGGACAGTGAGTCGTTGAGTAATGGATGATATAAAATAATAATTGGTTTGGCAAAATGTGACAACAAACTCAAGACAAAAAAAATGGGAACATGTTGCAGTTTAATTTTAAGTTAGCTATTAATAAGTTCATTGCAAGGGGGAAGAAGCTGCTGGAATGCCTGCTAATTTTGATTTGAGTTGGCCAGGATAGGAAAAGTCTGTGAGGATTTTTGGTTGTTCTTGTCCGACAAGTAGTGAATAAGTCCACGATGGGGAGTTCTGACCAATCCTTTCAGTCATATTGATTAACCGTTGCAGTTGGAGTTTGTCCCTTCTTGTAGCACCACCAAACCACACTGTGACGGAGGTACACCATACTGATTCATTGACCACTGTGTAGATCTGTCTCAGCAGCTCTCGCAGCAGGCCATGCTTCTTTAGGAGTCGCAGGAAGTACATAATGCTCGCCCTTTCTGAAAAATGGTGTTGATGTTGATCTCTCACTTCAGGTCCCGTAAGACAGTAATTCCGAGGAACTTAAAGGTATTGACGGATGACACAGAACAGTTGGACAGTGTGAGGGGCAGTTGTGGTGAAGGTTGCCTCCTGAAGTCCACAATCATCTGTACGGTCTTTAATGCTTTCAACTCCGGGTTTATCCCACACCAAAGCTCCAGCATTTCCACTTCCTGTCGATATGCAGACTCGTCACCATCTTTGACGAGGCCAATGACTGTGGTGTCATCTACAAACTTGGAGTTTCACAGCATTGAACAGCGTTGAGGTGCAGTTGTTTGTGTAGAGAGAGAAGAGCTGCGAAGAGAGGACATAATCGGGGGTGTCTCGGTGCTGATAGTGTGTGTGGATGAAGTTCAAGGATGAAGTTTAGACCCATGTTAACTGCATCATATGCTGACATTTGCTTGGTAGGTAAACTGCAGTGGGCCCAGCAGGGGACCTGTGACGCTCTTGAGGTGGTGCAGCACAAGCCATTTAAAGGACTTCATGACCACAGACATCAAGGCGACAAGCCTGTATCTCATGGGTGTGTATATCCTCGACCCGGTGCATACCTGCTCCAATGAGCAGATGCATCTACCTGCTTTTCATCTTGCTAATTAAGGCACAGGGATATGTCCACGCGTGCGATCTGGTCCTTGCCAGATCGTTGTACTTCCATGTCACGTTCCCGCAACTCCACATCCTTGTCTTTGATGCTCTGTGTACCGAACCCTGCCTTGTTGCTGAGCCTGCCTCTTCGCCTATTGATTCTGACACTGCTGCTTGTTTGGACTGCCTGTCTGTGTACCAACCCTTCACTGAATTAATCCGCTTCCCGAACTGTACCTGGTCTTGTGAGTCGCACATTTTGGGTTTAGCCTCGTGTTCTGGTCATGACACTGTAGTCATTCAGACCTGAAATTGCAGGTTTCTTGGGGACCGAGAGGATGGTGGAATGTTTGAAGCAGGATGATAGTACGCGCAATTCCAGATATCAGCTGAATATCTTTGTGATGAGTGGAACAAGCTGGTCCCACAGACTTTGAGACAGGATGGGGACACAAGGTCTGGGCCCGCCGCTTTGTTATTCTTTTGTTTTTTAAAGACTCGTCTCATGTCCTGTTGGTGGATGGTCCCAGGTGCCAGCCATTTTTGACAATTTCAAAATATTTTTGGAGGCCGACAGAAAGTTGTTGGACAGCTATAGAAACATAGACCCTACCAAAAGAAAGACTTAACCATCTTCTATGAACAGAAAAAAGTACATACCTTTTAGCAGTTAAACAGATAAGTCTTCTCTTCCTTTTTGCTTGTCCCGTGAGGGGTCGCCACAGTGTGTCACCTTTTTCCATCATAGCCTATCTCCTCCATCTTCCTCTTTAACCCCGAAGGCGCTCATGTCTTCCCTCACCACATCCATAAACCTTCTCTTTGGTCTTCCTCTTGCCCGTTTCCCTGGCAGCTCCATCCTCAGCATCTTCTTCTTCTTTTCCTTTCGGTTTGTCCCGTTAGGGGTCGCCACAGCGTGTCATCTTTTGCCATCTTAGCCTATCTCCTGCATCTTCCTCTCTAACCCCAACTGCCCTCATGTCTTCCCTCACCACATCCATAAACCTTCTCTTTGGTCTTCCTCTCGCTCTTTTGCCTGCCAGCTCCATCCTCAGCACCCTTCCACCAATATACTCCCTCTCTCGCCTCTGAACATGTCCAAACCATTGAAGTCTGCTCTCTCTAATCTTGTCTCCAAAACATCCAACTTTGGCTGTTGCTCTAATGAGCTCATTTCTAATCCTATCCAACCTGCTCACTCTGAGCGAGAACCTCAACATCTTCATTTCTGCTACCTCCAGTTCTCCTTCCTGTTGTTTCTTCAGTGCCACTGTCTCTAATCCGTACATCATGGCCGGCCTCACCATTGTTTTGTAAACTTTGCCCTTCATCCTAGCAGAGACTCTTCTGTCACATAACACACCAGACACCTTCCGCCAGCTGTTCCAACCTGCTTGGACCTGTTTCTTCACTTCCTTACCACACTCACCATTGCTCTGGATTGTTGACCCTGAATATTTTAAGTCGTCCACCGGTACTATCTCTTCTCCCTGTAGTCTCACTCTTCCCCCTCCACCCCTCTCATTCACCCACATATATTCTGTTTTACTTCGGCCAATCTTCATTCCTCTCCTTTCCAGTGCATGTCTCCATCTTTCTAATTGTTCCTCTGCATGCTCCTTGCTTTCACTGCATATCACAATATCATCTGCGAAGATCATGGTCCAAGGGGATTGCAGTCTAACCTCATCTGTCATTACCACTGCAAACAGGAAGGGGCTCAGAGCTGATCCCTGATGCAGTCCCACCTCCACCTTAAATTCCTCTGTCACACCTAAGGTACACCTCACCATTGTTCTGCTGCCATCATACATGTCCTGTACTATTTTAACATACTTCTCTGCCACACCAGAGTTACGCATGCAGTACCACAGTTCATCTCTTGGTACTCTGTCATAGGCTTTCTCTAGATCCACAAAGACACAATGTAGCTCCTTCTGACCTTCTCTGTACTTTTCCACTAGCATCCTCAAGGCAAACAATGCATCTGTGGTACTCTTTCTAGGCATGAAACCATACTGTTGCTCGCAGATACTTACTTCTGTCCTGAGTCTAGCCTCCACTACTCTTTCCCTTAACTTCATTGTGTGGCTCATCAACTTTACTCCTCTATAATTCCCACACCACTGAACATCACCTTTGTTCTTAAAAATGGGAACTACAACACTTTTCCTCCATTCTTCAGGCATCGTTTTGCCCACTAGTATTCTGTTGAATAAGTTGGTCAAAAACTCCACAGCCACCTCTCCAAATTGCTTCCATACCTCCACCAGTATGTCATCAGGACCAACTGCCTTTCCATTTTTCATCCTTTGTAGTGCCTTTCTGACTTCCCCCTTACTAATCATTGCTACTTCTTGGTCCTTCACACTTGCCTCTTCAACTCTCCTTTCTCTCTCATTTTCTTCATTCATCAACTTCTCAAAGTATTCTTTCCATCTATTTAGCACACTACTAGCACCAGTCAACACGTTTCCATCTCTATCCTTAATCACCCTTACCTGCTGCACATCCTTCCCATCTCTATCCCTCTGTCTGGCCAACCTGTAGAGATCCTTTTCTCCTTCTTTCGTGTCCAACCTGGTGTACATGTCTTCATATGCTCTACCTTTGCCCTACGTCACATCTCGATGTACTCCTTTCGCCTCTCCTCAGTCCTCTCAGTGTCCCACTTCTTCTTTACTTATATCTTTCCTTGTATGACTCCCTGTATTTTGGGGTTCCACCACCAAGTCTCCTTCTCCCCTTTCCTACCAGAAGACACACCAAGTACTCTCCTGCCTGTCTCTCTGATTACCTTGGCTGTTGTAGTCCAGTCTTCCGGGAGCTTCTGCTGTCCATCGAGAGCCTATATCACCTCTTTCTGAAAGGCCACACAACAGTCTTCCTTTCTCAGCTTCCAACACATGGGTCTATGCTCTACCTTTATCTTCTTAATCTTCCTACCCACCACCAGAGTCATCCTACACACCACCATCCTATGCTGTCGAGCTACACTCTCCCCTACCACGATTTAACAGTCAGTAATCTCCTTCAGATTACAACGTCTGCACAAAATATAATCCACCTGCGTGCTTCTACCTCCGCTCTTGTAGGTCACTATATGTTCCTCCCTCTTCTGAAAATAGGTGTTCACTACAGCCATCTCCATCCTTTTTGCAAAGTCCACCTCCATCTGTCCCTCAAAGTTCCTTTCCTGGATGCCGTACTTACCCATCACTTCTTCATCGCCCCTGTTTCCTTTACCAATATGTCCATTACAATCTCCACCAATCACAACTCTCTCGCTGTCTGGGATGCTCGTTCCTTCCAGAATTTCTCTTTCAATTCTAGGTAACATCCAACCTGTGGGGCGTACCCGCAAACCATATTATACATAACACCCTCAATTTCAAATTTTAGTCTCATCACTTGATCTGATACTCTTTTCACCTCCAAGACATTCTTAGCCAGCTCTTCCTTTAAAATAACCCCTACTCCATTTCTCTTCCCATCTACTCCGTGGTAGAATAATATAAACCCTGCTGCTAATCTTCTAGCCACAGTCGCTGAATTTCCACCGACGCCCTGCAGGTTAGCAGTGCCGGGGGCGGGCGTTGTTCAGCCGGACAACGACCGATCCGGTATGGGATTCTTTAGATGAACGCTCATATTTGTTTGGCACAGTTTTTACGCCGGATGCCCTTCCTGACGCAACCTTCTGCATTTATCCGGGCTTGGGACCGGCCTCCAGATTGCACTGTTTTTTGCCCCCATAGGGCTGCATTCAGTTAAACTAGTAAGTATTCAAGAAAAAAAAAACTAAGACCTGTTTGTGAAAGATACATTCCTTTCAAGCAGAACTCTAACTTTGATGATTTTTTTTCTATATATATATATATATATATATATATATATATATATATATATATATATAATATATATATATATAAATGTATTTATTTATGTTATTTTTTTTTACTTTTATGATAGCTTAAATAGGTGGCACTGTGGCTCAGCTGGAAAGCGCTGACCTCACAGTTCTGAGGACCCAGGTTCAATCCCAGCCCTCCTTGTGTGGAGTTTGCATGTTCTGGGTTTTCTCCAGGCCACTCCAGTTTCTTCCAACATCCCAAAAACATGCAACATTAATTGGACACTAAATTGCCCCTCGGTGTGATTGTGAGTGTGACCATTTGTCTCTTTGCCCTTTAATTGGCTGGCAACCATTTCAGGGTGTACACCAACTCCTGCCTGTTGACAGCTGGGATAGGCTCCAGTACTCCCAGCTACCCTTGTGAGGATAAGTGGCTAAGAAAATGGATGAATGGACAGCTTAAATATTGAAACAATACTTTCCTACAATATCAGAACATCACAGAAAACGGTATTTTGATTTTAATAGGATGTACGGATTACAGACGGTGACACTGAAGAAACAACAGGAAGCAGAACTGGATTTAGCAGAAATGAAGATGTTGAGGTTCTCGCTCGGAGTGAGCAGGTTGGATAGGATTAGAAATTAGCTCATTAGAGGGACAGCCAAAGTTGGATGTTTTGGAGACAATATTCGAGAGAGCAGACTTCAATGGTTTGGACATGTTCAGAGGCGAGAGAGGGAGTATATTGGTGGAAGGGTGCTGAGGATGGAGCTGGCAGGCAAAAGAGCGAGAGGAAGACCAAAGAGAAGGTTTATGGATGTGGTGAGGGAAGAGATGAGAGCAGTTGGGGTTAGAGAGGAAGATGCAGAAGATAGGCTAAGATGGAAAAAGATGACACGCTGTGGCGACCCCTAACGGGACAAGCAGAAAGAAAAAGAAGAAGAAGATTTCCAACGATAACATGCATTTTCAAATGGATAATGTATGAACTTTGAACACTGTACAGCTGTCTATTTGTGTGTGCATGTGTGCTTGTGTTTTTATAAAATAAGGCCGTGCTGATCACCATAGTTCTTGTTTATTATTGCATGTTACCAGTTTGGTATCGATCCTTCATCTACTCATTTTTCAAACTGTTTATCTACACCAGTGTCGTGGGATAGCAGCCAACATTAGCTGAAAGGACTACAGGCTGAACTGGTCGCCAGTCAGTCACAGGACAGATATCACACCGTAACTGAGTGGGAACTAAACCCACATTGCCTGGACCAAAGTCAGATGCGTCCACCACTACACCATCTGATATCTGTCCTATTCGAGTCAAGAACTTGCGGTTTCTTTGGTGTGATTGTAAATACTTCTGTGGGTTTTCATTTTTGTTCACTATAAATCCCACTTGATTGACTTATTTGTCTGGACTGAGATCCATCCTTTGGGTTTTTTGGCCAGTCTTAACAGTTGGAGACTTTGGAAAATCCAAATTTAGCAATAGCCTACTAAGATGGACGAGACTAGTTTTAAAAAAAATGTGATCATACCTCAACCAACGTATCCACTTCAGCCACATTCTCTTCTGATATGGTAATTATGTCTTTCGCTTTTTCCGTACTGTTTTGAGTAGCTGCAAACTCTGTTTCCATCCTCTGCTTTGCTGCCTGACAGAGAAACACAACAAAATACATGGAAATGTTAAAATGTCGAGAAATAGATATTGCTTTCTAGGTTTCTTTCTTTTGTAACTGGGGTCTTCAGACAAAAGGTAAATACTGTACATGTATATCCTTCATTTCATTTCTTCAAATATATGATGCACGTAAACACAAAATGAAACTTAAACTACTTTGGACCAGAAATGAAAAACACAGCAAATAACTAAACACAATGGCAAATAAAAAAATACAACAGAAAATAACTAATCACAATGACAAATAAACGGAACTTAATTAACATGATGCCACAGTACAAGATCTAACCAGGTAGAAGACCAATTAAATCACAAGATTTCTTTTGGAATTTCTGGCCAGGAAAGCAAGTTAAATGTCAAGTCCAAGTTAATCACATAAAGTTAATTTTGGTTGGTTATTTTCCCCTCCCATCACAAAACGATACAAAATAAAATCAGTTGAATTATACAAACTCTGGGTCGGATTAATGGTAGATAATGTTTTAAGTTGACTTATCTTAGTCAAAATTATTTTCCAACACAAAATTTTAGCATTTGAACGAAGTCTCTATAGTTTTTCTATCCTCTGCAGCATTGTTCCTGTTATTTTAATCTTCCCGGTTTTTGCTTCCGGTCACCAAACTGGTAGCATATTAAACACGAGGCTCTGGCCAGCCCGATCTTAAATCAATAAATCCTACTAAATTTGGACCGAATGTTGTGAATACTTGAAGTGGGACGCTCCTGGGGATGACTTCAGTGGACTAAAATCATCATCTGTGCAATCTTGGTACCCAAATTGGTGTTGTATCGTTTGCATCGAAGCTGCTCAGCCTATGTTAGCCTAGCCTAGATCGCAAACAAAACACATCTGTGTTCTAATATTTAACTATGCTGAACTAATATTTAACATCAAACGTCAGTAGTTACACGACCTGCAAAATCTTCATTTCGTTTACAACGAGGACCGTGAGTACTTAGTAGGAAGTTGGGCAAGTGGAAACATCAACTTAAACTTGCTTATAAACACAGACTACCTTAGCGTAGCTGGCTGACAACAAGGCACGTTTGTGATCAAACCGTGCTGTTGAAGAAACATCGAACGTGAGTAACTTCATAACTTGTACAACGAGGGCTGTGAGGACTTATAGAAAATTTACCAAGTCTTATCTTACTACATCTTAGTACCCTAATTGGTGCCCTATCATTCGCGTTGAAGCTGCTCAGCCCCAGTTAGCCAAGCGTGCTAACAACATTACCTACGTAGAGTATACAACGAAGACCAAACCAAAAAAAAAAAAAAAAAACTACTAGAGTGAGGGCCATTGTGGTTTGAATCCCTTCCATCCACATATCCTTTAAATCACCATATCCTTTATATTTTCACACTGTTAGTATTTGACTTGTGGACCTGATGTGCCGACTATGTTAGTTTAATTGCTTTTATCTAACTTTAACTTTAACATAGATTAGGTAGGATGTATATTGTATAGCTTATGTGCTGACTTTGTTTATTTGATTGCTTGTTTTGATTATCGCCAGCCTGAAGTCGGTTGTGTGTGTATATAGATATATATATATGGAGGAGGTTACTTTCGGCTTGTCCCTTTCGGGGTCGCCACAGCGTGTCATCTCAGATGAACGCACATATATGTTTGGCACAATTTTTACGCCGGATGCCCTTCCTGACGCAACCCTTCTCAGGGAGTGGAGGCCCCAGTGGGATACGAACCCAGAACCCCTGGTTTACCAAACCAGTGCTCTCACCACTGAGCTAAGGGGCCTCTCATAGATATATATATATATATATATATATATATATATATATATATATATATATATATATATATATATCAAAATATTAAAGGCAACTCATTATACTTTTAGTATTACTAGATCTATATCTAAGAACGTGAGCAATGTGGTCGAGTGTATCAGTACAACGCGACGTAACAAGTTCGAGACTAAAATGTTAATAGTATTCACTACAGATCAACTTCTTTAACATGTTTTGCTATATGGTGTAGAAATTGTAGTATATATTTTCGTGAATATTCTATATCTATACTATAATATGGATAATGTGAGGAAAAGGACAATTTTAGATGTCTTTTTGTCATGATCCTGCTGCTCCAGCCTTAGCTGTGCAGGTACCCGCGCGGTCACGCTAATTGGTCGGCACACACCTGCACCTTGTTTCAGCTGATTATCCCCTGTATATATAAGACCCGGTGACGACTGGTTCTCGGCCAGATTGTTGAGGTTCATGTCGCGTTCCAGCACTCTCGTATCCCTGATCAACAACCCATGTGTACCGACCTTCGCCTGTTCTCCGAACAACCCCGTAAGCCTGACTCCTTTGACACTTCTGCCTGCTTTGATCGTTCTCCAGTGTATCGACTCCTGCCTGCCCGCTCATCTGCTCTCTTCGACCGACGTCCCAACTACCGCGACTGCACCTGACTGCCTCCCCAATCCCCGACCTTCTCATAATACACGTTTTTCTCCGAACTACCTTGCATCTCCCGAGTCCTGCATTTGGGTCCTACCTCCGTTCCGATGGGTCGTTACACTTTTTACTGAATAATTCACTTAATTCATTTGTCTTGAGATAAACTGGCATATTTTAAGCATATTTTATTGACAAATATTATTTTGTGCTATCCAGTGATAGGAGGATGGGGGGGTGGGGAGCAAAAAAATCTGGGTTCGGCCCTTGGGCTACTTCTGCCCAATTTTTTGGGGGGGTCAGGACTTAGAAATTTTACTGTCAATTTTTGTCTGAATTTTGTTCACAGATTTTGCCAGAATGCACCATAGCCATCAATTTTTTCAAAAATTTCACGGTGGGCAAGCCCCCGGACCCTCCAAGTGCTAGCATTTGTATGTTCAGGAATTTTTACGTCTCTAACTCTGGTAGCAGGTAGGAAGATTAAGAAGACAAAAGTAGAGCAGAGAATCAGGTGGTGGAAGATGAGAGGAAGAACGTTATGTGGCCTTTTGGAAAGAGGTGAGACTGGATGACTGAAATACTACTGCCAAGGTACTCAGGGAGGCAGGCAGGAGAGTACTTGGGGTGCCTTCTGGTAGGAAAGGGGAGAAGGAGACTTGGTGGTGGAACCCCAAAATGCAGGAAGTAATCCAAGGAAAGAGATTTGCGAAGAAAAAGTGGGACTTGGAAAGGACTGAGGAGAGGCGGAAGGAATACATTGAGATGCAACGTAGGACAAAGGTAGAGGTGGCCAAGGCTAAACAAGAGGCACCATGTACACCAGGTTGGATACAAAAGAAGGAGAAAAAGATCTTTAAAAGTTATAGACTTGGGACAGAAGTATCTGTGAGCAACACTATAGTTTCATGCCTTGAAAGAGTACCACAAATGCATTATCTGTCTTGAGGATGCTCCCGGAAAAGTACAGAGAAGATCAGAAGGAGCGACAGTGTGTCTGTGTAGACCTAGAGAAAGCCTGTGACAGAGTGCCAAGAGAGGAACTGTGGTACTGCATGCGAAAGTATGGTGAGGCAGAAAAATATGTTAGAATAGTACAGGAAATGTATGAGGGCAGCAGAACAGCGTTGAGATGTTAGAAGTATTGAAGGCAGAGATGGGACTGCATCAGGGATCCACGCTGAGCCCCTTCCTGTTTGCGGTAGTGATGGATAGGCTGACAGATGAGGTTAGATTGAAATCCCCTTGGACCATGATGTTCACAGATGATATTGTGGTATGCAGTGAAAGCAGGGAGGAAGTGGAGGAACAATTAGAAATATGGACGCATGCACTGGAAAATAGAGTAATGAAGATTAGCCGAAATAAAACAGAATATATGTGCGTGAATGAGAGGGGGTGGAGGGGGAAGAATGAGGCTACAGGGAGAAGAGATGGCGAGGTTGGACGACTTCAAATACTTGGGGTCAAAGTTTCTGAGAAATGGTGATTGTGGAAAGGAAGTGAAGAAGTGTGTCCAAGGTGGAACAGTTGGCGCAAGGTGTCTGGTGTTCTTTGTGACAGAAGAGTCTCCGCTAGGATGAAGGGCAAAGTTTACAAAACAGTGGTCGGCCATGATGTACAGATTAGAGACGGTGGCACTGAAAAAACAACAGGAAGCAGAACTTGAGGTAGCAGATATGAAGATGCTGAGGTTCTCGCTTGGTGTGAAAAAGTTGGGTAGGATTAGAAATGAGCTCATTAGAGGGACAGCCAAAGTTGGATGTTCTGGAGACAAGGTTAGAGAGAGCAGACTTAGATACTTTGGACATGTTCAGAAGCAAGAGAGTGTGTATATTGGTAGAAGGGTGCTGAGGATGGATCTGCCAGGCAAAAGAGCGAGAGGAAGTCCAAAGAAAAGGTTGATGGATGTTGCGAGAGAGGACATGAAGACAGTAGGTGTTAGAGAGGAAGATGCACGAGATCGGCTTAGATGGAAAAAGATGACACGCTGTGGCAACCCCTAACGGGACAAGCTGAAAGGAAAAGAAAAAGAAGATTTTAATCTTCCTGGTGATCCTACAGTATTGTGCTGTTCAACATCTCATAACAATATCGTGATCAATATTCCTGATTCTGAAACCCGGTGTACCGACCTCCGCCTCTCCTCCGACCAACCCCATAAGCTTGACGCCCTTGAGACTGCTGCTCTCCCTGACTGATCTCCAGGATACCGATCCCTGCTTGCCCGCTGACCAGCTTTCTACCCCTGACGTCCTGGTTACCGGTGCTCCAGTTGACTGTCTGCCTGATCCTTGACCTTGGAACGAATAAACACTTTTCCCAAACTGCCTCTGCGTTTCCGGTGTCCTGCATTTGGGTCCTCTCCCTCACCGATGTGTCATGGCAGAACGATATGGCCAGTACAGGACCCAGCAGGAAAGACTCGGCGCCGCCGGGAACGATGCCAGGCAAGCCGCCTGCGGGAGGACCAAGCATATCCTATCCTGGTAGGCACCATGATGTCATCCTCTTCTTCCTTGTCACACGCACCGCCTCTGTGTCATGATTAGATCCCGACCACGACCCGCTCACCACCTTATATTTTCTTGGACTTTCTTGGATTTTTCAGACTTTGAGGAAGACTTAATTTTATATGACCGGCTGGCTGACTGCAATTCTGATATTGACTGTGAATTTCCTCTCCCTATCTTTAGTCCCACTCAGTTTGTTTCACCTCCCGTGTTTCCAGCTCCCGAGTGCCTCCGCCCGGTAGGTCCAAGTCCTCGTCCTTCAATCCTTTTTTGGGAACCCGCCTGGCCATCTACCCATGTCCTCTGCGTGGCGGCCAGAGGAGACACACAGGCAGGGTGCCCCCCTGTGCCTCCAGCTGCGCGGCGACCAAGACACCGCCATCATCCATCCACTCCTCACCGGCACCAACTAAACCAGCAGAACCGGAGCTGATGGCGAAACTTCCAGCCTAGAGGGACGAGGGGTCCGCAAAGCCCGAGGTGCAGTAACTCGAGAATCACGAGGTCTTCTATCATGAAATGTGAGCGGAAATAGAGCTGCAGAGAGCCGAAGGCGGTCCACGGCCCAGGTTTGCCGAGGATTAGATAACCAGCCGAGCTACGCCCACGTCGCGGTTGCAACAGACTCGCTGCTGACTTACAATCATGCTCCGGTAGCAACTGACCTGCTCCCGAGCCACGCCTACGTCATTGTGGCGACTCATTTCCTGACAAATCATGCTCACGCCGCAGTAGAAACGGACCCGCTACCGAGCAAAGTTCACTTTGTGTGGCAACAGACCCGCCACCGTGCCATGCCCACGTCGTGGTTTCAACAGATTCACTGCAAGCTCACGCCGCGGTAGCCATTGATCCGCTACTGAGCCAAGCTCACGTTGCAGTGGAAACAGATCCGCCGCCTCGCTATGCCCACATCGCGGTTTCAATAGATGCGCTGCTGACCCATTCTTACGCCACGGTATCCATCGACCCCTTTCGGAACCTAGCTCACTTCGCTGGTCGCAACAGATTTGCTGCCGTGTCGCACCTATGTCACGGTGAGGACAGACCTCCGGTCGAGCGGCAAAGTAAAAGGGTGGAATTGGCAATCGAAGATAAGCCTGCCAGAGTGCCTTCAACGTGTGTTTTCCCAAAAAACAAAACTCAGAAACGAATTGCAGAAGGCTTAAGTTCAGAGGATGGAGTGAATTCAGATAAAGATGAGGCAAACTATTTTCCTCCAGTGAAGAGGGGAGTCCTTTATGATTCCCATCGCTCCATCCTGTTCCCAAGAATGATGTATTCATGCCCCATAGTTTCTCCCAGTTCTCCTCCAGGATCCCTCACTCGGAGCCAGTCGGATTCCGCCAGAAGCCGTCAACTCTCATGGGCAAGCCCCCAGTTCAGGTGTGCCAAGTCAAACACCAAAAGAGCAACAATACAGCGTTCTGCGGCTTGTGGGTTTTCAGGAGCCACACTCCAAATCCCTTGTTCCTGTCCAGGAGGTGGCGATGGCTCCGCAGCCGCCTCACATTCCTGTCCAGGAAGTGGGATGGCTCCGCAGCCGCCTCACGTTCCTGTCCAGGAGGTGACAACGGCTCATCAGCATCCTCACGTTCCTGTCCAGGAGGCAACGACGGTATCATGGTCCCCTTTGTTCCAGTACCGGCAGCGACCGGCCCGCGGCTGCCCCACGCCCCTGTCTCGACAGCGACAGGTATTCTTCCATCTCCCGTTCCTGTCTCGACAGCGGCAGGTATACGGCCTCCTCACGCCCCGGTCTCGATGGCTGCCACCTCCCTCTCCTGCTTCAATGGCGATCGAGCCGCGGCCGTCTGAGGGCCATGCCATGACAGCCATCGATATTTGGCCGCTCCCTGACCTAGCCTCGGCAGTGACCGATCCCCGGTCACCTCGCAACCATGCCCTGGGAGGTCTTCCTCCGTTACAGTCACCTGCCAACTTTGACTTCAAACAACAATCTATCACTGTACACTGAAAAACAACAAGCTGATTGTGGACTTCAGGAAGAACAGAACTGAACAAGTTCCACTCTTCCTCATTGGTGAGTGTGTGGAGAGATTCTGCACATTCACGTTCTTGGATGTCTTGACCTCTGAGGACCTCTTTTGGAGTTACAAGATCTCAACAGTCAAGAAGATTCAACAGTGTCTCCACTTGGTGAGAGTCTTACACAAAGTTGTGGCTGGCCTTCTACCGGTCATGGATCAAGCGAGCTGATGTATTGTGTCTCCATTTGGTACGGGAGCTACACTGAAGCAGACAGAGTAAGGGTTCAGATGACAACTCAAGCAGCACAAAACATTGTTGGCTGCCCTCTCCAATCTGGCAGACATTTACAGTACTCCTCTAGGTGCCTTAACAGAGCTCTGAAAATTAAGCACATTACACAGCCTGGTTCTCAACTTTTTGAGTTCTTGCCATCAGCATCACAGTACAGATGTGCAGAGGCAAGGACCAACAGACTGAAGAACATTTTTTTTTCCCCGAGAGCCATCACCACCCTGAACTCTCATTTGTTTTTTTCACTAGCCATAATATTAAGGTGAACGCATGCTAATTTCAACACCTTGAGCAATCCTTTTTATGGATTCCATGTTACACAAGTATGTTTATTTATTTTTGTTCTTATTTTTATTTATTTTTACCTTACATTTATGTATTCACTGACACAGGAGAAGCTCTCCAATTTCATTTTACAGTTTCCTATAATGACAATAAATGGCATTCAAATTCAAAGACCTATTTTGAGTAGTCTAATCTGGTACAGTCTCCATCAACATTTTCCTCTTTGTTAACCCTTGGTTGTACCTCTTTATTATTACAATTAATGTATGACTCACGTGTTTGTGTTTGGATTTTCCAGTATTTGCTTTTAATCCCTGCTCGCACGTAAACTATCTTGTCTTTGTCATATTTCTATGCATAAGACAATCACAATTTCTGTAGTTTTGATACATTTGGTTCCTTACCAATTACCGGTTGGTATGCTGATTGTTTACATCTGCTGGAAAATATATTCCTCACATAAAATGATGTTTGAATAGAGTAATAGTTCCACAGCTTGTCTGGTAACTTACTCAATCAAAAAAACACCTGCCCATGTCATACAGTGTTCGTCACCATCTCTCTGCATTACCATTTGGGTGAGGTGAATAAGATTCAGATGCCTTATATTTAATCTCATTTTCCCTCAGCGGTGCCTGGCAGTCTCAATTTGTAAACTCAGTGCCTTTGTCTGAATGAATACACTTACACAAGGTGCTATATCAGCCAAGAACCTGTATGGTGTTGGTATTGGACCGATAAAATCTTCTACTTTCTCTTTCGGGTTGTCCCGTTAGGGTTCACCACAATGCGTCATCTTTTTCCATCAAACCCTATCTCCTGCATCTTCCTCTCTAACACCAACTGCCCTCATGTCTTCCCTCACAACATCCATCAATATTCTCTTTGGTTTTCCTCTTGCTCTTTTGCCTGGCAGCTCCATCATCAGCACTCTTCTACCAATAAACTCACTCTTTCTCCTCTGGACATGTCCAAACCATCGAAGCCTGCTCTCTCCAACTTTGTCTTCAAAACATCTAACCTCAAATGAACCCGTTTCTAATCTTATCCAACCTGCTCACTCCTAGAGAGAACCTCAACATCTTAATTTCTTCCACCTCCAGTTCTGTTTCCTGTTGTATCTTCAGTGCCACCATCTCTAATCCATACATCATGGCCATCCTCAAAACTGTTTTAGAAACTTTGTCCTTCATCCTAACAGAGACTCTTCTGTCACATAACAGACCAGACGCCTTCCACCAGCTGTTCCAACCTGTTTGTTTCTTCACTTCCTTACCACACTCAGCATTGCTCTGGATTCTTGACTCCAAATATTTGAAGTCGTCCACCCACATTATCTCTTCTCCCTGGAGCCTCACTCTTCCTCCTCCACCCCTTCACCCAAATATATTCAGTTTTACTTTGGCTAATCTTCATCTTCTCCTCTACAGTGTATGCCTCCATCTTTCTAATTGGTTCTCCACCTTCTCCCTGCTTTCACTGCAAATCATAATGTCATCTGCGAACATCATGGTCCAAGGGGATTCCAGTCTAACCTCATCTGTCAGGGCATCCATTACTACTGCAAACAGGAAGGGCCTGAGAGCTGATCCCTGATGCAGTCCCACCTCCACCTTAAATTCTTCTGTCACACCTATGGCACACCTGAACATGGTTCTGCCGCCATCATACATGTAATGTACTATTGTAACATATTTCTCCGTCACACCAGACTTACGCATGCAGTACCAGAGTTCCTCTCTTGTACTCTGCCATGGGCTTTTTCTATATCCACAAAAACACAATGTAGCTCCTTCTGATCTTCTCTGTACTTTTCCACTAGCAAAGGCAAATAATGGATCTGTGCTACTCTTTCTTGGAATGAAACCACACTGTTGCTCGCAGATACGTCCCAGCAGGCACAAGACGTGGATTCAACATTGAATTAACGTTGTTTTAGGTCGCGACGTCGAACAACCTAAATTCAACGTAAATTCCACAGTTGAATTTTTATGTTGTCAAATAATGTTGTTTCAATGTTGAATGGATGTCGCAACTAACATGATGTGTCAGTAACTGAAAACATTCCCATGATGCGCTGCACGTGATGCTGCCATTCCTAGTTTTCAAATCATTGGCAATCGCTCATTGTGATTTACAATTTTTATCGTAATTAATCTGTCTAAACTATCAGTCCGTCCATCCAGGCTGTGAGCTCCAACAGTGACCGCTAGTTACAGTTCACGTCAGCCGTACATTCTCCGACCGAGCTGTAGTGGGAACTTCCACGGGGTTAGGAGGTAACAAGGACGCCGGGTCGACGGATGAAGTTGACTTTCTCTGTGTGTGTGATAGGTTTGCATGTTTCGCCTGCCAGCAGGTGACGGTGGGTTGTATGCTGATGTAGTTGACTGAAGGGGAACAAGAAGTCAGAGCCTGCCGAAGCATAGGCTGTACGTGGCCATTTAAGGACCATCAAGCCGTTGTTTTTTTTCCCCCCCAGAGTTTTCCTGCTGTGAAGGCACTAACAACATTTCCCACACACCACCTGAGGCATCTGTCATGAGTGGTTAAACATCTGCTGCAGGGAGGCTAGCTAGCCACCATTTCCACTCTCTCAATTACACTATATTTTTTTTGTAACATACTTTAAGAAAAAAGTTATTTGTTCTAAATAGTGGAAAAAAAAGTTATTTGTTCTAAATGTTGAACATACATGTATTACTGTGGGCTGTATAACCTAATTGTTTGTAATTGTTTGTAGCTTTAGTGGAAAACAGTGGTTTCACACTGCATAATAAAGGTTTCAATTGAAAATGTTTTAATGGCTCAATTTCCATGGAGCATGGCTACGTTGATTGTATGTTGGATTGTCACGTCGATGCAATTTACGAATACAATGTAAAAGCAATGTTGTTTCAACGTTGTAAAACAATGTAGATTCTAGGTTATCTCCTCCCCTCGGCTGTAGTAGTCCAGTCTTCTGGGAGCCCATCCTGTCCACCGAGAGCCTGTCTCACCTCTTTCCAAAAGGCCGCACAACATTCTTCCTTTCTCACCTTCCACCACATGGTTCTCTGCTCAACCTTTGTGTTCTTAATCTTCCTACCACCACCAGAGTTGTCCTACACACTACCATCCTATGCTTGTCGAGCTACACTTTCCCTTACCAATACCTTACAGTCAGTAACCTTCAGATTACATCGTCTGCACATAATATAATCCACCTGCTTCTACCTCCATTCTTGTTGGTCACTCTATTTTTCTGCCTCTTCTGGAAAAAAGTGTTCACGACTGTCATTTACATACTTTTTGCAGTCTGCCACCATCTGTCTCTCAAGGTTCCTTTCCTGGATGCCGTCCTTACTCATCACTTCTTCGACACCTCTGTTTCCTTCACCAACATGTCCGTTAAAATTCGCACCAATCACAACTCTCTCTCTCGCTGTCTGGGATGCTCAGAACCTCTTCATTTAGTTCCTTCCAGAATTCCTCTTTCAACTCTAGGTCACTTCCTTCCTGTGGGGCATAGCCGCAAATCCCATTATACATACCCTCAATTTCCTATCATTCGATCTGATACTCTTTTCACCTCCAAGACATTTTTACCCAGCTCGTCCTTTAAAATAACCCCTACTCAATTTCTCTTCCTGTTTACTTCATGGTAAAATAACTCTGCTTCTAAATTTCTAGCTTTACTACCTTTCCACCTGCTCTCTTGGATGTACAATATATCAACCTTTCTCTGAATAATTATGTCAACCGACTCCTGAGCTTTTCCTGTCATCATCCCAACATTCAAGGTCCCTACACTCAGTTGTAGGGTCTGTGCATTCGTCTTCTTCTGCCGACGAATTCACTTTGCTCCTCTTCTTTGTCTTTGACCCTCAGTAGCTGAATTTCTACCAACGCCCGACAGGTTACGGTGCCTGGGGCGAGCATTGTTAACCCGGGCCACAACTGATCCGGTATGGTATTCTTTGAATGAACACTCATATTTGTTTGGCACAGTTTTACACTGGATGCCCTTCCTGATACAACTCTCATTTCACATTTATCCAGGCTTGGGACCGGCCTACAGATTGGACCGGCTTGTGTCCCCATAGGGCTGCATTAGAAAATTTACCTGTAAAATACTTTTGTAAAAAAATTGTGCATACCTGTGACCATCTATACTGGGTGTTTGCATGGGACCCATTATGTCACGAGTTCTAAGGGCTTCTTTGCCCTCTCCATCTTTGTTTAGCTGGTCTTGAAGAACAGATCTTGGTCACCCGTATTTTCCTCTGTGACTCGTCTCACGCCATGTTGAGGCCCCTTTTTCCTGCACATGGACTCATGGGGCAGCACGGTGGTTCAGCTGGTAAAACGTTGGCCTCACAGTTCAGGTTCGATCCTAGCCCAGCCTGTGGGGAGTTTGCATGTTCTCCCCGTGCCTGCGTGGGTTTTCTCCGGGCACTTCGGTTTCCTCCCACATCACAAAAACATGCAACATTAATTGGACACTCTAAATTGCCCTTAGGTGTGATTGTGAGTGCGGTTGTTTGTCTCTATGTGCCCTCCGATTGGCCGGCAACCAGTTCAGGGTGTACCCTGCCTCCTGCCCATTGACAGCTGAGATAGGCTCCAGCACTCCCCGCAACCCTTGTGAGGATAAGCGTCAAAAGAAAATGGATGGATGGACTCATGGTATGTATGGTGTGTGTTTCTCTTTTGATTTGGTTCCGTTTTTCCGCATCTCTAGCAAGTTAGGTCAGTAGCATTTTCATCTGTCCTTCTTCTTCTTCGTTCCTCACCCTCACCTCACATTTTCATGATGTTATCTGAATCTTCTGTGGGCTTCATCTTCTCCACTGCTTCATAAATCCTTAGTCTTCTCAGACTTAGTCTTCTATGAAAATAATAGTATCTTTGTTCTGTGTTATACGAACAGCTAGTTGTTTGAAGGAATCTGGTAAGCCATTAAATATCATAATGGCTATGGTCAGTCTATCACTCATGATCCCACCCGTATCCCTCACATCAGTGATGAGATTATCATAATACATACATCCATCCGTTCATCCATTTTATTAGCCACTTATCCTCATGAGGGTCGGGGGAGTGCTGGAGCCTATCTATCCCAGCGTCAACGGGCAGGAGGCGGGGTACACGTTAAACTGGTTGCCAGCCAATTGCAGGGCAGGACACATGGAGACAAACAGCCACACTCACCATCACACCAACATGGCAATTCGGAGTGTCCTATTAATTTTGCATGTTTTTGGAATGTGGGAGGAAACCGGAGTGCAGGGCTGGGATTGAATATATATATATATTGCCTTGTGAAAGTATTCGCTCCCGTTGAACTTTTGAACCTTTCGCCAACATTTCAGGCTTCAAACATAAAGATATAAAATAGAAACACTTTTGTCAAGAATCAATGACAAGTGGAACATAATTGTGAAGTGGAATGAAATTTATCAGATATTTTATACTTTTTTAACAAATAAAAAACTAAAAAGTGGGGCATGCAATATTATTCGGCCCCCTTCCTTTCAGTGGATTGGGCCTGCTTTTCTTCAGCAGGGATGGGGAAGATGGTTAAAATTGATGGGAAGATGAATGGAACCAAATACAGGACCATTCTGAAAGAAAACCTGTTTGAGTCTGCAAAAGACCTGAGACTGGGATGAAGATTTATCTTCCAACAAGACAATGATCCAAAACATAAAGCAAAATCTACAATAGAATGGTTCACAAATAAACGTATCGAGGTGTTGGAATGGCCAAGTCCGTCATGATCCTGCCGCTCCACCGCGGGCTGTGCGGGTGTCCGCGCGGTTGCGCTGATTGGGAGGCGCACACCTGCGCCTCATGCGGGCTGATTATCCTGTGTATTTATATGACCCCGATGACGACCGGTCGGCACCAAATCGTTGAGCTTCATGTCTCGTCCGAGTACTCCCGTATCCCTGATCGACATCCCGAGTTTACCGACCTTCGCCTATTCTCCGACCGACCCCGTAAGCCTGACTCCTTTGAAACTTCTGTCTGCCTTGATTGATCTCCCGTGTACCGACTCCTGCATGCCCGCTCACCTGCTCTCTTCGCCCGACGTCCCAACTACCACTGCTGCACCTGACTGCCTGTCCGATCCCCGACCACGGAACAATAAACGTTTCTCCCCGAACTACCTTGCATCGTCCGAGTCCTGCATTTGGGTCCTACTCCCGTTCCGATGGGTCGTGACAAAGTCAATGTCCAGACCTGAATCAAATCGAGAATTTGTAGGCAGAGCTGAAGACTGCTGTTCTCAAACGCTCTCCATCAACCTCAATGAGCTCAAGCATTTTTGCAAGGAAGAATGGGCAAGATTTTCAGCCTCTCGGTGTGCAAAACTGATAAGACATACCCCAAGCAACTTGTAGCTGTAATTGCAGCAAAAGGTGGCACTACAAAGTATTAATGCAAGGGGGTTGAATCATATTGCACGGCCCACTTTTCAGGCTTTTATTTGTTAAAAAAGTGTAAAATATCCAATAAATTTAAAATGAGTATTTGAAAACACTGCTATATTGCAAGTTCTCCCACTTTGGGGTCTGAAATTTTGATCTAGGTGCATGTCCAAAGAGAGAAAAAAAGAGATAATCTAAAATGAAAAATCCAGATATCACAATGTATGATTTTTCAACGATTTATTTGTGTGATTTGTCTTCTTCTTTTTCATTCGGCTTCTCCCGTTAGAGGTCCCCACAGCGTGTCATCTTTTTCCATTTAATCCAATCTCATGCATCCTCTTCTCTAATACCCACTGTCCTCATGTCCTCCCTCACAACATCCATCAACGTTTTCTTTGGTCTTCCTCTCGTTCTTTTGCCTGGCAGTCTATCCTCAGCACCCTTCTACCAACATAGTCACTCTCTCACCTCTGAACATGTCCAAACCATTGAAGTCTACTCTCTCTCACCTTGTCTCCAAACCATCCAACCTTGGCTGTCCTTCTAATGAGCTCATTTCTAATCCTATCCAACCTGTTCACACCAAGCGAGAACCTCAACATCTTAATTTCTGCTACCTCAGGTTCTGCTGCAAATAAGTATTTGAAAAACTGAGAAAACCAATGTTAATATTTGGTACAGTAGCCTTTGTTTGCAATTACAGAGGTAAAACGTTTCCTGTAGTTGTTCACCAGGTTCGCGCACACTGCAGGAGGGATTTTGGCCCACTCCTCCACACGGATCAGACATGTTTCTGGCTGTCGCTGAGAAACAGGGAGTTTCAGCTCCCTCCAAAGATTTTTTTATTGGCTTTAGGTCTGGAAACTTGTTACAAGTGGATATACACCTATTATGAAATTCAGACCCCTCCATGATTTCTAAGTGGGAAAACTTGCAATACAGCAGGGTGTTCAAATACTTATTTTCTTCATGTATATATATATTTTTTTTTCTTAACTTCAGCCACTACTTCATCTTCCCCCAAAAGTTGTAACTAAAATACAGGGTAAGAATCCCTGAAAGATTTGATTGTATTGTTTTCTAAAATTATGACCCTTGGGAAACGAGACAAATTGGTTCATTCCCAAAAAATTATGAAATGAAATGTGTTATCTTCTTGCACTACCAGCAAATAAATGTAAATGATGCTAGAGGTACAATACACAACTGAGTATCTCTCCAAGTCCGTTGGGAGGTACAGAATCTCTTCACCGTGGACTAAGGAACATACTCATCTCCAGTTGAAACCAGATGTTTACATACCATATTTTTTAAAAAAGACAGTTTTCTGTCCATTCGACGTGAAATCAGTTTAAACTTTTCCCATTTAATTAGATTTCTAAAATTATTACTCAGTGATGTTGTGGAAATATTTCTTAAAAGTCACAAGTTTACATATATGAAATTAATATTTGCTACCATTGCTTATAAACTGTAGGACTTGGTCAAACATTTTCGATATCCTTCCACAAGCTTCTCACAAAAATTGACAGGAATTTTCATTCCATTGCTCCTTAAAGTATCGGTTTACTGAGTAAAGTTGTCAGGCTACTTTGCTTGCACATGCATTTTTGGGCCTGCCCATAAATTATGAATAAGATTGCGATCAGAGCTTTACAATGCCCAAACCAAGACACTGACTTTGTTAACCTGAAGCCTCTTTTTAACCGTGTTGGCAGTATGCTTCTAGTCAGAGTCTATTTGGAAGACTCACTCTGTTACTTCCTGTCTTAGGTCTTCAGATCTTTCTTCAGTATTTCTACATAAAGTTCTTTTCTCATGATGCCATCTGTTTTAATAAAATTAAAAAAACCACACACACAACTTGATGCTGCAACCCCTGTATCTTAAAATTGGGATTGTGTTCTCAGGCTTCAAGCTTCGCTCTTTTTTCCTCCAATAGGTTCTTCCTGGCAGAGTGGCCTTTCAATTTATGTCAATACAGTACATGTTTGATTGTGGATGATGACACACTCTTACCAAGCTACAGCCAGCATGTTCACAAGGTGTTTTGCTTTTCTTTATTATTTTTGTATGCGCATACTTTGGACCAAGGCACGTTCATCACTGGGTCACAGAACGTGCCTCCTTTCTGAGCAGGACAATGGCTGGACATTCCCACCATGTTTATACTACGACGTATAAATGTATGTATTATACTCTGTATAATTACTTGAACAGATGAAGCTGGCACCATCATCCATGTGAAAATTGTACCCAAGGATGAACCAGACTTGTGAAAGTCCACAATTCTCTTCCTGATATGTTGGCTCACTTCAATTTCTCTCTCTTATGTTACACAAGGAAGCAATGTGTTTCAGATCGGCCTTCAAATATACACCCACAGGTGTGTCTGAACATTTGTCTAAATAATCCCCATTTAGATGTTCTAGCATCTAGTCAATTGAAGTAATTGTGGTCATTGTTAACTGGTGTAAAACAAGAACGTTTACACCGATTTAATGTAAGAGCGGAAAAAAACAATTTTTTTTAAACCTGGTTTCAACTGCATCTTTTAAGTTCTATGCCTCAGTGTTTTTTGGTACACATAACAAAAATCATAACTTTCTGATTTTAAGAGGGGATGCTGGAACAAGGTAGGGACAAAGTGTAAACTACTTTAACACACTAATTGTATAACTAATCTTGTGAAATAAAATAGTGAATAGAAAATACTCGAACAGGTCATGGCAAAATCACCTCATTCCTCTGGAATTTGAGCACGTTTCCTCTATTCCGATCCTGTGTCTCCTCAATTGTACTTGTAGCATTCTGGAGGAAGGATTGTGCATCAGACAGCTTGGTAGTGAAGCGGGACAAAGCCAACTTGAGTGGAGTGAGATGCCCATGTGTAATCAATGACTTCTTCTCCAACTGACGAATGCGCCTTAGCACTGCAAATACAGCCAGGGTGAGGAACTTATTGAATTTACAAATCTCCATATTTCGTTGGTGAAAAGTAAATTCATGTAAAAACTATACTTCCATTGCAATTTATTGATAGCTGTATAATTGTTTCATTACAAAGTGCTAGTTTATGGATTTCTTGTAGCTGTACAACAAATACATAAATACAGTACACCACCAAAAAGAAAGATTTTCAATGCAGACTTTTTATGTAAAAATATGCAATTAAATTGATATTAAACTATCTATCCATCCATTCATTCATTTTCATTACTCACTAGAGTCGCTGGCGTGCTGGAGCCTATCCCAGCTACCTTGGGGCGAGAGGCGAGGTACACCCTGAACTGGTTGCCTGCCAAGTGCAGGGCACATAAAAACAGACAATGATTCGGATTCACATTCACACCGATGGGAAATTTACCTTCTTTAAATCAATTTATGTTTTTTTTTTTGGAGGTGGGGGTGAGAAACCAGAATAGGTGGAGAAAACCCACAGAGGCATGGGAAGAACATGCATACTCTATGCAGGCAGGTCCAGGATTTGTACCCTGGTCCTCAGAACTGCTAAGCAGATGTGCTAACCGGTCACCCACCGTGCCGCTTGATATAAACTAAATCAATTGAAATATGCCAGCAGGTCTCTTTACTATAATGATTACCAACACCTTTGGATTTACCTGAATACAATTTTGAATGTCTAACAAAACCTCCTTACAGTCATGTGATTCTGTTGATTCTTCAATAGTGATAGGCCCTTGTGTGGACAAGTGAAGTTTCCTCATGTTGCTCACAATATGTAAGGCTTCATCTGTGTTTTTCCTGACCACTTCGGGTGACGCTTTATGGTCAACACTATACAACTCCCATTCATGGATCATTTCTGCAAAGCAATAACAAAAAGCTGAGGTTCACAGTGTGAAGTGTCACAGTTAGATTAAGTTTTAGCACTAACACTTATCACTAACCACAATGGGGAACAACCAGGGTCCAGTTGAGGACGTGAACTTTGTGTGGGTGCCATAACCTAATTTTGGAAAATACCTTTTTGATATTTATGAGAACTTTGAAAAAAAGACAATATAACAATAATCCATCCATGCACTTTCTGAGCCGCTTATCATTACAAGGGTCACGGGCGTGCCGGAGCCAATCCCAGCTAGCATCGGGCAAAAGGCTGGCTAGACCCTGAACTGGTCACTAGTCAGTTGTATGGCACATGTCAACACCATCACTGAGCGGGACTCGATCCAAACTCCAACTGCAACGAACAATAGAAACAGCTGAACGGATTATTGGCACCACTTTACCCGCTATTGAGGACTTACACGCAATGCTAACTAGGTCCAGAGGAGGCAGGAGTCTTTCGGATCCTCCACATCCTGGCCATCAGCTCTTCCAGTTCCTTCCATCAGGAAAGCGCTTACAGAACAATGCAGGTCAAAACTAACAGGCATTCAAACAGTTTTTTTCCGTCTGGCAATTAAGTCGTTACATTCTTAATCAGCAAATTTACCATTTTCTGCCTTGTACCATTGTTGGGACACTCACATTCTGCTTGTCCAAACAATAACAGTATTAGTAATTTATTTTGTAGACTGCCGCACGATTCATCACTTTAACCTGCTCCCTTTGCACAACTGTCATTGCACTGTCGTTGCACTAGTCTATTATGAGAACCGCGAACGGGTAAAGCGAATCTGTACAAGTTTTACACTATGTGGGAGGTTGACACATTTATCTCGTACCTGTTCTTGCACAACTTTTACAAGGAGTAGTTGCTATGAATAGAAATGTCTCTTGTTCTTTGTCCTTGCTGCTTTGTTTTTCTTTGTTCTGTATGTTGAACCAGGGCAGCACAGTCTGCTGGAGAAGAATTCTTGGGTGTTTTTTTACACACTTGGCCAAATAAAGCTGATTCTGATTCTGATCCCACGCCAAAGTCTGGCATGGAACACAACACAATCAATGACTGAGTGACACACACACACATACACACACACACACACACACATATATATATATATATCCAGGTTCAATCCCGGACCCACATGTGAAGAGTTTGAATGTTCTTCCAGTGCCTGCATGCAACATTAATTGGACACTCTAAATTGCCCCTAGGTGTTATTGTGAGTGTGACTGTTTGTCTCTATGTGCCTTGTGATTGGCTGGCAACAAGTTCTGAGATAGGCTCCAGCACTCCCTGTGACTCTTGTGAGGATAAGCGGCAAAAGAAAATGGATGGATGGATATATATGTGTGTGTGTGTATTCAGTCATTTTCATCTGCTTTTCTGAGGTCGGGTCGCAGGTCCAGGCAAGACTTCACTCTCCCCAGCCATTTCCTCCAGCTCTTCAATGAGGATCTCAAGATATTCTCTGGAAAGCTGAGAGACATAGTTGATCCTGCATTCCTGGGTCATCCCCGGGGTCTCGTCTTGTTGGGACATACCCAAAACACAACACCAGGGAGGAGGCATCTTAAACAGATGCAGGATCCACCTCATCTGCCTCCCTTCAATGCGAAGGAGCAACAGCTCTACTCTGAACCCCTGGACCATCTCTAAGAGAGAGCCCTAATACCCTGTGTAGAAACCTCATTTTGGTCACTTGTATCTGGGATCTTGTTCTTTCGGTCACAACCCACAGCTCGTGATCATGGGTGAGGTTAGGGAAAGTAGATCAATTGGTAAATAGAGAGCTTTGCTTTCGTTTTAGCTCCTACTTCACCACAACGGACCAATGCAAAGTCCCCATTACTGGAGATGCACTGATCAGCCTGTCCATCTCCCTTTCCATTCTTCCCTCACTTGTGAACCAGACCCCAAGATGTTCAAACTCCTTCACTTGGAGCAGGATCTCATCCCAGACCTGGAAAAAAAACATGCCACCTGTTCCACCTGAGGCCCATCATCTCAGATTTGGACGTGATAATTTTCATCCATTCACATTTGACTGCAAACCACTCCAATGAGGTTTGGAGATCACACTTTAATGAAGCCAATGGAACCACATCATCTACAAAAAGCAGAGATGCAATACCAAGCCACTAGACCTCTCCCCCTCTATGCCTCAGCTGCACCTATAAATTTTCTCCATAAAAGCTATGAACAGAATCAGTGACAAAAGGAAGCCTTGGTGGAGTCCAATCCTCACTAGAGCCCGATTTATTGCTGGCAATAAAGGCCAAACTCTTGATAACGGTCTTAGAGAGACTGAACAGTCCGTATCAGGGGGTTCAGTAATTCATTCTCCCTGAGGGACACTGTTGAAGGCCTCCTCAAGTCCACAAAACACATGTACATTGGTTGGGCAAACTTCCATGCATCCTCGAGGACCCTGCCGAGGATTAAAATCTCATCCATTGTTCCATGGCCAGGATGAAAACCACACTGTTCCTCCTGAATCTGAGATTCGACTTCTATACCAACCATCCTCTCAAGCACCCCTGAATAGACTAGGGAAACTGAGATGTGTGATACCCCTGCAAAAACAAGCCTTTGCTTCCAGAAATAGCTTCAAGACATCGCCTGTATGAAGAAACTAGTGACATGCATTGCACTGGTGTGACTTTGATATTCAGCCATACAAGCAAGTCTTTGAAGCTTGATGGTTCCGTGGACTTCTTTTATGGGCCTTGCGTTGCATTTCTTTACATTGATTGTCATTTGGAGTCAAGTCAGGTGGGGCCATTCTACCAGCTTTATTTTTTTTCTTTTTCTTTGAAATCTATTGAGTTTCTTTGGAAATATGTTGTGGACCACGATCCTACTCAAATGTCCACCCTTGTTTCATTTTCATCATCCTCATAGATGGCAGCAGATATTTGACAAAAAAACTTTCAGTACACATGCCAATCCATCCTTCCATTAAAAATGGGAAGTTTACCAGTCCCATTTGCTGATAAGCAGCCCCACACTCTACCATTTGTTCTCCAAACATGGTATGCATTATGGCATTCAAACAGTTCAATTTTAACAATTTTCTCCTTGTATGGCTTGTCCAAATGTTTTTCAGCAAATGTCAAACGGGATTTGACAAAACACACACAATGCTGTCTTGTGTGTTTAATGTGCATACAGGCCATGGCACCTGTTTGATTATTGGATAGATTGTAGGTATTGTCTTGGCATTCTATGCCTTTTTTCACCTCCCTCTCTTCATGTGTTCAATAATTTTTTCCCTGTCAATTCCCATTATTACATGCTACTTCATTGCTGAGTTTATTTATTCCACTTTTTGTATGTATGGATTACTTGGTTGTTCCCAACATCTGGTGAAATTTTCAAATGATTATCAGCTTTAGAAATACAGTGAAGAATATAAGTATTTGAACAGCCTGCTATTTTACAAGTTCTCCGACTTAGAAATCATGGAGGGGTCTGACATTTTCGTTGTAGGTGCAAGTCCACTGTGAGAGAGATAATCTAAAAAGAACAATCCAGAAATCACAATGTATGACTTTTTAACAATTTATTTATGTGATACAGCTGCAAAAAAGTATTTGAACATCTGAGAAAACTAATGTTACTATTTGGTACAGTAGCCTTTGTTTGCAATTACAGAGGTCAAACATTTCCTGTAGTTGTTCACCAGGTTTGCACACACTGCAGGAGGGATTTTGCCCCACTCCTCCACACAGATCTTTTCTAGACCAAAAAGGTTTCTGGGCTGTTGCTGAGAAACACAGTTTCAGCTCCCTCCAAAGATTTTCTATTGGGCTTAGGTCTTCAGACTGGCTAGGCCATGCCAGAACCTTGATATGCTTCTTACGGAGCCACTCCTTGGTTTTCCTGGGTGTGTGCTTGGGGTCATTGTCGTGTTGAAAGACCCATCCACGACCCATCTTCAATGCTCTGACTGAGGGAAAGAGGTTGCTCCCCAAAATCTCAGAATAATTGGACACGGTCATCCTCTCTTTAATACAGTGCAGTCATCCCGTTGCATGTGCAGAAAACACCACAAAAGCATGATGCTACCACCACCATGCTTCACAGTAGGGATGGTGTTGTTGGGATGGAACTTATCATTTGTCTTTCTCCAAACACGGTTCGTGGAATTATGACCAAAAAGTTCAATTTTGGTCTCATCTGCAGCTGTATCACAAATAAATCGTTAAAAATAATACATTGTGATTTCTTGATTTTTCTTTTTAGATGATCTCTCTCACAGTGGACATTGGCCTACGATGAAAATTTCAGACCCCTCCATAATTTCCTAGTGTAAGAACCTGCAATATAGGAGGGTGCTCAAATACTTATTTTCTTCACTGTATATCTAGTGAGAAAAAAATGATGTGTTGGACCAATACATAGGCTTATGTGCTATGTATTTCTTATACTTTGGTCAAGAGGTGTGTTACCTTCAATGTGCATGTTGAGGTCAGTGAGGTTTTTGCTGAAGTTTTCAGCTAGCCTTATGGTTTGCTGTGTGTCCTCATCAATCTGGATCCCCAGCCTCTTCACTGTGCTTTCCTATCAATTTATAGATTTTTTAAATGTGGAATCGATTCCATGTCAGTCCATGCAGTCATCCAACCTTCAAAACTTAATTATACCATGAGTTTAAATCAAGCATAAAACATAAATAATTCGGTAATAATTAGGTATTCTGCACAACAATCATTGTCACTTCAAAATTTGAAGATTATATTGAAATGTAACTTTTCTGACCGATACACTAAGGTGTCTGATGAAGGATACCACATCCTGTGTGGAGTCTTCTAACCCCCGAGTCTCTGTTTCTATCACAGACAGTTTGTTTCTCCACATGTAAAATTGATTCTGAAACCAAAGTGTAAAACAAACCTGTCAGTCCCAGTATAATTTTCCAAACTTTTACTATTTTTGTCTGTCAATGTACCTGCAAGTGGTGAGCAGTGTAATTATAGTATTTGACTCTGTCATTAACAGCAGCCCCAGTAGAGATGTTCAAGACTCCAACCCTCAAATGGTCCAGTGTTTTGTTGGACAGTCGTAGGTCGCCGATAACATGCCAAATACATTCATCACAACCTGCAAAGAATTTAGATATGTTTGATCCGAATCTGAACTTTTTATGGCATGATTTGTATGACATTTGCTACTGTATTTGTTAAATCGACTTACTGATATTGCAGAGATTAACTGTTGCAGGCTCTGGGAGACACTCTCCTGTTTGCATATCACAGTGACTGCTCTCACAGTCACATCCTGTAAAACAATATAAACACACATTCCATATTAAATAGCTTTATAGGTTTTGGGTCAACGACCATGACATTTTCTCCAGCAGAAATGAAAAAAACAAATGAAACAGATTAATATCAAGTGTATTGAGATTAGTGGTAAATTTTTGTTAATGTGCTCATTCTTCAAATGCGTATATAAAGTTTCAGATTGACAAAATTGTCGAAACATAATTATAATTCAGTGAAGTACTATAAGACACCAAAGTAAATTACACATATTCATTCATTAATTTTCCTGAGTGCTCATCCTCACTCGAGTTGCATGTGTGCTGGAGCCTCTAGGAACTGACTGTGGGCGAGAGAAAGGGGACACCCTGAATTGGTCGCCAACCTATCACAGGACGCATATAAACAAACCTCCATTCCCATTCACATACAGGTAATTTAGTCTTCAATTATCCTACCATGCCTATTTTGGGGGATGTGGGAGGAAATCGGACTACGCAGAGAAAAGCCACAAAGGTATGGGAAGAACATGAAAACACCACACAGGTATGTTCGGGATTTAAACCCCCATCCTCAGACCCATAAAGCAGATGTGCTCACCACCATGCTGCAATGAAAAAATATTGTTCAATCTATATTCTTTCATAAAACCTCACATCTTTAGAAAATATATAGACTAGAGTATATTAAATGTATGTGGGTCCACTTGGGGTTTGGGAATATTCAGAGGAAATACATTTTATGTGATGGAAGCAGATGTTTGGAGGTCATTTCGTGTAGAGAACTTGAGAACAATTACATGCTACATACTAAATGATCTATGGACTACTTACTCTTGCAGCCAGAGGGGCTATAGTCCCAATAGCCTGGGAGGCACCTCTCACAGTAACGACCTCCGGCACCCCGGCGGCACAGACAGCTGTGAGTGAGAGAATGGCAGGTGGGACGAAGAGAAGCTGGCCTACATTCACATCTCTGACAGCCTTGGCAGCTGGAGAAACCTGAGTAACCATCCTAGGTTACAAGTACAAAAAAAAACAGTGTTAGGGCCAAATATTTTAACAGGAATTCTAAACTTTTTTCACCCTGGAGTCCAACATATCTTGTGCAAAGTCCATTCAAATATATATGCTGAAATGGTTTGATTGAGGGAACCCTAGTTTGTTTAGTATTCTATGACTAAATTAAATCAGTTTACAGTTTATAAAGCTAAAACCTATTGGACGATGCAAATGGATGACTGTTCCTTTAACGTTTATTGACCAATCTGTAGTGTTAAAAGAAAAACCTACAGCTGTTTTTTGCATTCAAAGTTTGACATGCAGGAAATGCAAGTAATTTTGTGCATGCTGTGTTCATGAAATTGTAATCACTGCATCCCATTGCCCTCTAAATAATCGATGAAGACTTCAATCATGTTCCTCTCTCTCTTCAGCAAACAACTTCACCCAACTTGTTGACTGTGGAACAAGGAAGTAAAACACTGGGTATTCTGTATGCGAAATTCCAATGTATAAGTTCCCTCAAGGTGGCTGTGGACAAGAAGAGAAGAACTGTGGGTGTGTAGCACAACGTGGGCATAAGATGGGACCCGATCAACCCCAGGTGAATTCGGTGTGAGCATACCGTATGATGTTTAAATGGCCAGAAACACCCCATGTGATATCACTGATGAAGTGTAAAAATTGTTTAAGTCAATGCATGTTATATAAAAGTTTGGATTTATTCACTGATCATATGACTTTTTGATTTATCTGTTGTTCAATTGCTGTGCATAGAAAAGTGCTATAGTATATTTAATGCTCTGTAAAACCACAGCAATTACTGATAATCTGAGGTTGCACTTCATGAAGTTAATATATTTTTACTTTTAAATATATAACGGTAGCATTTGGAAATGTCTCAACAGTAATTTCTTGAGAGGGAATTCTCAAAAATCTTTACACCATATTTTCACAATTTTAAGGTGCACTTAAATGTCTTGAATTTTCGCCAAAATGGACAAGGCGTCTTATAATGCAGTATGCCGTTTATGTGAACTGACGTCCAAAATTTGTATCCGACTGGGAGCATTTGCTGCTGACACGCTAGTTATAAAGAGGAAATGCAGACTTGTGAGAGGACAGCATGCGGATGTTACAGGGGGAAGTGTAGGCGTGGGAAAGGACATTAAAGCCCCCCAGAAGTGCTATAATGCCATAATATAATGTTTTGTGCTAAACATCAACACAATTTCTGAATGTATTGTGGATGCTTGGGTAAAGTTCATGCTTCCACTGTTGTTCGAAAAGGTGTCATCAAATCTGAGGAGTGGCACGGCAACGAGACTGACTATGACGATAGTGAACCTGGCATGTTTGAATAATACTTGCCCAGCTGGTCATTTTGGATACAGAAGATAAGGACTTTGATGGATTTCTGGATGAGGATTGATCAAAAGATAATATGAGTACATACAGTGAAGAAAATAAGTATTTTAACACCCTGCAATATTGTAAGTTCTCCCACTTAGAAATCATGGGGGGGGTCTGAAATGTTCAGCGGAGATGCATGTCCACTATAAGAGAGATAATCTAAAAAAATATGTATGATTTTTTTAACGATTTATTTGTGTGATACAGCTGCAAATAAAGATTTGAACACCTGTCTATCAGCTAGAATTCCGACCCTCAAAGACCTGTTAGTCCACCTTTAAAAGTCCACCTCCACTCTATGTATTATCCTGAATAGGATGCACTTGTGTGAGTTCGTTGTTGCATTTTGAAACCTGTGCACCCCATACAATCAGTAAGACTCAAACTTGTAACATGGCCAAGACCAAAGAGCTGCCCAAAGACACCAGAGACAAAATTGTACAACTCCACATGGCTGGAAAGGGCTACAGAGAAATTGCCAAGCGGCTTGGTGAAAAAAGTCCCACTGTTGGAGCAATCATTAGAAAATGGAAGAAGCTAAACATGACGGTCGATCTCAGTCGGAGTGGAGCCCCATGCAAGATATCACCTCGTGGGGTTTCAATGATCCTTAGAAAGGTTAGAAATTAGCCCAGGACACGATAGGACTTAGTCAATGACCTGAAGAGAGCTGGCACCACCGTTTCCAAGGTGACTGTTAGTGATAGACTAAGACGTAATGGTTTGAAATCATGCATGGCACAGAAGGTTCCTTGGCTTAAACCAGCACATCTCAAGGCCCGTCTTAAGATAAGAAAATAAACCGTGTGGTCGCAACACCCTTCCGTGTACATTGGAGACGACTCCCTGTCATTTTTTTAAACGCATTGTTCTCAAATGAGCCAACTGTTGATGTTGACCAAGGGTGATTTATTTAAATTTTGGTATTTGTATTGAATACGAGCTGAAAAGGTCAATGGATTTCGGCAAAGGTTAACGTGTAGCTGAACACACTTCCGCGTTCACGAGCCATCGCCCCATTGAGAACAGATCCAGCAACAAAGAATTTGTATGCGTCCAGACTCTTCTAAACTTTCAAACTCTTCCGTGTAATTCTCGACGACTTATTCACCAGATACATGTGTATACCCAGTTGTCCAAAACAAGAGGAAGCGGGTTAACAGTCCAATTTCTTTTTGGCGAAAACATCGACTTCGGCATTAAATATGGGTACTCTATGCCAAATGTCTCCCATTTTTCCACGTACGTTCATTATCACCTTCTCAATGTTTAACGGTATTGCACAAAACTCTGAGAGACGTATTTTCGTGTCGTCTCCAACCGACTTAGCATTAAACAGCTTGACCGGCAATATGACCAGTCACGTGATTTCATTGACGTCGGTGCACGAGGTCTATATACTGTAGCAATATTGTAGAGCTGCATTGTTAAATACTTCATTAATTTCAGCGAAACTCACTGTGTACATAGTTAAATACTTCAACAAAGTACAACTGAACTCAGTTTTGCTCTCAGTGCATTTTTAAATAGTGCCCATGCATGCTACTGTATGTTTTAAGCCAATGTCGCTGTATAGCTATATGCTTTGCTATATGGTAACATGCTAAACATGTATGCAAATAGCGTTTAAAGTGCATGAAGGTTGGTTGTTTTGTTTTCTCCTGGTTGTGCTGTTCTGTTTGCTACGGTGTAATGATTCTGGTTTAGTGTGACACCATGGGTGAGGATGGCGTGTTGACTGGTGACTTGGTTGCACCGGTTGAAGTGGGGTGGGGGGAGTATTGATGAGCTTGTTCTTCTGCTTTCAAAAATAAAGGTACAATTGTGCCTCATTGTCTCATGAGGGCCACCGTGCATGAACCCAGTAATATGGGGCACCTTACATATGTGTTAAATACTGAAATTGTACCCAAAACTGAGACTCCCCCTTTTAATAAGATGTGCCTTCAGGTCGTGAAAATACAGTATATACTTTTCCTACTGCTCCTTCCATGTCTATTTCCCCCCCCCCCCCCATCGTTAATTTTGTCTTCTGTTTTTACATCTTTTAATTAACTGCAGAAATAAAAAATAGCATTATGAACAAAATAACTGCTGGTTCAGGGTTTTCTTACCTCACAGCGGTCACAGAGTCGTCCGGTGACACCTGGTTTACAGTGACACACTCCTGTCCTGTCATCACATGAGGATGTACCACATTTACTGCATTCACACTCTGTGACAAACACAGGATACGGAGAACTTTTTAGGAGTGAAATGATATCACAGGCATTGTTGAAAAGTTTATTTTTAGAATTGCAATGCCACAGATAAAACTCCACTTCATTAATATTTTCTGTTAGTGGCATAATGTTGTCACTAATTAAACCTCTCTTCAACAAAAGAAGAAATTAACTTTCAAGTACTTAATCTACCCATAGGTCAGTGTGTTGGCCTATTTATGTTTACATATATACCAAATATTAGTTCTATTATTTCTACCTTCAACTTTCACAGGTTTTATCCTGCTGTGGCTTCTAGTTCTCCCAGTTAGGCTGTTCCTCATGTGATATTGTTTTTACTGACTCCATGTGTATACAGCTGGACATATATAACTGTCTTGTTAGGTCCTACCTAGAGGAAAGGAGCTACTTTGTGACCACTGGAGGCGCTCGGTCTCAGCAAATGGCAATGACCGATGGGGTTCCTCAAGGGTCAGTTCTTGGACCTCTCCTGTTCAGCCTGTATGTGGTACCCTTGAGTCAAATTCTTCAAAACTTTTATTTTGACTACAATAGCTGTGCAGGTGACACACAGTTATATTTAGCAGTGTCTCCAGATGTCTACAGTTCAATTGAGGTATTGTGCCACTGTCTATATCTGATAAATAACTGAATGAGCCAAAATTTTCCTTGTTTTTGGCAATAAAGGAAAGAGAATTGCTGTTAGTAAACACCCGGACTCTCTATCTTTAACCCTCTCTGGACCCAATTTTTTTTTGTAATTTGGTAAAATCTGATACTTTTAGAAAATTATACTCTGGACATAAAATTTTCGATTATATTAAATCTGTTGGAAATTTGCAAACACTGCCCGGAAAGGGTTAAAGGGGAAATCCAGTGCTTTGCATAAACAGTGTATCCAATAGGTCATGTAATATT
Source organism: Syngnathoides biaculeatus (assembly GCF_019802595.1). Lineage (NCBI taxonomy): Eukaryota > Metazoa > Chordata > Actinopteri > Syngnathiformes > Syngnathidae > Syngnathoides > Syngnathoides biaculeatus. Next base: position 1,624,745 of record NC_084662.1, on the reverse strand, counting down.
TACCCTAGTTTGACAATGTGATGTTAAATCCTCTCTCATTTAATCATTTTTTGAGAAGATTTTTATCCACAATTACGAATTTTCAGGGGCGCTGCCATTTTCGCGAGTCACATCACCTACGTGTGCAGATGTGACGTGTTAGGTGCCGTTCCAAACGTTCGATTACATGGGACACCATTATGCCCAGCGCTGATTTCTCGTATTTACGCCTTTGTTTACGTACTTATGTCATGGGTAGCCCTCCAAGTAGTCAGACTCCACGTTTATTCCGCTCAAAGAACCATTCGAATATTCAACATTAATTACAGCCACAGGTTAAAATCTGTATGGAACCAATCCTCCGTCTTCACGACCAACCGATACTGCTATATCTTCATCAGATGAGGATAAATACGAGAAATCGGCGCTGCCTCTGTTGCGGCACGTAACACGTCACATCCGCGCAGGTAGGTTATGTGACTCGCGAAAATGGCAGCGCCCCTGAAAATTCGTAATTGTCGATAAAAATCTTGTGAAAATACAATTAAATGAGAGAGGAGTTGACATCACATTGTCGAAATTCACTGTTAATGCAAAGCACTGGATTTCCCCTTAAAAACAAAGACGAACTCCGAAACCTTGGTGTTCTGATTGATTCCAACCTGACTTTCGACAATCATATCAAATCAATCACAAAAACTGCCTTCTACCATCTGAAGAATATATCTAGAGTGAAATCTTGTATGTGTCAAGCAAACCAAGAAAAGCTCATCCATGCTTTTATCTCAAGTAGACTTGACTACTGTAATGGTTTTGTGACTGGACTCCCCAAAAAAAGACTATTAAACAGCTGCAGCTCATTCAGAATGCTGCAGCTCGTGTTCTGACCAAAACAAAACGGTCAGGGCATATAACTCCAATCCTAAAGTCTTTGCATGGGCTTCCAGTCAGCTTTAGAATAGATTTTAAAGTTCTGCTACTGGTCTATAAATCACTAAATGATTTAGGTCCTGAATACATGAAAGAAGTGCTTATGGAATACAAACCCTGTAGAGCTCTGAGATTGACTGACTCAGGTGAAATAGTGGCGCGCAGAGTCCAAAGCAGACATGGTGTAGCAGCATTTAATTATTATGCTGCACACAAATGGAATAAGTCGCCAATAGAGGTGACGTCAGCCTCAAATCTTTTGAAATCCAGGTTGAAAACTCTTCTTTTTTTCTCATGCTTTTTAGAATATATCCACTTTTTGATCATATTACTACTGTATGCGGTTTTAGTTGTCTTTTTTTATATTTTGTTTGTCATTTTTATTGTTTTTATGCCGTTTTAAATGTTTTATCTCTTTGTTTTCAAATACCTTTAATTATGTAAAGCACAGTGAGGTAACTTGTGTATGAAATCCGTTATACAAATAAATTTGCTTTGCTTTGTTTTGTCTACCTCTGTCTCGCTCACTTTAATATAATGAAAGGAATTTTAGTCTGATCTTTAGTGAGAGGTGACAACCAGAAAGACTTGTACCTTTTCCTCTCTTTCCAAAGACTTTACTTTCTTTTTTAAACTAAAAAAGCACAATACTATAGTTAATGTTCAACCTATATTGAATTGAATACACTTCAAAGTCATTTAATGTTCAAACTTATAAGCTATTGTTTTTATAAAATATTAGTTGACGTAGAATTTCAGGGTTGCAATAAAATATCTGGGACAGGTGGCGATAAACACTGAGAACTTTGTGGGATGTTAATCAAAAATCTGTTTTGAACACCCCACAGGTGAACAGACTGATTGGAAACAGGTGGGTGCCATGACTGGGTGTAAAAGGAGCTTCTGTGAAATATTCAGTTCACCGCCTGTGTGGAGTTAGCGTCTTCTCATGTCCCAGTGTGAGTTTTCTCCGGGCACTCCGGTTTCCCCCCCAAAAACATGCATTCATTGGAGGCTCTAAATTGCCCTCTGTGTGATTGTGAGTGCACCTGTTGTCTGTCTCTATGTGCCCTGCAACTGGGTGGCAACCAGTTAAGGGTGTACCCCACATTCTGCCCGAAGATAGCTGGGATAGGCGTCAGCATTCTCGCGACCCTTGTGAGGATGAGCACCTCAGAAAATGAATGAATGGGTGGAATAAAGTTTTTAAGTTTGAAGATTAAATATCTTGTCTTTGTATTGTATTCAATTGAATATAGGGTGTAAACGATTTGTAAATCATTGCATTCTGTTTTTATTTAACATAACGTCCCAACTCCATTTGCATTGGGTTTGTAATGTAACATAGTGCACCTTACCATCATTTGTTAAAAGTATACAGATCAGCTTTCAACCAGGAGCAGTTGTGTTAATTCATTAAAACTCCCCAACACTTATACCGTCCCACCTTCTACCTTTTTCCTTCTAAATGATCGTTAACATTCACATCTGCCTCCGCACCTCTGCAGTTCTTGGCACCGATGGCATCGCCGTAGAAGCCTTTCGCACACCTTTCGCAATTTCGCCCGGCAGTGTTACCCCAGCAGTGTTGGCAGTGTCCTGTCACATTGTGGCACCAATTAAAGATCAGGTTTGGGTCAGAGTTGTCATTACAGTCACAGCGCTTGCAGGAACCACCAATTGCCATTGGCATGCCGTAGTAACCAGGGGCGCACCTGGACAGAGAAAAATGCAATGAAGCAAAAAGTATCTTTATGGTTGAGATTCAGTTGTCTTCATTTTTGTTGTTGTTGTTTTGCTCTGTTATTAGGCAAACTGTTTTAAATATTAATTTTGTTACCCATTGGATCTTCAACAATGTACAAATAAATGGAAAAAAAAACACTTATGCTACATGTAACAAACTGTATATGACCGGTACAGTGCCATGAAAATGCCTTTGCCCTCTTCCTCTTTTCTTAATCTTTTTAAAAATATATAAATTTTGTTTTAGGTGGCATGGTGGATCAGCTGTTAAAGCGTTGGCCTCACAGTTCTGTGTGGAGTTTGCATGTTCTCCGCATGCTTGCGTGGGTTTTTCTCTGGGTACTCTGGTTTCCTCCCACATCCCAAAAACATGCAACATTAATTGGACACTCTAAATTGCCCCTAGGTGTGATTGTGAGTGTGGCTGTTTGTCTCGATGTGCCCTATGATTGGCTGGCGTCATGATCCTGGATTCCAGCCAGGGCTGGGCGTGGCCGTCTAATCGGAAGGGTCACACCTGCGCCTCATGACCTCCGATTAGACCCAGTACATATAGGACCCGGGGGACGACAGAGACTCTGCTAGATCGTTGCCTCTCACGCCTCGTTCCCGCACTACCGTACTCCTGATGTCTACCTCCCGTGTACCGACCAACGCCTGTCTCCCGACCTACCCCGTAAGCCTGCCGTTACTGATCTTGCTGCTTGTTTGGACTGACTCCCTGGTAACCGACGTTGGAACGAATAAAGGCTTATTCCGCACTGCTTACCTCTCACCTGAGTCGTGCATTTGGGTCCACCCCCGAGTCTCGTCCGTGACAGAACGATCTAGCCAAGAACATTGACCCAGCCGACTCTGAAGCCATTCGCCGTGCGCTGCAAGTGCAGGGCAAACGCCTGGGTGAGCAAGAGGCTGCTCTCCAGGGTATGACTCACCAGATCCAGGAGCTCTGCACCCAGCTGCAACCGTGGCAAGCCTCCCAAGCTAGCGCGGCCGCTCCTGTGCCTCCCCGTGCCACCATCACTCCGCTCTCTCGACCAGAGCGGTTCTCAGGCGACTCCGGTAACGTCAAGCCCTTCCTGGCGCAGTGCGATCTCCACTTTGAGCTGCAAGCTTCCGCTTTTCCCACGGACCACTCCCGGATCGCCTTCGTCATTTCCCACATGACAGGGAGGGCGGAGGCATGGGCCACCGCCGAGTGGAGCCGTAACTCGGAGACCTGCCGCTCATGGGCGAGCTTCGTCTGCGCGCTCACCCAGGTGTTCCAGTATGCGGCTCCGGAACGCCAGGCGGCGTCGTCACTCATGACAATTCGCCAGGGGCGTCGCCGCGTGTCCGACTACGCCATTGAGTTCCGGATTCGGGCTGCCGAGAGCCGCTGGAATGAGGAAGCCCTCCATGACGCGTTTTACGAGGGACTGTCCCCACAGATCCGTGGTCACCTCGTGGCCATGGATCTTCCGCCTACGCTTAACTCCCTCATCGCATTGGCCCTCAAGGTGGACCAGCGCCTCACCGTGCAGAGACAGATGGAGGGCCTGAGGGAGGAGGAGAGGGAGAGTCGCAGTCCGGTTGTTTCCGCTTCCCGGCCACCCGTGTTGTCAGCTTCACCGGAAGCCATGCAAGTGGAGGGGCTTGGCAGCTCAGCGGAGGAGCGCTTACGTCGGCGACGAGAGGGACGCTGTTTTTACTGCGGGCGTTTGGGACACTTGATCGCCCGTTGCCCGACTCGACCAGGGCATTCTGACATCAGGATCGCTACTCCGGTGAGTGTGCGGTACACCGCGACGGGGTCAGGGAGGTCCCTTCTTCACCTCACCTTGGGAATGGACTCCCGTTCATGCTCTGTGACGGCTTTCATAGATTCTGGGTCGGAAGCAAACCTGATAAATCCCCGCGTGGTCGAGGAGCTGGGGACGGCAACCTTCCCCACGCAACGGTTTCATCACGCCTATGCCGCCAACGGCAAGTTCCTTTGTCGGGTTACACATCGCACTCAGACGCTACGTATGAGCTTTCCGGACGCTCACTCGGAGCGTATTAGCTTTCATGTCTTCGACGCACGTAGTAGCGACATCATCTTGGGCAGCCCGTGGCTCAAAGAACATAATCCGCACATAGATTGGACCACGGGTCAGACAAGACTTGGGGAGAGGACTGTCTCAGTCGCTGTGTCGCTGTCCAGAGAGACAGGGGTATTCAAGTTGCGCCGGTTTGGCTAACAGAACCTAGTACCGTCCTGGACCTGACCGCAGTGCCCTCCGGCTACCATGACCTACGGGAGGTCTTCTCTGAATCTAAAGCAAAGTCTCTGCCGCCACATCGGTCATACGACTGCGCGATTGAACTCCTGCCAGGCACCTCTCCTCCCAGAGGGAAACTGTTCTCTTTAACCGGACCAGAGCATCAAGCCATGAGGGACTACATCGAGGACTCGCTGGCAGCCGGACTCATTCGCCCCTCATCTTCACCAGCCGGTGCGGGGTTTTTTTTTGTCAAGAAGAAGGACTCCACGCTGCGAGCCTGCATCGACTACTGAGGACTGAACGACATCACAGTCAAGAACAGGTACCCTTTGACGCTTATCTCTACAGCATTCGAACTCCTCCAGGGAGCCCGGATCTTCACCAAGCTCGACTTGCGCAGCGCTTACCATCTGGTGCGGATTCGCGAAGGGGATGAGTGGAAGACGGCGTTCAACACCCCCACAGGGCACTATGAGTATCTGGTGATGCCCTTCGGACTGACAAACGCTCCGGCAGTCTTTCAGAACTTCATTAACGACGTGCTTCGGGAGTTCCTGAACAGATCTGTCTTTGTTTATCTGGATGATATTCTCATCTTTTCAGCAGACCTAACCTCTCACATTCAACAAGTCAGAGAGGTGCTCCTGCATCTGCAGCAGCACCAATTATACGTGAATATGGATAGGCGTGAGTTCCATCAGGCATCCGTGTCCTTCCTGGGCTTCGTCCTGGCTGAGGGAGAGATACGGATGGATCCCGGGAAGGTCGACGCGGTGCTGCGGTGGCCTACCCCCACCAACAGGAGGGACGTGCAGAGGTTCTTGGGATTTGCCAATTTCTATAGGAAATTCATAAGGAACTTCAGTTCCGTGGCCGCTCCTCTGCATTCGCTCACTTCGCCAAATACCACCTTCGACTGGTCCGGGACCTGCCAGGAGGCCTTCGGCAGGCTCAAGGCAAGTTTCACTACTGCGCCCGTTCTCATTATTCCGGATCCCGATAACCAGTTTGTGGTGGAGGTGGATGCATTGAATTCAGGAATCGGAGCAGTCTTGTCGCAGAGGAGTCCCAGGGATGGAAGGATTCACCCGTGCGCGTTCCTGTCTAGAAATTTGACCCCGGCAGAGAGGAACTACGACGTGGGAGATAAGGAACTGCTGGCGGTCAAGAGCGCGTTGGAGGAGTGGCGGCACTGGCTGGAGGGCTCGCAAGTACCGTTCGTTGTCTTCACGGACCATAAGAACCTTGAATACCTGAAGTCCGCGAAGAGGTTGAACGCCCGTCAGGCCAGGTGGGCTCTATTTTTCACCCGCTTCCACTTTAAGGTGTTTTACCGCCCAGGCACCAAAAACGGCAAGCCGGATGCACTCTCGCGGATGCACGAGGGAGGGCGCACTGATTCAGACGCCGCTACTATCCTGCCAGCGGGGTGCTTCGTGTCCGGGTTCACCTGGTCGATCGAGTCACGGGTGAAGGAGGCCCTGGAAGAGACACCGCCACCCGCGGATTGTCCGTCGGGCCGTCTTTTCGTCATCGCATCTCTGCGGGGAGACGTCATCAACTGGGCCCATACCAACAAGACGGTCTGCCACCCGGGTATGGCGAAGACACGGTCAGTGGTCGAACAAAGGTTCTGGTGGCCTAACCTCAGCAAGGATGTAAGGGAGTTCGTCAACGCCTGCCCGGTTTGTGCTGCCAATAAAACTTCCCGCCTACGGCCCGTTGGTGAGTTGCAACCCCTGTCCATCCCCTTCCGTCCGTGGTCACACATCGCGATGGACTTCGTTACCGGCCTGCCGCCTTCACAAGGCAACACAGTGGTGCTGTCCATAGTGGACCGTTTCTCCAAGATGGTCCACTTCGTGCCGCTCCCGAAGATCCCGTCGGCCAAGCAGACAGCCCAGTTGGTATTAGACGAGGTCGTCCGTTACCACGGTCCACCCCAGGACATCGTTTCGGACAGGGGTCCGCAATTCAGCGCCCGTAAGCCTGCCGTTACTGATCTTGCTGCTTGTTTGGATTGACTCCCTGGTAACCGACGTTGGAACGAATAAAGGCTTATTCCGCACTGCTTACCTCTCATCTGAGTCGTGCATTTGGGTCCACCCCCGAGTCTCGTCCGTGACAGCTGGCAACCCAATTTAGGCTCCAGTTCTCCCCACAACCCTTGCAAGGATAAGTGGCTAAGAAAATGGATGGATACATATTTTGGTTTATTGTGATTTTTATTTAGATGGAAAAAGATGACACGCTGTGGCGACCCCTAATGAAGAAGAAGAAGATTTAGAAAGAGGAAGGCTAACTGGCCCTTTGTTAAAAAAAAATAAAAAAATAAAATACAATATTTGTAAACCTACTAATTGGTTGGCAACAATTTACCCACTCTTCCTTGCATAATCCCTTTAATTCACCAGCATTCAAGGGTTTTTGAGCATGTGCTGCCTTTTAAGATGATGCATTGGATTCAAGTCCAGATGTGAACTTGACCACCCGAAAATATTTTTTTTCAGTCATTCGGAAGTTGTCTCAAGTGTGTTTTGTCGTCCTGTTGCAGAAACCAAGTAAGCTACAGATTGAGGTCTCAACCAGATTGCCAAATATTGTCCCTCAGGATTTTCTGGTAAACACCAGAATTTATGGTTCCATTAATCGCACTAACTCATCCAGTTGCTGAAAAAGAAAGCAGCAGCAGACCATCACACAACCATCACTATGTTTTGAATGTGTTATCATTGTGTTGGTTTGTACCCTGGAGTTCCTTTTTGGAACTTGGGTGGTGCTTTGCCTTCCCTTCCCTCGCATCTCTCTCTCTCTCTCTCTCTCTCTCTCTCTCTCTCTCTCTCCTCTCTCTCTCTCTCTCTCTCTCTCTCTCTCTCTCTCTCTCTCTGTCTCTCTCTCTCTCTCGTCTCTCTCTCTCTCTCTCTGTCTCTCTCTCTGTCTCTCTCTGTCTCTCTCTGTCTCTGTGTGTGTGTGTGTATCCTTCCTTCTCTGTGTGTATTCTCCCAAACAATTATCACCTTGCCTTGGCTTTTCTCATTAACCACTCATCACTGCCTACATATGAGCCTGCAAAACATAGGAATACAGTGGTTGAATATTAACGCTTGTACCTGGGACAAAGCTAACCTCTTGTGAGTCATTCTCTTTTGTTTAATTGATTACTTGGCTACTCAAGTGTACTAATCCTCTTGTGTTCTGTTTCGCACCAAGTTTTCTTCTGGATCACCTGCTTTGCTACCCACCCACCTATGCTCCCGATGCCAGCACATTCCTTGTTCCAAGAAACTTCTGCCGTATCTTGATATTACTATCCCTGAGGATCTTCAAGTAAACTATTTGCATCAACTAACTCCACGTCCATCTACTTTTGGGTCCTGTCCAAAATCATACGATCACTCATCGTGACAAAATACTCTGGCCAACATGGACCAAGCAACTTCGGAAGCAGGTAAAGAAGCGCTCACTCACCAAGGTGCCCACAGAAACAGACAGGACAAAGCTCTCTGCGAGATCCTAACATCATCACACAACTATCCTCCTGTCCTCCAAGAAGCACTCCTGCAACATCCTCCTAAACAACCCTTCTTTTAGTATTCCTCTCGAGCCCACAGTCTCCAACCAACTCCACCTTCTGTGAAAAGAGCCTTAAATCACACCATCCCAAACCTTACTCTGGGGATAAAGTTTACCATCCTCAATTCCTCTTAAACTGTTCACTTGTATTCACTTTGAAACTCCAAGATCCCTTTCATCATTCACCTCCTGCACAGAATAGCTGCAAAATGGGCTACCGCACTGTGGCATAATTCATCTCCTGTACTTGGATAATTTGATTCAAACACCACATTCAGGGCAGAGAAGGCACTTGGGTCCTCCTAGCCCTCACTCAGGGCTCTAGTTCTGTGGTTTCCTACTCTACTGATTTTAAGAATCTGGATTGTGAGTGTGGGTGCGAAGACTTTTTTTTGTTCTTGCTTTTTTAAAGGACTGTCGGAGCAGCCAGGGGCAAGCCTACCACACTCAAGGAATTAATCTCTCTAGCAATAAAATTGGACAATCACCCATAGGAAAGAGCAAGAGAGAAAGGGTTAGAGCACATAGTATAGCATCTTTGATGGGCACAGCACCTTTAGCCATTTCACTGCTTCCTGAACCCCATGCTGCCTCTTCATCATCGCCCCATTGGATTGGAGGAGTCCATGCAATTTGACAAAACCAGATTCGACCCACTGGAACCTCAGCACTACTTCAGTAAACATTAATGCATCTGTTGAGGACAGTCAGGCCATTTCATGCCCACATGCTGGTTAAAAGCAAAAGACAGGTCTCCATAAAAACTGCCTTCAATACCCCCCATGGACCCTTTGAATATCTGGTAATGCCCTTTGGGTTAACCCACACTGCAGTCTTTCACGCTTTTATAAACAACATCCTCTGTGATATAGTGAGCAAGTTTGTCTTTGCCTATTTAAATGATATCCTCACTTTCTCCCACTCTTCTGAAGAAGATTACCAACATGTCATCCTCCAAATCCTCCAATGGGTACTTGAGAACCTTGTGAAACCGGAAAAGGGTTAATTCTATCTTTCCTCTGTACACTTCCTAGGATACATTAGTACCAAAGGACAGTTACAACCAGGCCTGGCTAAAGTCCGAGCAGTCGTCGCCTAGTCCATTCCCTCCACCTGAAAACAGCTGCAACATTTCCTAGGTTTTGCAAACTTCTACTGTAAATTATTCCCAGATTACAGCAAAGTGTCCACTCTACTCCCCAGTCTCACCTCCACCAACTCTCCATTCTCTTGGACCCCTGCTATATCCCAAGCATTCAAACGCCTTGAGTTCAAATCCTTCACCAGTGCCACCATCCTGAAACACCCATAACCCTTTGTCCAGTTTGTTGTGAAGGTAGACACCTCTGACACCGAATCTGGGGCCGTCCTCTCTCCGCGTGAGCTCAAATTCTCAAAATTACATCCAACCATCCACCCATTTTCTTCACCGCTTATACTCACGAGGGTCGCGGGGAGTGGTGGAACCTATCCCAGCTGTCAACGGGCAGGAGGCGGGGTAGAGCCAATTGCAGGGAACATTGAGACAAACAGTTGCACTCACAACCACACCTTCAGAGTGTCCAATTAATGTTGCATGTTTTTGGGATGTGGGAGGAAACTGGAGTGGCCAGAGAAAACCCACGCAGCCACGGGGAGAACATCCAAACTCCACACAGGCGAGTCTGGGATTGAACCCGGGACCTCAGAACTGTGAGGCCAATGCCTTACCAGCTGAATCACCATGCCGCCAAAAATTACATCCCTTTGTATTCTTTTCCTATTGTCTTTTCCCAGCTGAATGGAATTACAACTTGGGAAATGATTAGCTGGTCGCCATCTTTTGGGCCCTAGAACAATGGAGGCATTGGCCAAAAGGTACCATTTCTCCTTATATTATTATATGGACCAACCTCAGGAATCTCACCTATCTCCATTCCGGCAAATGTTTGGAACCCCGGCAACCTTGTTGGCCCCAACAGTGATACCTCTACTTAAGAATGTCTCTTATAACTAAAAATTCAGGTTACAAGATCCCTCCTTGGAAAAGTATTGTCTCTAGTTACTATTGATTATCACCGTAGCATCTTCCTGGAATCCCATTGGCTAGGAGGGACGTCAATCTTTACCTATGATGCTTTTGGACTTGGAGTCTTGACTGTCACAGAATCACACTAGTGCTGACACACACTGTTACAAAATAATGCACATCAGAAAAGGTTTTTTTTTTTTTTGCAAGTTTATTCATCTTTCTTCAACATGGGGCACAAGAAACTGAAGTGAAATCTTGTTGTGTGCGTGCATATGTTCATACATATGTTTTCTCTCTGCTGTTAAAGTTTGCCTCCTCCTTCGTCCCCATGATACCTTTTGCATGTCACTGACCCTTCTCTTTGCATAGTCCCTCAACGCCAAAGGTAGATGAACATAGTTTTTTTTTATATCGGGGGCTTGGAATGGATTACGCTATTTACATGTCAAATGTGCTTATCCGTACGAAGAATTCACGTTATGAAATGATTTCCATATTGGAATATTTTTGTAAGTAGAGGTACCACTGTATTCCTTAATCCTTTCAGCTTTGTTGCGGTGGCCATTTTGGTGATTTAACAAGTAGTTAGAAAAAAAAAAGGCTAAGAGAACCAAACCAAATCCCAAGACTGAACTTCCAGACCAACTTTTCATGGCCAATTCTGCATACTCTGAAGTATTTCAGTGAATCTATATTCCAGAAGCACGTGCACCGTCCACTTCATACAACAACACTTCTGGTAAAAGCCTGGTAAATGACGCCAAAGAATTCGTCCTAGCTTACTCAGTGTGTGCACAAGGAAAAACTTCACATTTCCCCCAGATGGTCTGTTGCAGCACTTACCCATCCCGAGCAGCCCTTGGTCCCACATCGCCCTGAGCTTCGTTACCAACCTACCCCCCTCTCCGTAGACCGGAGACACCATCATTCTTAACTTCATTGCCTACTTCTCCAACTGTGTCCAATACACCCCCCTAACCAAGTTGCCCTCTGTTTTTGAAACACACATTCTATTAACAGTGTTGACATTTGAATCGTCATCATCATCATCTTCTATTAGATGCTCAATTTGTCTTATCATTGCAGTTATCTGAGCTCTCAGGTCTCTCTCTCTCTCTTTCTCTCTCTCTCTCTCTCTCTCTCTCTCTCTCTCTCTCTCTCTCACACACACACACACACACAAACACATTCTCACTCCAGCAATTGACCCCTCCGTACTGAAGTGACGTCACGCGCGCCTACGTCAGACAAACAATTAGCAAAAAGGGCGGCGCATGAAGAAAAGAATAGAGCAAAACTCTCCGATTTACCGGCTGATTTTTCACTCGCTTTCTTAGCTAACCTTGCTATATCATTGAAAAGCAGACAGCAGGGCTTCAAGTATTTCAGCGAGGGGTATTTCAATGGTATTTACATGCATATCGACGGAGAAACCATTGATATTAGCTCGAGATCTTTCCAGAGTCAGAGGAAGACCGAGAAGCCACATAATATAATATAATATAATATAATATAATATAACCCAAAAACGAATTCGTCATTGACAGTTTCCTATTTTCGTGTTACATATCACACTTGTGTGCAGAATCTGTATATGTATCTGTATAGCCGTTTGTGAACCTCCGGATGAAGGACAAGAAGAAGGCAAGGCTTGATTTATGAGTTGTTTCTCTCGTTTTCTTTGTGTAACATCACGTGCTCCCCTCAATAATTATTCTTGAATTCATGCCGAACCTACATAAGTCCCAACCAAGTACGACAATCACTACTTTAGTGTCCTCAAACATCCTTCGTTCAGTCTTGGTGTCTCGGTGCACGTCGAAGGCTTTTCGGACTGCTAGTCCGGTTTAGCTTAGCTAATTAGCCGCGAACAAAGGGACGCATTTGTGCAGTCAGATCATCGCAAAATATCGCTCAACACAGATCAAGTGTGTCAATCTTTCACATTTAGCTATGTTATGCAAGCGAAGAACTGCTAATTCCTTCATATGAGACATGTATTGAAAATCAAATATACGGCTTACTTTCGTGCAAACTTATCTGATCCGATTGATGGATTCAGTTGATCATGCGGTCTTCCACAAAGTTTGATCCATCGAAGACATTTTTCGTACTCGGTCTTCTGTTCCGGTTGATTTTAGATGGATTCAGTTCATGATGGGGTCTTCCACAAAGTTTGATCCATCGAAGACATTTTTCGTACTGGGTCTTTGGTTTTCGAAAGGGTACGAATTGAACTCCACCAACTAGCCTTTCAGGATACCTGTCGTCACTATTATAAAGTCCGTGACTACACCTCTTAACCATATCTATTGTTAAAGAACCCATATACACGATAAAACGCCAACAGAAGCTATACTGGACCATCCAGCGTTGTCTGAGAAAACTGCGGGTCCTAAAAAGGGGCGTGGTTTATGCAGATCTCTGGCTTCTGATTGGTCAGTGACGCGGATTGTGCAATTTCTACGGTGGGGTCAATTACCACCTCCTTGCCCACGCACCTGTTCTCAATCAGCACTCATCACTGCCTGAGTATCAACAGTTGTCCATGGTACAAAAGCTGTCTATCCTGAATCCTTCCTTCTCTATGTGTTCGATTGATTACTTGACCACCCGCATCTTGTGTTTCACCTCCAGTGTTTATTCATCTCACTCAATTTGCTGCTCACTCCAGTCACGCCATCCAACTATTCTACCTGCCCATGCTGACCCTTCCTGGATGTTCCTTGTTCCAAAGGACCACCATCATACCTTGGATATACTGACCCTGGGCTACCCTCAAACACACCACTCACCGACTTTCTCCACCTTCATCTGCTTTTGAGTCCAGTCAAACATTTGTATTATTACTTAAGACAACAATCATGTTATTTTTCCAAAATTTCAACTTTTGTCTCATTAGTCCATCTCAATAAGATTTTTTTTTGGGGGGGGGGCTAAATTAAGATGAGCCTTTAAGTTATTTTTGGCTCACTGTTGTTTTTGCCTTAGGTTTTTCCATGAATGTCATTTTTGTCCAGTCTCTTCTTTATTACTGAGACATGAACACTGACTTGAACTGAGGCAGTTCATTCTACAGTTCTTCAGATGGTGTCCTAGATTTTTTTGTAATCTTCTAGATGAGTTGTTACTCTTTGGGTGATTTCACTGTTGTTATGTGTTTTATGTATGGCTTTGTAACCTTTTCCAGAATGATACTAACTTCCTTATAATTGCTGTATTTTCCATCTGTTCTTGATTTTTTGGATCATGAAATTTTGTTGGAACTTCAGACAGGTTCTATTTCTTGATTGAACAGGTCTTGATGTCATCTGTAGGCGTGATCAGTGAAAATACACTAATCTTTCCGAAAAATGTGATTCGCCAAAGTTAATTCATGGTTAAACAGGTACTTTTTCCTCATTCTCTTGTCAGGTGCCCCTCGCCAACTCCCCCTTTCCAACAAATACAGGAACTTCTCCCGTCCTTGAACTGGGCTGGGTCTGGCCGCATCTCGGGCCTTGCTCGGTCTGGCGGGGGTGGGGGGCTTCCTGTTCTCCTAGGGGTTGGGGTGCCGGGGCGTGTGTGGAGCATTGGTGGAGGGTGGCATTGAGCACTACCTGGTGGACTGTTGTTGGGGCACCTTGGGGCAGCCAGCGGATCTGTTCTGTCCACACGCTTGTGCTCAGGTGGAACCCTCATCCCCTTTCCCTTCTCAATTGATTGGGCGAGGTCCATCGCTTCCACATTGCAGACAAAGCAATTATCGTACATTTCAGTCAGTCTTTTTGCATGCACAATGGTGTGAATTCACTTGCATGTGTCTGTAGGTACACACTCCCGGGATCCTTTCACTGGGTGTGAGACTAATCACTTATTGCAAGAAACAATTCATATATACATGAAGAGTGTATGTATCACCCCACTCATTCTTGTTCTATAAACCTCTAAAATTCAGTTTGTTCTTTTTTTGTGGCAACAGTAAACCAGACTGTGATGGAGGTACACAGTACTTATTCGATGACTGTGGTGTAGAACTGTGTCAGCAGCTCTTGCGACAAGCCGTGCTTCCTCAGAAGACGCAAGAAGTATATCTTTTGCTGGGATTTTTTGAGGATGGGGTTGATGTTTGTCTCCCACTTCAGGTTCTGTGAGACTGTAATTCCTAACAATTTGAAGGTCTCAGTTGGACAGTGTGGGGGCATCTGTGGTGAAGGATCCCTCCTGAAGTCCACAATCATTTCTACACTTCTAAGAGTGTTCAATGCCAGGTTGTGTTGGCCAGACAAAAGTTCAAGTCTCGCCATATCCTGTCTATAAGCAGACTCGTTCCCATCTTTGACGGAGCCGTTGACCTTGGTGTCATCTGCGAACTTCAGGAGTTTGACAGCTGGGTGTCTTGAGGTGCAGTTGTTTGTGTAGAGCGAGAACAGAAGGTTATCTCAAATGCTTCTTTACCTCTCCTTGTCCTGTCCTATCTTGCCCTGTTCTTCCTTTACAGAGTGTAGTGCTACAGTCTCGGGCAACATCCATACAGTATTTGTTTCTTGTAGATGTGGAATGATTTTGTTTTCTCATTTTGTTTACAGTTCACACTTTGTCTTTGTCTTTTTGGTCTCTCTCACCCCTCTAGAAATGTTGTTCTATTTGACTGATTGACATTGATCCTCAATAAGACATCAATTGAAATATGAAGAAATCACAGAGGAAGCTCAGAAATTCCACTGTAAAAGTAGTAAAAGTGTTCAGCATAAAGAGGATGCAGATTCTCCATTCTGCTTGATCTACCAGCCGAAAAGGACCCAAAAAAAACAGGTACTTTTTTCCACATGTTAGCTTAAGGTAGCTTTGTTTGTATTTTTTTTCCTTAACAGAGGAAAATTCCTATTTAAATCCAGCATTTTATGTTTGCATGGAGTCTTTGATATTTATATTTGTTTGATGGTTTTATAGGAAATTGGGGAAATTGGAAAAAAATACCTTTGAGACAAGAGAAAAGAGTTTTTACAGGAATGTAAATGGAGACAGAAATAATAATCAAGTGGAAGTTTACTAAACGAAATGGCAAACATCCTTCTAAATTCTTGGATTTATCACATTTTTTGGGTCTGTAATTAAAAGAATGTAATGTGTTATCTTATTATTGAAGACTACTTAAGCCATCTCCATCAAATCTAACATCAAGTGATGCATGTAACATAGGCAGGTCAAATCTACATTATTATTGAAGAATACCCATGCCCATTGAAGCACAATTGTAACCACACAGCAGGCTTTCTCTCTCCTGGCAACCTCCCATCATGCAATTTTTAGAGTTGCTACTTGTCTCAGGATATGAAAAGGAATTAATCTCAGTTTCAGGACCATGAGGTTCATAACACTGTCATCCATCATCCGAAAATAAAGTAGCAGAAAAAAAACAGCTACTGTATCGGTGATTTGAAAAAAATATATAAATAACGTAAAGCAAATTGCCACTGTCAATCTTTTTTACGCATAGCTGCTTGTTGACCTTACTCAGAGACTTACTTACTTACTTGCTGTAGAAATTTAAGCATACCCAGTACTCACCTCTCACAGATATGTCCAGCATAACCTTCCTTGCACTTGCATCGTTGAATGTCACCCTGCCTGTCACAGTGGACTGCAAAACTTGGCAGAGAAACACACACCAAATTATTTCAAACATTATATACCACTTTACAACACTAAACATTCTGGTTACTTACTTATTTGAGGGGACAGAGAGAGGGCAAGCACAGAGTTGGCAACTATGGTTACCAACCTTGCTTGGTGCAAGCATGTAGCCATCTTCACACATTTCACAGAAATCACCCATACTGTGATCCATGCAATTCTGAAAGAGACCAGTTGCAACAGATTAGCCTTATTCAGACCTAAAATTAACATGTGATTTTATCATAAGTAAGAAGTATCCAAGGATCTAGCAATTCTTTAGATGTGGCTTAATTTCATAGAAATAAATAAATCAACTTTGTGTAAACTTACAAGACAAATGCCTGTGATGTCCTCACAGCGATCTGCATGGCCTTTGCAGTTACAGGGCAAACATTTGTTTTGCTCACTAAGGAAAAATCCCTTACCGCAAATCTGAGGAGTGGACAAGAATAGCCTTTTATAAAAAACGATACAATGAAATGTCCTTTGTTTAACCAGGTAAAACAACTGAGGAAAAAATTCAACCTGGAGAAAATTTTCTGTTGAGTGCTCTCCCCAAATACACTTTGAAAGGATTTCAACCACCTACCGTTCAGTCAGTAGCGAACCTGCTCTAAAAATTGAACTTGTGGACAGATGATATTTTATAATGAAATGGAAAAAGACAGGCGACACAGTGGCGCAGCTGGAAAGTGTTTGCCTCACAATTCTGAGGTCCCAGGTTCAATCCCGGCCCCGCCTATGTGGAGCTTGCATGTTCTCCCCGTGCCTGTGTGGGTTATCGCTGAGCACTCCGGTTTCCTCCCATCTCCAAGAAACATGCAACAACAATTGGACACTCTAAATTGCTCTTAAGTGTGATTGTGTGAGTGTGGCTGTTTGTCTCGATGTCCCTTGCAATTGGCTGGCAATCAGTTCAGGGTGTACGACGCCCCCTGCCTGCTGACAGCTGGGCTAGGCTCCTGCACTCCCCATGACCCTTGTGAGGATAAGCGGCATAGAAAATAGATGGGTGGATGGATGGAAAAAGATAACACCTTTGTGGATTATTATTTCGTTTATTTTTTGTATTTACCTTTACACTAAAACAAAAAATATGTGGACACCCATGTTGTGAAAATCCAGCCGAACTCTATGCATTGAATTAACAATTTGCTACTTTCCTACTTAAAGTAATGAGATATTCAAATACTTTTTCTGCTTATACCTAGTCCACAATGAAGCTGTGAGCGATGTATGGTCAGTTTCCATTTGACCTCGGTGCCAAAGGTCTCATTATGTTAATCGTTTAGTATGTACATTCTCAAAATGTGCCAAATGGATAAAAGCAAGTCACTTAATGGGAAGATACATTTTTACTTAATGGCTCATTCCGTTATTATTATTTTTTCTGTTTCACATTTTTTTTACCATCTTATTTCCATTGACCTCTTCGGGTGTCATCCTGGTGTTTCTTTTATTATAATTTTGGTCAGAATGATTTGTTTAACAGTTTCCACAGAGGAGCAAAGTCAGATCTGTCACAAAGTCCCAGGAAATTGACTGATTAAATGATTAAGCCCATCAGACAAACAGAGAATATCAAGAAAGAGAACCTGAAGAGAATGGACTGCCATACAAAAACAAACCAGCAGGTTTTACCGGCAAGGATTCTGTCCTTTGCAAGATTTCACAGAAATGTCACATAACAATCGAAAAACAAATAACAGGGTGTGACTGACCATATCAACAAGCATTCTTTGAAAGGGATATTGGATACATACAGTAAGTGTATACAGAAAGAAAGGTGGCAAGGGTAGTTGCTAAAAACATCCAAGCAATTAATAGTCTTTATTATTAAGAGTAAGCCCTTGAGACACGATATCTCTAAAATTTTAAGTGAATACTAAGTGTAAAAGCCTGAATATAATATCTGTTCTTCAAATATTTTCAGTCAAAATAATTTGTCTATTTTTGATTAAATAACTTGAGCTAAGTTTTAATTATGTAGTATCGAGTATTCACAATTTTTTAATATAACATTAATCTATATTAATGTGAATGATGAGTATATTGCATTCAGTGGTATTTAAAATGAGGATTTGAGGTTTGCTACATAGTTGATTCGTTGGGATGACATATTGAACCGGAAGAAGAATGAAGGTTACACTTTGGAACTGCAAGTTTGCGCTGGAGGAAAAACACGTGTTCAGACATTGGAAGGATTTCAAACTGTAAATTGACTGCTTCGACATGAGCCGCAAATAAACTGCCGTTATTGGAATTGGAGTAGCCTGTTGTGAAAGAAGCTACGATAGCATTCTCAATTGTGCTTGCACAGTTTAGGGAAAAAAGACGCTTATAATGGATGAACAAAACGTTGGAAAACGTAAAGTGAAAAGGACTGAGAAGGCTGTGGAAGGGCACAAAGCGAGACAGTTGCATGCACGCAAGCAGAAACTATCCCAGATAACTGCAATGATAAGACAAATTGAGCATCTAATATAAGATGATTCAAATGTCAACACTGTTAATAATAGAATGTGTGTTGATTTCAACTGGATGCAGCATGAGTTTCTTGAGCTTAATTCTGGACTAAAGCAATTTATGGATGAGGAGGAATTTTTGAATGACCAGCAAAACTGGTTTGAGCCTAAACATAAATCAACAAATGATTTTTTCTGGAAAAAAAATGGATGAAAGATTTCTTGACACATGAATAAGCAGAGGAGTGTGAGGTACAAATTACACACTATGATAATAGGTCCAATTTGTCCAAGTCTACTAAACAAACAAGTAAGGATCACGTTGTGGAAGTGTGTTGTCTGAGAAGGCAGAAATGGAACAAGAATCATTAAAAGATAAGGCTGCAGCCTTAGAAGAGAAGTTAGCTACAGAAAAGGAAGAAATGGCCTTAAAATCTCGAAAAGAGATGCATGCAATGCAGACTGCTCTAGCACTAGGAGATCCAAGAATGTAAGCTTTTCAAAATTATGAACACTCACAAGCAGGAAACAGCATATTTGATGAGGAACAAATTGATAATGCAGAAAATGCTATCTCACATCCATTGCAATGTAGCTCAATTTCATCAAATTTTATCCAGTTACCTGAAGTATTTTCACAAACAAACTTTCCTGTTACCAAAGACAATATTCCGTCTCAAAGGGAAGTTGATTGTCGGCCTCACCTAAAGGAGGTGAAGCTTCATTCAGTCCAAGCAGACATTGGACCGCTCATTGGCGCACACTCCCAAAGCAATGGAACCACTACAAGTTATCAGTATTGTAGAAGATCACCAGTTCATCCAAATTGTTTCTCACTATGTCAAACTTTCAGATGGTCATTACAGTGTTTGTTTACCTGTTAAAAATAAGTCACTTCATCTGGTAAACAACAGGTCAATCGCTGTTAAGATGGATCAGCTTTTGAAAAACGAGCGAGTCGGAATTTCACAATACTGTTTCATGGACAAATAATATGGCTGTGCTTCAGTACTTGAACAGCAAAAGGGCAACCTTCAAAACTTTTGAGACCAACAGAAATGCAACACTTTTGGAGAATTCTAAAATGTCACAGTGGAGGTACATCCTGTTAATAGCACTCTAAACCCTGCAGACTGTCTCAATAGGTCAAATAGTGGAGGCCTTCTTGAAGTGCGTACCCTGGTTTACAGGACCATGTTTTTTGTTACATGCTCCTTAACAATGGCCTCAAACTCCAGACTCAGGAATGGCGCATGATGACGGCATAGAAGTCAAAAGAACAGCTCAGGTGGATGTGGCTCAAACACAGGTACATCAAGGAGCTATGGATCAGTTAATTTGCCACTATTCATCTTGGAGAGGATTAGAACGTACTGTTGCTTGGTTTCTCAGGCTTAAAAAACTGCTGAATTGTGTCAAAACAAAGGACATGACTGCTTCGACATGAGCCGCAAATAAACTGCCGAGCTAAGCCGAGCTGCAATGCCCTTAGATTTGAAGCGACAATCCATTTTGCCAAAGAGTTTGCACATTACAGAACGTGTATTGAGACACGTCCATGATATTGTGGCTCATGCTGGACAGAATCATATGTTTGCTAAATTACATGAGAAATTCTGGATACCTGGAGATAATGGGCCCATCAGAAAATCTATAGAACAATGGAATTTCTAGTTGTTTAGAAATTCTTTCGAAATGTCCTATAGAAAATTTTTAGCAGGGATGGATTGGATATTGATTTCTGTTGGAGGAAGCTTTAATCTTGGCCATTCCTTTGCTATTGACAGCTATTTGGGGCAAAAAGCTATGTTGAATGTCTGAGATGATAACTCATGGAAAGGGGACTCAAGCAATGCTCCCTGTAAGCTGAACGCATGCGCAATTGCGCACTGCTGACGTGATCTCTGGGCACAGACATTCTGTTTTGCGCACAAAAATATATAAAACACAACTATTCAGTGTGTACCATTTTGTAATGTGTTTCAAGAAGTGGGGGGTGAGTGGCTGCATCCGATTCACATACTTCAATTCAGTAATTCACTTACACAGCCTGTCAACCGACGTTTACAATGGCAGCGTCCTTATGCACCACCCACTAGCGGTGTTGATTTAGCAAAGTGGTCTGGGCGTAGTAGAGCGAAGACGACCGAGAAACGCTACTTGTGTTTACCCACATGGTGAAAGTAAAACAGTAAAAAGAAATGCTCTTATTTTAAGATGCAATGACTGCCATAGTATGTGCAAATATAAGAAAATGTGGTGAAACCTGATGAGATTATCTTTTTCAAGGTGTGGTCTAAAACAGTGATTCCCAAACAGGTGTGGCGTGGGAAGTTATCCAATTTTATGTAATTGCTAAAAAAAAAAAATATTCTAAGAAATAATGAATCCTTATTCATCTATTTATGCCAGTGAGGCACGATGACAGACAGAACAAAAAAATCCTCTTCTATTAGATGGCAGGAAGTACATACAGTAATTACTCGATCCATTGTCATGGTCCTGCCGGTTCAGCCCTGGCTTGCGGGTCCCCGCACACCTTCACTGATTGGGAGACGCACACCTGCGCCTCATCTGCAGGAATTAACTCTAGAATATATAGGACCCAGCGGACGGTCTGTCTTTGCCAGATCGCCGCCACCCATGCTTTGTTCCCGCACTCCCACATTCCTGACGCCGAATCCCAGTGTACCGACCTCCGCCTGGTTCCTGCTCAACCCCGTAAGCCTGTCGTTCCTGTTTCTACCGCTAGCTCTGACTGACTCCCCGGCTTTCGACATCGGAACGAATAAAGACTTTCCTCCAACTGCCTTCCTGTTCACCGAGTTGTGCATTTGGGTCCATCCTCGTGTTCTGCTTATGACAGAACGATCTAGCCAAGACATAGACCCACCGGACTCAGAAGCCGTCCGCTGCTTGTTACAGATCTAAGGCAGACGCCTGGCTGAGCAGGAGGTTGCTCTTCAGGAAACAAACCAAAGGCTTCACGCTGGAGCCATGGCTAGCTTTACAGGCTAGCGCGGCTACCACCATGCCGATGGCGGCCGCCCCGGCTCCTACCCCAGCCCAGTTTACTCCGACTTCCCAGCTAGCCGTGGATTTACAGCGTACCGGAGCCACATTTCTCTCCTAACCCAAACACTTTACTGGTGACTCAGGGAACGTCAGACCTTTCCTCGCTCAGTGTGATCTCCACTTCTAGCTACACGCCTCCGCCTTTCCGACGGACCGCGCACGGCTTGCCTTAATCATTTCACACATGACGGGAAGAGCAGAGGCGTGGGCCATGGCGGATTGGAGTCGCAACTCCGGAACGTGCCACTCCTGGACGGCTTTCGTTTGCGCCATAATGCAGGTGTTCAGGTGCTGTAATCAGCAACGACGCTGATTACGTTACGCCAGGAACAGCGTTACGTGGCTGATTACACCATCGAGTTCCGCATCAGGGCAGCCGAAAGTTGATGGAACGAGGAAGCTCTTCTCGATGCCTTCTTCCAAGGGCTCTCTCCGCAGATCCGCAGCCTCCTCATCACCGTGGACCTGCCTACCTCCCTGGATTCACTCATCGCCCCAGCTCTTAAGATCGACCAGAGGCTAGCGATCCAGGGACAAATGGACGCGCTTGTCGGAGGAGAGCCGGGAGCGTCCGTCCCGGCGGCTTCCCTGCTATCGATGTCCACACCCGCGACAGAACCCATGCAGGTGGAAGGACTCGATGGGCCAGCAGAGGAGCGTCCCGCTCTGAAGGTCACGACTCTGGTGACTGGGAAATACACCGCGGTGGAATCGAGTCGAGCGCCTTAAGCACGGAGGGCCGTACTTATTCCGCCACAGCGTTTATTGACTCCGGCTCAGATGCTAATCTGATTAACCCTTGTGAAGTTGAGGCTTTGGGCACTGTGACTTTTCAGACACAGGGGTTCCGCAACACATATGCAGCCAATGGCAAATTCCTCTGCCAAGTGACTCACCGTATGCAAACCCTGGGGATGACATTTCCGGACGCTCACTCCGAGAAAATGAGTTTTCAAATATTCAATTCATGGAGCAGCGACGTCATCTTCTGCAGCCCAAGGTTTAAAGAACATAACCCGCACATTGACTGGACCACCAGTCAAGTCAGGGCATGGGGCGAAGAATGCAGCAAGGTGTGTTTTGGGACTCGAGAGGAGAGGGGTATACAGATCGCGCCCCTTGACATGCAGGAGTCGAGAGCCGTACCAGAGTGACCCGCAGTACCGTCCTGTTATTAGGACCTCGAGGAGGTCTTCTCGGAGTAAAAAGCCAAATCCCTGCCGCCACACCGTCTTTTCATTGACAGGCCCGGAACACCAAGCCATGAAGGAGTACGTGGAGGAGTCGCTAGTGGCAGGACTCATCCGACCATCTTCCTCACCGGCTGGAGCAGGATTCTTCTTTGTAAAGTAGTATGTAAAGAAGGACACCTCATATCGGGCCTACATTGATTATAGAGGACTCAATGACATCACCATTAATAACAGGTACCCTCCTCCCCTAATCGCTACCGCATTCAAATTGCTTCCAGGGGGCCCGGATCTTCACGAAATTGGACTTATGGAATCCATACCATCCGGTACGCATCCGAGAAGGGGATGAGTGGAAGATGGCATTCAATACACCTACTGGCCATTACGAGTACCTGGTGATGCCATTCGGGCTGACAAACGCACCAGCAGTGTTCTAGAATTTCATCAACGATGTCCTACAGGAGACTCTACCTCGACGACATACTGATTTTTTCCCTGGACGAGGCATCCCACATCGGACACGTCAGGGAGGTGCGACAGCGATTGCTACGCCATCAGCTGTACGTCAAAATGGAGAAGTGCGAGTTCGACCGATCCTCCGTCTCATTCCTGGGGTTCATCTTTGCCGAGGGACAGATTCAGATGGATCTCAGTAAGATCGACGTGGTCCTCCAATGGCCCACTCTGACCAGTCATCAGGACGTGCAGAGGTTCATTGGATTAGCAAACTTTTACCGCAAGTTCATCCAGAACCTCAGCTCTATTGCTGCCCCCCTGCACGCCCTCACTTCACCCCGCAACTTATTCGAGTGGGATGGGATCTGTCAGGAGGCCTTCGATAGACTCAAGTCGAGCTTTACCACAGCGCCAATACTCATCATGCCAGACCCAGAGAGGGAGTTGTGGTTGAAGTGGATGCATCAGACTCAGGGATGGGAGCAGTACTCTCCCAGAGGTGCGCTAAAGATGGAAGAATCCACCCATGTGCCTTTTTGTCAAAAAAACTAACTCCGGCCGAGCGAAATTATGATGTGGGCGACCCCGAACTACAGGCGGTCAAGAAAGCACTGGAGGAGTGGAGACACTGGCTGGAGGGATCACAAGTGCCGTTTCTGGTTCTTACAGACCACAAGAACCTGGACTATTTGAGGACCGCCAAAAGACTGAATGCTCACCAAGCAAGGTGAGCACTCTTTTTTACGCGGTTTCGGTCCTTCCGTCAAGGTTCGAAGAACGGCAAGCCAGATGCACGTTCTCAAATCCATGAAGGGGAGTGTACGGATCCCGTGAGTGTCCCGATTCTTCCGGAGGCCTGCTTCGTGTCCGGGTTCACCTGGGAGATCGAGACACGAGTGATGGAGTCCTTGACGGACACTCCAGGTCCAACCAAATGTCCTCCTGGTCGCCTGTTCGTTGTCCCTTCGCTACGAGGGGACGTCATTGATTGGGCTCACACCAAAAGACCGTCTGCCACCAGGGCATGGCAAAGACCCGCTTAGTCGTGGAACAACGGTTCTCGTGGCCAAACCTGGGGAAGGACGTAAGGGAATACATCAACGCATGTCCGGTATGTATGGCCAATAAAACCTCTCGCCTGCGACCTATGGGGGAGTTACGGCCATGACCGATTCCCTCTCGTCCCCGGTCACACATCTCCCTGGACTTCGTCACTGGGCTACCCTCCTCCCAAGGAAACATGGTGGTACGTTATGTCATTGACCGCTTTTCTAAAATGGTTCAATTTGTGCCAGCCCCAAACATTCCGTCTACCAAGCAGATGGCCCAGCCACTACTAGCCAAAGTCGTTTGCTACCACGGCCTGCCGGTGGACATCGTATCGGACAGAGGACCACAATTTATATCCCATTTCTGGAAGGAGTTCTGACTCCCCGCTTTCGACATCAGAACGAATAAAGACTTTCCTCCAACAGCCTTCCTGTCCACCGAGTCGTGCATTTGAGTCTGTCCTCGTGTTCTGGTTATGACATCCATTTTTGATGACATTTACTTTTGTTGTTGTGCCGTGGGATTTTTCAATTGTAAAATATGTGCCTTGGCTGTATAACGGTTGGAAATCATTGGTCTAAAAAATGTGTTGCGATGCCAAAGTAGAAAGAGAGTTTACAGAACGAAATATGGATAGAATGGAAGCTGGACTACCTCAAGCGTCACATTCAGCAGAAGTTATTTGAAAGAAAAGAAAAAAAATTATACGCAGATGTACATTGGGAATCGGGATTGGTACTTCATTGGGGGAGAGCGCCAAAGAGAAAAGGAACGAGCTGACACTGGTAAACAAATCGATCCGAGAGCGTGTTAAAAGTCTCATTGACAATATTCTCCAATACCAACATGAATAGAGAATATCTTTTGATTTTTTTTAATTCAGTCAGTCAATGGAGTAGATCAATTAATCAATCAGTTACTAATGTTAAAGTTCCACCTTGGCACACCTTCATTGGAGCTGATAGTAGATAATACAGTGCACAAAAAGCTAGTTCTGTATTTTAAATATAGGGATCAAAATAACGTTGATCAAACTTTTGGGGAGCATCATTCAGCGGTCAGCATGCGCTGCAAAATAATATTGGGCAAGCAATAATTCAGTTTTACACACAAAAAAAAACCAGACAGGGATATGATTGTGAAATAAATTTGGAAGCGAGGTTGGTTAGCATTTTAAGTTTGCAAAAACATAAAATTGTTCTTAATAAAAGTGTTCTCATGGGAATGTAAATACTGTAATCGGATTCTTTTAATAAACCATTTAACATCAATGGATGACTCGCCTGATATTACTTATAGTGGCCAAAGGGACCTTTCAGGGGTTTAGTATGTTTTCTCAGACACAAAAAAATTAAGGGAATAATGGACTCAAGAACTGATTATGATATAAAGGATAATTAAAGTGAATCCATCCATCCATCCATCTAAACCCTTCTACCAAATCAGGTTATGACTGGGGGAGGGGATAATCCAACCAATGTTCCCTCTAAACTGCGCGACTGCGCATTCGCGCACTTGTTGCACATACTCAGCGTAGAGGAAAACAGATCCAGTGAAGTGAACTATAGCCCAATGTTTTTTAGTTTTTTTTTAACACGCCAGCACACGCCTCTCACAGCCAGTTGCTGTTAGGCCATACATGTTACTTCCTAGTTTACCTGACACCGCCCCCTCCATTTTAAAGGGATTCACTCATAATTACAAACACTGGGGTATGTGATTAATTGAAGAAAAAGTGGTGAAACTGGATGAGATTTTCTCTTTTTTGAGTAAAAAAATGTCTGGTCTGAAGCCAAAGTTAAAAGTCCAGGATGAGATAGTGTGTAATGTTAAAATTCCGCCTCGGCACAGCCTGATTGAGGATGAAAGCACAGACGATACAGTGCACAAAAAGCTAATTCTTTATTTTTAATATAGGAGGCATTATAAGATTCACCCTAAAACTGTTTGGGAGCATCATTCATCTTTCATCATGCATTGCTAAAGATATTCCGCAAGCCACATTTCAAATTTATAGTTTATAGTTGGCTTGGTATGTATTTGTATTGGTTTACCAAACCAATGCTCAAACCACTGAGCAATGGGGCCTCTTGTAAAAACAAAAAATTGTTCTTAAAAATGTTCAAATCGGAATGTAATCGGAACCTTTTAATGGGCCGTGAGACTTCAATGAATGACACTAATTGACCACAGTACATACATCTGGGGTTGCTCACAGTGGTCAAAAGGCGCGCTCACGGCCTTAGTTTGTTTGCTCTGACACAAAATTAGAGGGAACATAGAATCCCACCATCCATTTTCTTAGCCACTTTTCCTCACAAGGGTCACGAGCCTGTTGGAGCCTATTCCAGTTGTCAACGGGCAGGAGGCAGGGTACACCCTGAAGTTGTTGCCAGCCAATTGCAGGGCAGATGGAGACAGACAACAGCCGCTCTCACGGTCACACTTAGGGGCAATTTAGAGTGTCCAATTAAAGTTGAATGTTTTTGGAATGGATGGTACGGTGGTTCAGCTGGAAACCATTGGCCTCGCAGTTTTGAGGACCCGGGTCCAATCCTGGCACTCCCTGTTTGGACTTTGCATGTTCTCCCCGTGCCTGCGTGGGTTTTCTTCGGGCACTCCGGTTTCCTCCCACATCCCAAAAACAGGCATAAGAAGAACATGCAAAGTCTACACAGGCGGGGCCAGGGTTCAACCTGGGTCCTCAGAACTGTGAGGCCAATGGTTTACAGCTGTTCAACCATGCCGCCAAACTGAACAAATATATATAATTCAATAAGTTACTGTATCTTCTTACAAATTTGTCATTAATGCTTTGGATTAGTTATAGCTACAAATGTTTATTTTGTTGCTGGTAAAGCATGTTTATTAGAAACATGCTTCCCATTCACCAATTTCATAGTTATAGAGTCATAGAGATTGATGTGCATTTAGATGTAGATGTTTCGATGTAAATTGCATAGTAAACAAGCCATATATGATTAATTGAACAGTTCTTATCTAAAAGGCTGTCCAAAACTTTACTTGAAATACTGTATATACATTTGGGAATGAGTATCTGTTATCTATAATTTTTCAAGTCACCTAAAGTGTTGGCTCAGACCTTGGCTCTTTGACCGGAATATGACGTGTGAAACAGCTGCATGCATGTGAAGGGGGTTGAAGTCCTTATAAGAAATGCAGCAGATGGTGAAGAAGGGTAGCTCTCCTCCATCCTGATCTAGTTGCAAAGGAGCAAATGTGTTCAATGTAAATGTGTAATTGTCCAAGGAGAAAAAAAGTACTGTGCATGTTAATGAGTTACTAGGTCACTTTGTCACCAGGCCACACATCACGCTTATTGATAAATGTAAATTTTAAAAACGTTTTTTGTTTGCCTGGAGAGGAGCATGGTGGATGACTGTTAAGGACATCTACCGCACAGTTCTGAGGACCCGGGTTCATATCCAGCCTCAGCTGAGTGGTATTTGCACGTCCTCACCATGCCTGCATGGTTTTTCTCCGGATAATCCAGTTTCCTCCCACATCTCAAAAGCATGGATGGTGGGTTAACTGAAGACGCTAAATTTTCCATAGGTGGGAATCTGCGTATGAAATGTTGTTTGTTCATAAGTGCCCTGTGTTTGGGTAGCGACCAGTTCAGGGTGTGTCCTGCCTTTTGCCCAAAGATGGTAGGGAGGGTGTCTAACATGCCCGTGACCCTTTTTAGGATAAGTGGTATGCAAAATGGATGTTTTCAGGGGGCAAATTAGGTGTGCAAATCTGTGCTTGTTGTGTGTATACTAATTAACATGGAGAAAAAAAGGCAAGGTCCACAACCCTAACAGAGAATGAGTTTGTTTTTTAGAAAGAAAAAAGTACCATAAGGACCGTCATGGAAATCTATTCTCTGCTTTAGCTTTAGGTAGATTTTTGTCACACTTTTATGTTAGAGATTGACAATGGAGTAAATATTCTTGGTTGACAATTGAGGAAGGAATCTTTCCGTGAATGTTCTGATGCCACTTTTGCATTGAAAAAAAATCCATAATCCATAATGTTGCCTGTCTGAGTTGGTCTTTCTGGGTGCACCTTTACTTCCTGTTTTTTTTTTTTTTTTTTGCCATGCAGTTCTGAAGACGTTAGCTTTTTTGGGCCAGATTGTTTTTCTTAATTGTCTTTTTGTCGTTCAACCTGTCTGTCTTTGGTTCAGAATAGTACAAGGAGGAACAATTCAATTCTGATTTGGAAGTCATTCACAATCTGTCAACAATTCACAGTCAGTACTGTCAACATAACAATCAGGATTCAGTGGGCAGTTCTGAGTTCAGGTAACAGTAGTTGAAAAGGTTTAGGTTGTTTTATATACATACGTTATAAAACATTAACCGTCATTCATCACGTCACATCATTGGATATTGAACATTTGGCATCAAAAGTGAGCATAGTCAGTCTCTATTTAACATCTGAGAATCCCTCCCAATATTCTAAGTCTATTGGATAACAAAGATGACATTCAGTGAGACACAGTATTTCAATTGTTCAAACTCATGTTACAACCAGTGTGTCATTGTGATTTGGCTTTGGTATTTCCTGAAACTCTGTGTGTGTGAGGCAGAGCCAAAATAGTATCAAACACAAAAACATGTCTTGCCTCCACAAATGAGTGCTCCTCCGATTCACCACCCTCATTGGTCTTTTCAACCTATGCCATCTCTTTTGAAATGCAGCGCCTCTGCACGAGTCATCTTACGCCCTATCCAGCGTGTTGTTTTCTAAAGATAACTCGAAATATTATTCAGGCTTTTCTGAGGTTGTGTGTATTAATGTAAATCTATCAAATGTCTCTGCCTCCTTCCAGATAAAGATTTTTTCAGAGTAAAATTATTGTGTTCATTTAATAATAACAAGTTCATGATTAAATCACATTTAGGATAAATAACCATATGAAGATGAATCCTTTGTTATTTGGGGGGGAGCTTAAACTAAGGACTTGTTCATGCTAACGCCCCTGGAAGGTCCTTAAAATTGGAAAAAATGTGGGGTCATGAGAATGTCATCCACACTGCACACAGAACGCCTGTGGGAGTAAGTGAGCAGCCTGCGCAAAAGGCTCGTGAGACATGTAGCCAGGGAAGATCTTGATTTCCCACGCTGTGAAGATTTATTTTTCCTGTTTTGGAAGCAAAATATCTTAAAAAATCCCACTTAACTCTCAATTCTTACATTAAAAGTTAGAACAACAAAATGCAGTACTGTGCAGGGCCATGCTCCACATACTGATAAATTTACCAACTAATAAATTACCGTAGATTCAGAACTTGGACGTTAAATTGTTAAAATAGGTAGATTATTGGGATTTATCAAATTTACAGATCTTGAAAAGACACCACTAAATGATCCAAATCTGCTAGTTCAGAGATTTTAAATGATGGTCTGTACAAATAAAAAATTGTCATGTGAAGTTGTAGTCACATTGATTTACAATAAATTTTAAAATGAATAAAATTACAATTAATTATAAAAAAAAAATTCACTGGTCCACATATGCTTAATGCCAAACAACAGTTGATAATCAGTATAGAGCTCATGCACGTGATATCACCATTTTCACGGCGCCATATTGCCGGTCAAACAGAGCTGCTCGACATTGTGGGAGACATTGAACCAGAGGAGAATATTTACAATACCCAAGACCTGTTGTGCTGTTGGTTGTCACAATAGACCAGGCAGAGCTCATTCAATTGAATACCAGCAGAAAAGACCAGAAAACAATCAATAGATTTCGGCAATTAAACATGATGGATGGTGCCCAACCAAAATACACACACGACTGTGTCGCGATCGCTTCATTTCAGGTAGGAATTATTCTTTTCAATCTTTAATTACCAAAAAGTATTTATAATGCCATATTGTCTTATTTGAGAACAATGCGTGTTAAAATAAAAAAATTTGTCGCAGAGGTTTACGGAGGTAAAGTGTGGCTGCAATCGCTTCCATGTACGTTCCTTAGAGACGACTCCATGCTCCTTTTTTTTTTTCAATCATAGTTAATGAATGAGAGTTTGTGTAAAACCAAGGGCCATTTATTTAAATATTGGTATTTGTTTTGAATACCAGCGGAAAAGATCGATGGATTCCAACAAAGGTCAACATGTCGCCGAACACACTTCCTCGTTCACAAGCCGTCAACCGTCATGTTTTTTTCAATCATAGTTAATGAATCCGAGTTTGTGTAAAACCAGTGATCATTTACTTAAACATTGGTATTTGTATTGACTACTAGCTGAAAAGATCGATGGGTTCCGGCAAACCTTAATGTGTCGCCGAACACACTTCTGCGTTCACAAGCCGTCAAAACTGTCACTATGTGGGATTTATTCCTGATGAGAACAGATCCAGCAAGAAAGTAATCGTATGCATGCAGACTTTTATACGCTTTCAAACTTTTCCGTGTAAATCTCGATGACTTACTCACCAGATCCACGTGTATATCCAGTTGTCTAAGACAAGCGGAAGCGAATTAACAGTCCAATTTCTTATCAGCGAAAACATCGACTTCGGTATTAAATATGGGTCTTCTATGCCGAGTTTATCTAATTTTTCCATGTACCGTACAAGACTCTGGGCATCGTGCTACAAGGCATACTTCCGTGTCGTCTCCAAACCACTTAGCATTGAGCAATGCTTAGCTTGACCGGCAATATGGCGTGGTAAACAAAAGTCACATAATTTTATGATGTAGGTGCACGAGCTCTATAGCATTTATATTATCTGAAATGCTTTTTATTTTTAAATACTGTTGAACAAAATAGAATCATTCATTAACATTCCATCACTCATGAGATATGAGAAAAATGTGCATGTAGATGAGTCCATAATTCTTGAATGGAGACTCGAGCTTTCATGGCTTTTCTTTTGTATTTAGATTCAGTATTTTATGTATCCATTTATTTGAAAGACAGTAATTGCAAATACAATTTTAAAATTGCGCACAGGAAAATTTATTTGTAATGCAATTAAGCGTCAACAGGTAGTTTTTCACAATAAAATGTATTTTCTATCAAATATAACATTTTATGAAAATAGAGAGTAAAAAACGAAATACTGTATTTTTCTTTCCTTAGTCAGGGTGGGGCCAAAGGGAAATCGCAATGGTGAAAACACTAACTACAAATTATTGCGGCTCCCTAAATGACTAATATATAACATCCAAAAGTTTAACCAGAAGGAAATCTTGAAAAAAAAAAACAATACTATTTAAAAAAGCATCATACAGTGCTTGCATTTACCAAAATCCATCCTGTAGAAACAGTATACACTGTGAATACTACTGTACTGGTGTCAAAAGTTAAAAAACATATAATATCAAATGTCTTACTTTCAAAGACATCTGTGGCTCTGTTCCATACCCGACAACAGAAGATGAATAGGCCATCCCAATGAGAATACCAAAAAGGCAGAGGGAGCGCATTGCTTTAGCAGCCATATTCTGTTTTTTTTTTCCAAGTGGATTTTTTCCTCTGTCAGTCATGTCAGTGGGAGAGTATCTGTGTGGCTTCTTGTGCTCCACTTCTCCAGTGCTACAATATCTTGATTTCTCACTGTGCCGAGTTCTCTCCCAGACTGAGTAGAATAAACAAAGTTGTGGGAACTTCCTCCCTTTCTCTCCCTTATGTCTAGTTCTGAATCTCTTCACTTGGTGAAACTGCCCTCCCCCACTGCCTGAGCCAGTGTCTCTAAATCAGATACAGATGGAAAGGCAGGAAATGAAAGCGAGAGGAAAGCAAGAGAAGATAAATACATAGTTTACAACATTGCCCTTATGATGATGTGATGGCAATGTTCCCTAAAACCAGTCTTTATTTCTCCATACAGTGTCGTTTTACTTGCTCTATTGCTCTCTCTCTCTCTCCCTCTCTCTCTCTCTCTCTCTCTCTCTCTCTCTCTCTCTCTCTCTCTCTCTCTCTCCCTCTGAATATATATATGGATATATGTGTATCCATCCACCCATCCATTTTCTGAGCTGCTTATCCTCACAAGGGTCGTGGGAGAGCTGGAGCCAATCCCAGCTGTCATCGGGTAGGAGGCCGGGTACACCCTGAACTGGTTGCCAGTCAATCGCAGAGCACATAGAGACAGCCAATGGGTCCCTCTATGGATCCAGGCATGAAGGTAAGGATGGAATGCGAGCACCTGGTGGTCAGCCTGGCATCCACAGGGCTCAGCTGGGTACAACCGGAAAGGGTAACGTGGGTCCCCCTTCCCATTGGCTCACCACCTGACAGAGGGGCCAAAGAGTTCAGGTGGCTGGGCGGTGGCTGCAGATGTCGACCTTGGCAATCTGATCCCCGGCGACAGAAGCTGGTTGTAGTGACTTGGAACATTATTGAGATTGAGACACCCAGATTCACCCTTCATTACCCAAGGAGATTTTAACACAGCTAAACTTAACCACGAACTTCCTAAATATAAGGAGCATGTAAAATGTCCGACGAGGGAAAACACTCTAGAACACTGCTATACTTCCAATAAACACGCATATCGCGCAATTCCCGGTGCTCTCCTAGGCTCCTATGATCACTGCTTACTCTACTTAATACTGACAAACAACCAAGCACTTAAGTGTGTGAAGCCTTTGGTAAAATCAGTAAAAAAAAAATGGATGAATGAGGCAAAATTACAACTTCAAAGCTTCTTTGGCGGCACAGACTGCAGTGTCTTTAAAAATTCACAGAGCAGCCTTGATGAATTGATAGATATCGCTACTACGTATGTCAGTTTCTAGGAGAAGGTGTGTGTACCAACAAAAACGTTTTGCATGTTCAATAAAAAAACAGCTGTGTATATCGTTGTGGCAATAGCGCCATCTACAATCGCACTAGAAACCAGCTGACTCGAGAAATTAAAATTTCAAAAAGAGATTATGGACCTAGACTGGAAAAACATCTTGGCGCAAATGACTCCAAATCAGTCTGAGACCGGGGAGAATCCCTCAGTAATTACAGGCGATCCTCCCCCCAAGTTTCTGCCCATTATCCCTGAACTCCTCTCCTCCAAGCTTCTCCAGCTTAGCGTCTCGCCTGCCATCTCCTAGTGGATCTATAACTTCCTGAAGGCAGGACACAGCAGGTGAAGCTGGGGGACATCACCTCATCCATGCGCACTATCAGCACCCCAAGGTTGTCTCCTCTCCTCTCTGGTCTTGTCACTCTACACAAACAACTGCGCCTCAAGGCACCTGGCTGTCAAAATGCTGAAGTTCCCAGATGACAGCACAGTCATCGGCCTAATCAAAGACGCCAACGAGTCCGAGTATCAATAGGAAGTGGCAAGACTGGAGCTTTGGTGTCGCCAACACAACATCGAGTTGAACGCGCTAAAAACTGTGGAAATGATTGTGGACTTCAGAAGGCATCCTTCACCACAGATTCCACTCATGCTGTCCAACTGTTTTGTGTCAACCATCAAGACGAAGTGGCTAAGAAAATGGATGGATGTATACAGCATATTTTTTTTTATTTGTGCAGGGTTTTTAATTTTAATAAAATGCTTGCGTGTTAAAGTAAGCAGTATTACATACTAGTCATTCACAGAATAGGAGTCCTTTTGCAATTCATCAAAAATAATTTGTGCACCCTGAAATAGATTAAAATGAACCTATGCTTTGTCTACACATTTTTTTCTTATTTTCTAAACTTTGAACCTTATTTTTTTATATTAATTACAGATGTTGCAGGAAGCATCTTCTGCACAAGAGGTTGACATCGAGCCAGCAGATACTAAATCTCCTTTTGTGGTCCATTCCAAAATTTGCCAGACTGATGAAGGGCCTATACAGTGAAGAAAATAAGCATTTGAACAGCCTGCTATAGTACAAACATATACATCAACAAAAAAATCAGGATGTACTGTGTACTCTTGGCCCTCTGGATGAGTAAAGGTGTCACAAATCTTTGACAAACAGCAGGATAGATGCGGCACGTGGTTATTTCTGCCAACAATTCCCCAACACCATCTCACAAGCTGTCGATAAGTAGATTAATCTGAAAATAAGAAAATATGGTAATTTCCCAGAATCGGACTTTGTTTGAACAAGCATTGATTGGAAAAATGCTGCTTTTAACAGGAGCAATAATAATATAAATAATTCTTTATTTTGAAATATCTTAATGTAGGTGGGGCGGCACAGAGGCGCAGCTATAAAGCATTTGCCTCACAATTATGAGGACCCGGGTTTAATCCCGGCCCCACCTGTGTGGAGTTTATATGTTCTCCCCATGTCTGTGTGCATTTTCTCCGGGATGTCCAGTTTCTTCTCCTTGATGACAGCTGGGATAGGCTCCAGCACTTCCGTGACCCTTGTGAGGATAAGCGATGAAGAAAATGGATGGATGAATGTAAATGTCAAAAAGATGGGCTGATTAGGAGAAATAATAATTTTTAAACTATCCCTAACTTGAGCTGTGGAAAATCCAGTCACTGCTGGGACTGTTGCCTAAATTTTAAAAAGGCAACCTCCAATACCGATGCGTTCAGACAGCTAGCAATAAATCCTGGGTGCTCCATCATGCACTGCAACAGATGCTCTGGATAATCTGCCATTTTCTGGTGAGTATGTTCACTCGCATGGCAGCAAAGATTCACCTGTTTGCACAGGTATGCAGCATTTACATGCACACCTGTGGATATCATAAAAAATACAAAACTAAAAATCTGTTCACATTCACAAAATTTTACATCTCAAAGACCTACATCAGTCCACTAAACAGTACTATCCCCCCCACCTACAGTTCTATTTTAAGCATTTAGAGCAAAACAAAACCACAAGATATCGGTTTCGGGCTTTCACTGTAAAGTTTTGCTGTTTTGCTTATGACATCTTGGGAAAAATGTGACTAAAATGGGGTTTGGACAGGTCTGGGTACTGTCTACTCGGTAGGTTGCTCTCAAATTAACATAGCAATAGTTTAAATGGTTTCCGTTCATTAAAATCCTTATTTATGTAAATATACCAACTTAGACTATGGACTACTACTTCTGTGTGTTTTGTTGCAATAATAAACAAACATTGTACAGGCAAAATAGTTGTCGCGGTTGTCGGGTACCAATTCACTAAATACACGGCATTTGCACAATTTTAAAACAAGACCGAACATTTTGTATATACATTCAGGATATCAAATTTATTACTATTTATCAGTTAATGGCTCAAGAAACAAAACAACAACTTCACACAATGCTTACCAGTCCTGTGTTTCCAAAATGAGAAAGTCCTCCTAGCTGGGTTGCCACCTTCATCACCAGCTATTTTGAATGTGTGTGCTGTCTAACTGGCTCAAAATGATAACCTTTAACGCCTTTATAAAGCTCGTATTCTAAACCGTCTTCTTGGGACCCATCGGA
Organism: Syngnathoides biaculeatus; assembly: GCF_019802595.1. Classification (NCBI taxonomy): domain Eukaryota; kingdom Metazoa; phylum Chordata; class Actinopteri; order Syngnathiformes; family Syngnathidae; genus Syngnathoides; species Syngnathoides biaculeatus. The sequence goes on along the minus strand of NC_084662.1, from coordinate 1,588,978 downwards.
TTCATGTTCATCACTCAAATAATTATTGAATCTTTCCATCTCTCTCACATTCATATAATGTATATATCAAAGATTTTGAGTCTGATCTTTGGTAAGAGGTGACAACTCGTAACACTTGTACCTTTTCCACTCTTTGCAAAGATGTTCCTTCTTTTTTAATTTTGTAATTTCATTTCTCACGTTTGTGACATAATGAGCATGGCTCCTAAGGAAGCATGGCCTGCCACAAGAGCTGCTGAGGCAGTTCTACACTGTGGTCATCCAATCAGTACTGTATTCCTCCATCACAGTCTGGTTTGGTGCTGCCACAAAAAAGGACAAACTCCAACTGCAATGGCCAATCCAAACTGCTACGTCAAAGCACAGTTATTGGAACACCACGATTAAACAATTTTGTTCTTGTGGGCTGGTATTTCCGGGTGAGCAGTATCCCAAATTGTGCATTTATTTTTAGTCGGCACAGAATTTTTCATAAGATCCAGAACACAGATGGAGTTAACAGAAGAGGAAACAACACGTAACAAAAGTCTAAGTCCCATGCATACAACACAGTCACTCGGGGTTTTATTACCCGCTTGTTCTGCCATTAGTAACCAATTATTGTTTACTGCGCTAACGCCAGTCAAAACCCTAAACCACGCATCAACAGATAGGGCTTTGTTTATAATACGACTCTTCATACGACTATTGGAGGCAATCCTGTGGGAACTGATGAGCACGGGGCCCATGTTGTTTTCATGCTTTGTCAAATTAAAGGCAGTTTTATTTGGACAAAATGTATATAGGTACATGGATCTTTGTTAGCCTTGTAAACACATAAGCCTAATGTGTAACACTTAATGGGGGAGGAGAAATAAACGGCAGGGGGAGATCCCACTAGAGGGGAAAGAGTGGTATTAAGGTTAAGAAACAAATGGGGTTCTCTATTTACTTGTCCTCTTCTGATAGAGAGTCTCTGTTGCCAGTCTTGGATTTTTCCCATCCGTATGACACCTTATCCCACCATCCCCTTAAGTGGTGTGAGACATATCCCCAGCCCCCAGCCTTTGTGTATCCGCTCGTATCTGTGTACCAATCATAGTCTCCCCACTCATCATCGCGTTATACCCTCCAATTGAAAACAAATGTAGATTTAGCATAAGTACACTGGAGAATTTAAAAGCATTGTAACAAAAGCAAAGCTCATCCGTTCGTTTGTCGGGATTATCACAGGGATTTTCCAATTGTTCTATTGCGGTTTTGGCTAGCGTCGGCAACGGATAATACGAAGTGAGATTCCCAAAGAGCAATTTCCCAAATCAAAATACCAAGAACAACAATAACGCCACTAATAAGAATACCATAGATTCCTGCACTCCCTCTCTTGGTCCGAAAAGCAATCAGACCATCCGTAGGAATCATGGTTAACAATAAAACAACAAAAAACGAGAAAATAAAAATGCAACTAAGAGTCTGTAACAGGGCGAAGCATAGAATAATGAAACCACTTATTTCCTTTTCCCTCCAAGCAGATGGCTTTGGAGGTACGAGCAGTCACCTTGTGTGGGCCAGTTCTGAGCTCGTTCTACCCACTTACGAGAGAGTCTTTTAAGGTAGACAGATGACCACTCAGGAAGATCAAGTGTAGGAGGTGGTGATGGAAGAGAGTCCTGGATCTGTTAAGAGAAATTAGAAGCAAAAGAATGCAGTTGTGTCCAAAAGAGTTTATGAGAAAACGTGGGAGACATGACGCCCTCCTCCAGCGGTTGGAGTGAGGTGGAAGGGCCAGCCATCAGACGACCTGTAAGAAGTTCATCAGGGGAGAAACCAATAGAGCGAGACACAGTTTGTCTCACAGACATTAGGGCAAGGGGGAGAGCCAGAACCCATTTCATGTCGGAAGAGGTACATATTTTAGCCAGTTTTTCCTTCAACGTGCGATTCATGCATTCAACTGAACCTTGACTGCCAGGGTGATAAACACAAGCAAACATGTGAATTAACCCTAACCATTTCTCTACAGTAGCTCGGTGTGTGGATGTGAAGTGTGTACCGTTGTCTGAGTGGATGAGAGCGGGGAAAACCATGCGTTGGGATCCAGTGGTTCACCAAAGATTTCATTACTGACATGGTGTCTTTGCGAGCGCAGGGGTAGGCTTCAGGCCATCCGGAAAAGGTGTTAACAAAAAAAAAGAAGGTAGCGATTAACTTGAACAGGACTGATCATGTCTGTGAAATCCATGACCAGGTCAGCACCAGGCCAGGTGGGTGGGTCAAATGAACCTGGCAAAGGTCTAAGTGTGGGGTGAACATTGTGTTGCTGGCAAATATTACAGTCACGACAGTCGGCGTGACACAAGTCAGACATTTTAGGATGCCACCACATGCAAAGTTTGGTTAGCATGGCTCTGGGACCAATATGATCCATAGAGTGAGTTTCGGTCAAAATGTCACGGAGTAAAGGTCCATCAGGTAACATTGGCTGGCCATAGGGGCCTACCCAGAGACCGTCAGGGGCACGGGTGGCCCCGCCAGCACACCACATAGTCTTATGTTCGGGAGAGGCGTTGTGCTGTATTTTAACCAATTCATTATGAGACGGAGGTTCGGGCAGGTCAAGAGCGGATTTGTCAGATAATTGAACAAGCATCTGTGGGACATAGCCCGCAGCCTGCTTGGCAGCCAAGTCCGCAGCATTATTGCCGAGGGCCGTAGTTGAAGTGGATTTGGAGTGGCCAGTGACCTTGACGATAGCCACCACCAACGGTTTGGCCAGGGCTTTGTCTAATCATTGGATCAGTTTCAAATGTGCAATAGGAGTACATTTGGCTGTTTTAAAGTTGTTCGTGCAGACAGGTCCAACACAGCAGCCAATACAACGTAAGCTGAGTTAGAATAGACAGTGACAGATTGTCCAGCCGCTAGTTCCAGTGCGAGACAGAGTGCGAGCACTTCCGCTGCCTGGGCTGAGGGAGCAGATGTTAGTACGGAAGAGGAAACAGTTAAAAATTCACCTGAGGGCTGCTGCTCCACTACGGCAGCTGCCACAGCCAAAGACCCATCCGGTTTACGGTAACAGCAACCATCAGTGAATAGGACCCTGCCGTTAGTCAGAGGTTGGACAGAGAGATCAGCACATGGGCGAAGAGAATCAGTCACAGCAATTTCACAGCAGTGTGGGTCTACATGCAATTCATCAGTCATGTGAATGCCAGTGTGGACATATGTGATGTTTGGTGCCGTGAGAATTTTCAACAGGCGTGTTTGCCTAAGAGAAGTTAATGTGAAAGCTGATGAGGCAACGTAGGCTGTCACCGAGTGGTCAGTAAGGACCACAAGGGGATATGACATGACTATGTGTGCATTTTTTGTTTTTTGTTTTTGATAACTTTGGCAAGGCCAGCTGCAAACCTAGTGCATTCAGGGATTTTGGCCTCAAGTGGATCAAGTGGAATGCTACAATACATCAGGACATGACACTTTCCATCCCTCTTCTGATAAAAAAGTAGCATTCACAATGGTAGGTGTAACGGTAAGATTAAGTGAAATGGGATTTTGTAATTTGGGGCAGCCAGAAATGCTGCTGATACGAGATCATGTACAAGAGTGGTATAGACAGAGTCTAACTCCGCTGACCACTCTAATTTGGCAGCAAGGTTTCTGTAAGCTTGGTTTATCACCATGTGTCTGAGGGAAGTGGTGCGATCTGTAAAGCATGGAAGATAGTATCTGCTGTAGCTGCACAAACCAAGGAAAGCAAGCATATCCTTCACCGTGTCAGGACGTTTGAGCTGGAGAATAGAAGAACGATGCTCAGAGGACATAGTGGAGCCTTCAGAGGACACCACTCTGCCCAAAAAGGTCACTGATTTGTGACAACACTGAAGCTTCTTTCTGGAGGCTTTGAATTCCAGCTCATGCAAACGAAGCAAAACGCGTTTAGTTAGACAAAAACACGATGTTGGGGCTGCCAACAAGGAGATCATCAACATACATCAGGAGTTTACATCTGTCTGGGAGTTCTAGATACTGCAGCAATGATTTCAAACATTGATGGAGAATTCCAGGTGAATTTTTGAAGCCTTGTGGCAATCAAAATTGTGTGCCTGATATCTGAATGCAAACAAGTGTCTACGCTTGGGTGCAGGCGGGACACAGAAGACTGCATTTGCCAAATCAATTGCTGTGAAGTAGTTCAAGTCAGGTGTGATGGGAGACAACGTTCTGTATGGGTCTGGTACAGGTGTGGTCGTTAAATCTTTAACGGCTCTCAAATCATGCGCCATACGATAAGTGTTACCATATACATTTAGAACTGCTCTGAGTGGCGTACACCATGAGGAGGTGGACGTTTCCAGGTCTCCAGAATTCCACAGGCCAGTGAGCGTGTCCTCCATCATCTGGTTAGCAGTCGCAGGCCAAGGATATTGAAGTCTGTAAACATGTCATCCTGGAAAAACTGTGATTTTAAAGGTCTAGTGTCATACCTATAAACATTCATTATTATTATCATTATTCACTTCAATGTCTGTATGAAAAAATAAATATGACCGGAGAGCGCGTCATTCATGCGCAAAGTTGCGGAAGTGTCATTTGAAGACATCCAAGTGGTCGCCATATTGGTTGCATCCCCTCTCCGTGACGTCACCCCGGACATTCGCCATTGAAAACACGCGGTGGACCCTACAATGGGAGATGAACACGCCCCTTCTGATACGGAAGCTCTTTTCAAAGAAGAGAGCATCACACAACCGAGTGAAGTTACCGGGGCAATATTACCTATTATTATTGATAGTCCTGCCATAAACGTCACTTCCTCCTTTCATGGTGGGAGCTACAAAAAGCTGTATATGTCAAAATCATGTTTTGTGGTGAAAAAACACATGAATCTATGTCGACTTCTGTTTTTTCATTAATAACATACTAAAAATCATTTTATGACAGTGGCCCTTTAATATCTGGAACATCAAAGGGTCCAGAGGACCAAACTGGTTTAGGCAGTTCATTTAACATTGACTCAGCGTAGTCATGGTCAGAGTAGTCACGTCCGTGTTCTCTAGTTAGGGTCTTGTGTTCTAATATGGTCACATTAGTTATCAGCGGCACGGTGGCTCAGCTGGTAAAGCATTGGCCTCAAAGTTCTGAGGTCCCAGCTTCAATCCCGGACCCGCCTGTGTGGAGCTTGCATCCTCTCCCCGTGCCTACATGGGTTTCCTCCGGGCAACCTGCTTCCTCCCACATTCCAAAAACATGCAACATTAATTGGACACTCCAAATTGCCCCTAAGTGTGATTGCAAGTGTGGCTGTTTGTCTCTATGTGCCCTGTGATTCACTAGCAACTAGATCAGGGTGTACCACGCCTCCTGCCCAATGACAGCTGGGATAGGCTCCAGCACTCCCTGCGACCCTCGTGAGGATAAGCGGTGAAGAAAAGGAACAAGGAAGGAAGAGGTGCGTCAGGAACAATGATGCTATATGCATCTGCAGATTTGGAGATCTGTACATTAGGGAGTTGTGTGTCCTACCAGTCAGTCATTTGAGTCAGTCGGTTCACCATAGGTCCCAGCTGTCGGGCCTCGTGTCCTGGGAAGACAGCGAGTGAAATGTGGGGTACTGACTCTTCCTGCATTTTGAACCATGTCATTCGATCTGGTGTATGAGAGCAGGATGCCGCTACACCATCTCTTGCGTATATATGTGTGGATGTAATGTCCCAAGCATCACCTTGTATGCCTTTAAGTTTTCCATGTATACTAAATCGTGGTTGTGGTCGTAATATAGTGTGCAATGATATAAATCTTGTGGAAGTAGGTAAGCCCTAAGAGTGTTTAACCAGGGCTTCCATAACAGAAATTGATGTATGAGACCAGGTTTGAGTGGTGTTTCTGCTTCAAGTCAGGCCCAATAAATGTCCACAGATGGAGTTGGTTCACTCTCAGGTGTCATAAGCCATTATCCAGAGTGGCAGACGTTGTCAGCTGCAGGCATTATTTGTCCATTTGGGAAAGAAACTACAAGTCCTTCAGTGCCACATAAAATGGAGGCACATGGCTTAATCAATAGGTCACGTCCTAACAAGTTCGCTGGTGTTTTTTAGTGAATGTACAAATGAATGACGACATGAGGGCAGTTGGGGTTAGAGAGGAAGATGCAGAAGATAGGCTAGGATGGCAAAGGATGACACGCTGTGGCAACCCCTAACAGGACAAGCCGAAAGGAAAAAAAGAAGTCATTTCATTATCATCACCCTGTTGTTGGCTTGAATACATTTTGAGGTTTGTCTAAATCTAGGCTCATCTCCGGACAGGAGGTCAGAGTCAGCTTTAAGAGTGGTCTGTCGTGGATTGCAGTCCTGAACATAGCCTCCTCTGAACCAGACTGTCCAGGTTGGCGTCTACTTGATTCAGTCCAAAGTTTAGTACAATTAGTCAAGTGCTCAAATGGGTCGTTTAACATAGGGGAAAGAAGTCGGTGCGGCCGTGACAAGAATGGGGAATCTCTCTCTGACAGCTGTTGCCAGACTTTCAAAGTGTGCTCTCAATATGGTTCCATTGGGTACGTTAAGTGTGCCTGCAGCTGTCTCAATTTCTCGTTCAATACTAGTGCATGACCTAGATGCTGCTTGTCTTCAGTCTCCCACGCGGAGTGTATACCCCTGTAAATTTTCCACAAAACTAGACAGCCAGGCATTACCACCAGAAGAGAGACAAGGCAAGCGAGCAGTAAGACAATCAACATCTTTAAGATCAAATGGCTCATATATTGGAACTGCTGGAGCCTCTATCATAGGCAGCAAAGCAAATTTATTTGTATAGCGCATTTCATACACGAGGTAACTCAATGTGCTTTTCATGATTAACGGCATTTGAAAACAAAGAGATAAAACATTTGAAATGGGATAAAAACAATAAAAATGACAAACACAATATAAAAAAACAAAACCCCATACAGTGCAGGTAATATGATTAAAAAGTGGATATATTCTAAAAAGTATGAAAAAAGAAGAGTTTTCAACATTGTAGCATTTTGTTTGCTTATTATATAATAATATAACATATAATAATAATATAATAATAGTCGTTGTGTTATTTCCGCCTCCGAGAGGACGGTTCGCATCAAATCAATAAGACGGTTTTCACCAACCCCCCCTCAGCGCCTCTCGCTTCCTCTGTTCAATGTGTCTTCTTCCTCATTTCCAGTCTCTTTTACTCGTGTCCACATATCAAATACAACTTTTCTCAGCCCCATCTTTTCTTCCGTCATGGGCTCCTTGATGCCCTCAACGTGACATGCCACCTTCCCAGGGATTCGCACCATCGTGTAGTTTCCTGGTCCCATTCCAATGTCCATCTCCCCCACATAGGGCAAAGAGAGAGTTGGATACAGGAGTGCAGTCGGCACTGGTCCGGGAGTAATTGTGCCATCTTCTTTCCTTACTTTGCCTTCGTTCGACTTACCATTACCATTTTTCTTTACTTACTTTACCTTCGTTCGACTTACCATTACCATTTTTCTTCAACGTTGTCATCACCGTCACCGTTACCGTCATTACATGCGCAGTCCGCCTTTCTCTGTACACCTCTTTCAGTCCTCTCTTACACTTGCTCTTTTCGTTCCATGAGCCCTTGTCTAATCTGTCCCTTACATCTTTCATCATCAGTTCGTCCCAATTGCAAATTTTATCCAAATTTGGCTTTTGTCATGATTTTCTTCCTTACTTCCTTTCTTTATCTTTTTTTTTTATCAATATTAGCCATCAATTGCCGCTCAATTTCAATATTGGATTATATTCAGCACATTCACAATCAAATTCACCATCCATGATTATTTTAATTTGGTGCTCACTCTTTTTCAACTAAACCCAACCGAATTCCCATCGCACAACAAATTAGAACTTCTATATTATTGTTTGTTTGTTTTTGTACATCACCTTGCGACATCCCAGGCTCAAACTGACAGGAAACTCTTTGTTTTTCAGGGATCCTATCTCCCTTAAATGTAACAGATAAACCTCACAGTGTAAATGTATGTCTACAATATGCATCAGCTATGACAGGATATACAACTTCTCTTATTCTCACTTCTTTATCTCTTATTTTTACTTCGTTATCATCACATATTCAATAATTCATATGAGGCATGAACAATCTGATGCCAATGACTTCTCAGATTTAGGTAGTTCAATATGAAGAAATCAACACTCAGTAACAGGCTTCTGCTTACCTTTGGTTTTAAGTGGGTCGCGACCTGGAGATTAGGGTTAGGCAGTCAGAAGTACAGGCAATTACCCTCAACTTGTCCATAAAATACTCCTGTGTTTCTCAGATGTCTCCAAAAAATGTCGTCTGTCGACGGCCAATGCCCATCGATCTCCCTCGACTTACGGTCGGGGTCGCCAAGAAACTGTAAAGATTTGTAAGTTGGACCCTACGCGTGTTCACAGATCAAGGAAGAGATGACCAATGATTAGACGAGTTAACAGCAAATGGATTTATTACAAAGGAATGTGCAATACAGACATCCGGGTCTTATCTAGGTATCTGCTGCACACAAGACGAGTGTTTTTTGGCAGGATCGCCCAAAGAAGAAGACAAAAGTTGCCCGGTAACACGAGGTTTTTATATGTTTGGGTCCATGGTAAAAGTGGCTGCTCCCCCAGTCTGGTCTTGGCTGGGATAGTAACTTTCCGCTCCTTGTCTGGTGTCGTTCGTCTCCACCAGCTGGTTTCTACGTACAAAGATCAAGGACAACCACCGTGCTACACAACACATTCTTGTCTGATTAGCAAATGGACAATGCCTTATTTGTTGATTAAATGTATAAGGTCATATTTAAGCAAATAATAAAAATACAATAAAAGTAAAATAGTCCTCAGTAGGAAGATTTAGAAGGCAATGGCAAAAGCAGAGAACAATGTGGTGTAAACTGAGAAAGGAAGAATGTTGACCGGCGTTTTGGAAAGAGGTGAGATAGGCTCTCGATGGCCAGGAGGAGCTCCCGGAAGACTGGAGTATTACAGCCAATGCGATCAGAGACACAGGCAGGAGAGTACTTGGTACTGGTAGGAAAGGGGAGAAAGAGACTTGGTGATACAAGGAAAGTGTTGGCAAAGAAGTGGGACACTGAGGTGACAGAGGAGGGGTGAAAGGAATACACTGAGATGCAACGTCAGGCAAAGGTAGCGGTAAAGCCTATGACAGAGCAGCAAGAGAGGAACTGTGGTACTGCATACATAAGTCTGATGTGGCGGAGAAATATGTTAGAATAGTACAGGGCAGGCATGGTGGCGCAGCTGGAAAGCGTTGGCCTCACAGTTCTGAGGACCTGGGTTCAATCCCAGCACTCCCTGTGTGGGCTTTGCATGTTCTTCCGGTGCCTGCGTGGGTTAGGGTTGAAATTTGATGGCAAACCAATTCTTCACCATGACAAGGTTGCCGCTCTTCTTGATGCTATCCTGCTTCCATCTCTTATAGCGGTGTGTAAATGTGCGGCACAGACCAACTTGTCTGACCCTGTCTCTCAGGGAAATACACATGCGGAAGCCGCTGCCAAAGCGCCATCACATGTGCCACTACCTTTATTCAACCTCACCTCCTCCCTCTCCACTGGCCACTCATCCACTCCACCCCAATATCTACTCGCACTGAACGTGCTGTGTGGTGGCTGTGTGGGGCAACTTTTGAGAATGGATTTTGGATGGGCTCTGACGGTCAGCCTTGTCTCCTTTTTCTTTTTTTATACTAAAATGACACATGGGTTGAACCATGTTTTAAAACGGAGTGGTGGTTTTTGCAGTGCAATGTCTTTGGTTTACAAAAGAGTTTTCCGCTTTTGCAGACAGTTTTTGCAAATCTTGCCTCACATGTGCTTGCTTCATTTCTGGTAAACCATGCCCAGTTACCCAACAGGGGTCACATCCATCACGTACAATCCCATTCCAACATGTAATCAGAATCAGCTTTATTGGCCAAGTGTATAACAACGCACAAGGAATTTGTCTCCGTTAGTCAGTGCTGCCCTGCTGCCACATTCAGAAGAAAGAACAAACATACTAACAAGAACAGAGAACAAGAGAAATTGAGTTATAGATATGCAAGATGCAGTCTTCTTCATTCAGAGCAGTTAAGAGTGCGGTAACGCTCCACATTATGTTAAGCTTGTACAGAGTGGCCTTACCTGTTTGTAGTTCCCATTTCGACCAGTGTAATGACAATTGTGCAAAGGGAGCAGTTTAAAGTGATGATAGTTACTAAATATAATACTAATAGTGATTCACCAGCAGGATATGAGGGCATGTCCCAACAATGGCACAAGGCAGAAAATAGTAGTTCGCTGATCAATAATTTAATGGCCGAATTGCCAGAGGGAAAAAACAGTTTGAATGCCTGATAGTTTTGACTTACACTGATCGGTATTGCCTACCCAAAGGAAGGAGGTGGAAGAGCAGGTGCCCAGGATGTGGAGGGTTCGAAAGGATCCTACCTGCTCTGGACCTAATTCAAGTGACGTGCAAGTCTCCAATAGAGGGTTGAATGGTACCGACAACCCTTGCAGCGGTTTTGATTGTCCGTTGCAGTCGGAGTTCGGCATTTTTTTGTGGCAGCGCCAAACCAAACTGTGATAGGATTACACAGTGCTGATTGGATGACTGCTGTACAGAACTGTCTCAGCAGCTCTTGTGTTATGTGTGTTTGTATTTTCATTCTTTATTCTCTTTATTTTTCTTTCATGCTTTTAAGTTGTTATTTATGCGGTTCTTTTGTGAAGTGGTTTCCTTTCATACTGTTAAGTTATTATGATGCAGATCTTTTGTGTTACCAGCAAAATGGAGTTTATTCTTGAGCACTTTATTAGGTTCCTTCCCCTGAATCAGTCTGTGATTTGACAAGTCTGATCTTTTTCATCTTGCAAGTCATTTCCGACTTAATGCCACACCTGCTATGAGAAAATTCTAAATTTTAAAATTGTTCTGAGTCATTACAATGTTGAGAAAATCTTTGTTCCTGGTGTTTTGGCCTTGGTTGAGGAACCTTCAGACATTTTGTAATTAAAGAAACTGGAATTACAACTTCAGACTGAAAAAGAGAGACAAAGGAAAGAAGAGATTTAACTTAAGAAACTTGAAAGGTCCTCTGATTCAGTTAGTTCATCTTTTGATATTACACAGGATGCCAAAATGGTCCATCCTTTCAATGAGAAAGAATTTGATAAGTACTTCCTCTACTTTAAGAAAGTTGCTGAAAACCTTAAGTGGCCTAGAGCCAAGGACTATGCTATTGCAAATAGTTTTAAAGGGAAAAGCTGAGGATGGATATTTGGCCCTTTCTGTCGAGCAAAGTTCTGATTATGATTTTGTCAAAAAAGACCCCACTGGAAGCTTATGAGTTAGTGGTGGAAGCGTACCATCACAAATTTAGAAATATTAAAAAAAAGGGACAAAGCAAGCTTTTTTGAATTTGCTCGGGTAAAGGAAACTTTGTTTGATAGGTGGTGTGGTTAAAAGTGGGTTTCAGAGTGGCAGAGATTGAGGCAGTTAGTTTTGATTGAGGAATTTAAGCAGTGTGTTCATTCTGCTCTCAGGACTTATTTGGATGAACAGAATGTCAAAGCCTTCCATGATGCAGCTGTGTTGACAGATAATTATTTTTTGACTCACAAGAGTTCTTTTCAGTCTCCTGGAAACTCCAGGTTTTTTCGCCAAAAGACTGCTGATCATACAGGGTTAAGTGGTGATAAGGCAGGTTCAAATTCTTCTGACAAGCAGTCACATTCTTCTTCCAATCCCAAGTCTTCTAGTGTGACTCTGGTCCGATCTGTGCTTATTGTCAGAACCCTGGTCACTTGATTTCTGCTTGTAAAAAGTTCAAGGCTCCTGGCCGTTGTAAGCACAAAAGGTTATGTCATGTGAAAATTATTAAGAAATATCATGATAGGATTGAGACCAAACAAGTTAGTTGTGTTGCTACAAGACTCTCCTCCCCAGTTAATGATTGTACAGTTGATGATGATACAAGCGTCAATGACAATGCTGATGTTGTTAGTGATGTCAAGTTTGATGATTTGAGAAATATTGCTTTACCAAAGTTGTGCAATTCTGATGTGCTAGCTCACCTCGATGAGAAATTGACACATTGGTCAGCTGATCAGAAAGCTGAACTATCACATTTGCTTTTTGAGTTTCCTCCCCTGTTTCCAGATGTGCCTGGCCGCACATGCCTGGTTAGCCTTACATGATGCAGCAGTGTTGACAGATAATTATTTTTCTATTCACAAGAGGTCTTTTCTGTCTCCTGGCAATTCCAGGTTTTTTCGCTAAAAAAGACTGCTCATCATATAGGGTCAAGTGGTGATAAGGCAGGTTCAAATTCTTCTGACAAGCAGTCACATTCTTCTTCCTCCAAGTTGAATTCTTGGGGCATGTTGTAGGGCACGGCCTGGTACAACCAGCTGGGGCTAAAGTGGAGTTTGAGTTTGCAAGGATTCAATCTTGTGATCAAGCATATTAAAAGTCGAGACAATGTTTGTGCTGATGCATTTTCCAGAGCGTAAAGTTGTGTTTGATTCTTCTGTTTTTGTTTCTGTATTTTCTGTTTTAACATGCTTTAAGTGTTGCTTAGTTACATTACAACAGAAAGTTTCACTGTAACTTCCTTTTCCTTAAAGGGAAGAGTGTTATGTGTGTATTTTCATTCTTTATTCTCTTTATTTTCCTTTCATGCTTAAGTTAAGTTGTTATGATGTGGGTCTTTTGTGATATGGTTTCCTTTTATACTTTGAAGTTATTAAGATTCAGATCTTTTGTGATGCGGAATTCTGGAATGTTATAGAGCTCGTGCACCTACGTCACCGAAATCACATAACTGGCCATCTTACTGGTCTAGCAAAGCATTGCTCAATGCTAAGTTGGTTGGAGACGACACGAAAATGTCTTATAGCAAGACGCCCAGAGTCTTGTCAGATACTGTTAGACATTTAGAAGGTGAAAATAAACGAAGGTACGTGGAAAAATTAGATAAACTTGGCAACCAGGACCCGTATTTAATAATAATTTAAGTCGATGTTTTCGGCGATAAGAAATTGGACTGTTAATTCGCTTCCGCTTGTCTTGGACAACTATATATACACATGTATCTTGTGTGTAAGTCATGAAGATTTACACAGAAAAGTTTGAAAGCATATAAAAGTCTGGCCGCATACAAATACTTCGTTATGGATCTGTTCTCATCAGGAATAAATCCCACAGACACGGTTTTGACGGCTCGTGAACACAGAAGCCTTCTGTGTTAACCCGGAATCCATCGAGCTCTTCAGCTAGGTATCACTACAAATATCAATATTTAAATAAATGACCTCTGGTTTTACACAAACTCGCATTCATTAACTATAATTGGGAAAAAAAAAAAGACGATGGTTTTGGGCGGCTCGTGAGTACGGAAGCGTTCGGGCACGTTAACCTCTGCCGAAATCCATCGATCTTATCAGCTAGTATTCAATACACATACCAATATTTAAATAAATGACTCCTGGTTTTACACAAACACACATTCATTAACTATGATTGGGGGAAAAAAAAAGTCCTCTTCAAGGAACGTAGATGGAAGCGATTGCGGCCACACTTAACCTCCGTGAACCTCTGCGACAGAATGTTGTTTTTTTTCAAATGCATTGTTCTCAAATGAGCCAACTTGGCATGATCAATACTTCTTGGTAATTTGAGATTGAAAAGAATAATTACTACCTGAAATGAAGCGATCACTACACTGGCGCGTGTGTATTTTGGTTGGACACGATCCATCATGTTTAATTGTCGAAATCCATCGATATTTTCTGGTCTTTTCAGCTGGTATTCCATAGAATGATCTCTTTGAATATCTGCCTCGTCTGTTGTGATAACCAACAGCACAACAAGTCTTGGGTATTGTAAATATCCTCCTCCGGTTCATTGTCTCCCACAATGTCGAGCATGGCGCAGTGAAAATGGTGAAGTCACGTGCACGAGCTCTATGTAAGGACGAGAAAGACGGTCAACGGGGCTTCATACCACTGCACCGCTGCTTGGTACAAATACACGGACGCCTGCTGCCTTTCGTCTTAGGACATTTCTAGAACATTCGCTCACTTGGAATATTTGCTGGAAAGAACATTTGCCTGTTTGGGAACATTCGTTCAAGGTTGGCGACTATTCGCTGTTTGGCTCGACGACTTGGTCTTTGAACTTCTATTTCGTGTCAGTTCTTTTATCGTGCCTGTGTTGTATTGTTCTGTGTGTGATTAAGTTGTTTTTAATGCAATACAACTACTTCGTCACATTTTGCTGGTTTGAAGAAAGGGGATTTTAATCTAAATTCACACTAACTAACACTGGTGACAGGCATGCTTCCCCAGAAGCTGCAAGAGGTACATCCTTTGCTGGGCTTTTTTGAGTTTAGAGTTGATGTTCATCTCCCACTACAGGTCCTGTGAGACTGTAATTCCCAAGAACTTGAAGGTCTCGACAGTTGGCGCAAGATAGTTGGACAGCATCAGGGGCAGATGTGGTGAAGGATGGCAATAACTGTGTTGTCATATGCAAACTTCAGGAGTTTGACAGTCAGGTGTCTCGATGTGCAGTCATTTGTGTAAACAAGAAGAGCAGAGGGGAGAGGACACAACTTTGGGTGCCCCGGTCCTTATAGTGCCAATGGATGAGGTGGTGTCCCCCAGCCTCACCTGCTGTGTCCTGCCTGTTAGGAAGTTGTAGACCCACTGGAAGATGGAAGGCTACATGCTGAGCTGGAGGAGAGGAGGTCAGTGATGATGGTGTTAAACGTTAATGATGGACTTTGTAGAATTAACACCCTGTGGAGGCAAGAAATATTGCGTAGTTATGGTCAACATGTTTTCAAAATGCATTGATTTCCAGTGTTGTTGACTGAAATTATTCCCAGATGGGAAATTCTGAAAAACTTTCATCTGACAATGGGAGACAATTTGTCAATGAGGTGATGACTCAACTTTCGGATAGACTACAATTTGACCTCAAAACACATTGTAATTACCATCCCAAGTCTGGCAATGCAGTAGAAAAATAAAATGGGATTATCAAAGTTGAATTGAGTAAATGTGAAGACACGAGATTAAATTGGATCAAGTGTCTGCCAATTGTCTTGTTGTATATGAGGATACATATGGGTCCAAGGCACAATCTGTCCCAGTTTGTTGGACTGCATCCTCCAGGCTTGCCGATGGACACACACCTTTGCGAGGACAATATGATCAGGTATTGTACATCTTTGGCTAACTTGCTCACTGATGTCACGAAACAAGTTAATGCAGCTCTACCGAGGGTGGCAGATAGACTCTTGCATGATGTCAAACCCGCTGACTTCGTGCTGATAAAGAACCTCCGACAGAAAACGTGGAGGCATCAGCGCTGGGTAGGCCCTTTTCAAGTTTACCTTTTGACCAATACTGCAGTGAAGGTTGCTGAAAAGGCTACGTGGGTTTACGCATCACATTGTGTGAATGTCCCAACACCTCCAATGGTCCTGAATCCTCCACTCTCCTCATCTTCTACAGCAATTGTCCATAAAGATCATCAAGAACAAAAAGGTCAGCCTTTAAAGAATGAATAACCTCTATGAAAGAGGGTGCACTTTCCTCATCCTGAATCTGCTACATACTTGACGACGACCCGGTTATGATAGATTTTCTTAAACTGGTGGTGTGAATTTGTGGTTGAACAAGGTTGTTGTTTTATTGATGTATGATGATTTGCTGTTTCAATTTTTATACCTTAGCTTTACTTTTTCTCTTTCTTCTTGGTTGTTTTGGTTCGCTTTTGCTATTAGATCATTAATGTTTCGTGCTTAGTTACTTGTTTGCCTTTGTTTTTAGTGTTTTGATTACTATTTTTTTATATTTGCATTTTAATCGGTAGGGTTTACTGGTGCAGTAGTTTATTACGTTGGACTAATCCAATGGGGAGAAACTATGTCGGCAGATGTGTGTTTTTCATATATACTGAATATTAGTTCCATTAGTTTTGCCTTCAACTTAAACAAGTTTTATCCTGTTGTGGCTTCTAGTTCTCCTGGTCAGGCTGTTCCTCATGTGATCTTGTTTTTACTGGGTCCACGTGTATACAGCTGGACATAGGTAGGTAGGTAGGTAGGTAGGTAGGTAGGTAGGTAGGTAGGTAGGTAGGTAGGTAGGTAGGTAGGTAGGTAGGTAGGTAGGTAGGTAGGTTATTCTCTTTCTGTCACTTTCATATAACTAAAGGACTTTTTGTCTGATCTTCATTGAACGGAAAAACTACAATACAACTTGCGTTTTTAGTGATCTTTTTGTGAATATTGGCTTGCTTATAAGTGTGTCACAGCCTTTTCATCATGGTATTTCATTGTGTCTAATGGTTGCAAGAACATACAGAAAAAGGGGGCTGACACTTCAGGCATTGTTTACTTTTTGCTGGGCATTCAGATAATTTACTGTATTATCCTCCACACTTGTTACACATCTTGACAGAGGTCTTTGGGCTGTCAATATAGTTTGCGGTGGATAACGTGAACCTCGTTAACCAACAGCTTGAGTTCTGTCCCAAAGTGCTCAAATGACTCACAGTTACCTTGTGCCTTCTCATGAAACTTATAACTAGCAAATATAGGGTTTGCTTTCAGATTGAGGTAATCAGAGAATTTTTCATAATAGGTTTTTAGCAACTTATCTTTGTCTCCAGTCAGTGTCCACGTATTCCCGACATCCCGTGCTTTTTTGCTGATCCACAGCAGGAGGAACTGCACTTTTCCTTGTCAGCTCTGTTTTTAAGCAGTCCCGTGAACTTGAGTTCAGCATGTTGCTTGAATCTCCGCCATGCATCTGGTAAATTGGATGAGTCCCAGTCCATCCTCGGGCTTGGAACACCGAACGTACGCCTCCATCGTCGTCACTTCGTCGTCGTCTTCGGTCGTCCCCCGTGAATCTGTAGTTATACTACCGTCACTCTGACACCATGTTATGATCTTGCTGTGGAGTTATTGAATAGCGTAGGCATGAGTCCAACCGTACTTTTTAACATGGGTGATATTTATTTCGCTTCACCCCTCCCCGCCAACCTCTCTAGCTCACTTCCTTATCATCATGTTTTGTCACGCCCCGCTGACGTCGACACAATCACAAATCCACCACACTTGCTATATAGGAGAAGTACTATAGCTCAATCTAATAATAATGAGACGATACTTCCTCTCGAGTTTCATATGTGGCTTCTTTCTTTATTCCTCACTCCAGCACAAGCGCCTCTGTTAAAGAAATCATTCATATATTCTCATTTTGTACATACTGTAGTTGGTTACACATCACCACCTAGCTTCTACTTTTGAACTCATTGTCTTGAAAACCAATGTCATCAATCAGACAGATGTAATCAATCAAACAGTCACACACATACATACACTCATCATGCGAGTGATGTGAAAAAAAGAAGCTGCAAGGGGACACGAGTTGGAGTTGGTTGGAAGCAGGGAGAGGTCTTGTCGCTCCCCTTCCAGCAAGTAAAACTTGAAACCTTGTCTGTTCGTCTTCTTTTAATAGAGTGTCAAGCTTTTTAAACCTGACATTTGGTCCTTCGAGTCGGATCCCAACACACCACCTACCATCGAGGAGGGAGTAGACACACCGAAGTCTGTCGACAGCCAGGAGCATTTAGCTGTTCCTGAAGAAAAGCCCTGGTGGGATGTGAATTTGTGGCCAGGCCGGTGCCAGAGTCCAATCTCCCCTCGGTGGACGGAGGTTGAGGGGATCACGAACAACTGGCATCCAAACAACACTTGAACCGGTAAGTAAGGCTACTCAGCCAGAAGGAGGCTTATGGCTATTCCTCAAGAAGGAGGTTGAAGGCTACTCCGCCAGAAGGAGGTTTTAAGGCTATTCCGCCAAAAGGAGGTTTAAGGCTACTCCACCAGAAGGAGGTTTTAAGGCTACTCCGTCACAAGGAGGTTTAAGGCTACTCCGCCAGAAGGAGGTTTCGAGGCTACTCCACCAGAAGGAGGTTTCGAGGCTACTCCGCCAGAAGGAGGTTTAAGGCTACTCCGCCAGAAGGAGGTTTCAAGGCTACTCCGCCAGAAGGAGGTTTTAGGTTTTATAGTGCTTTTAGTAACCATCACGTACTTGTGGAATCATACGTCATGGATGGAAACCTAATGATGCTAACAGAAGTCTGTGTTCCGGTGAGGTGCACAAGGTAGTGGATTAGGACTTGGGTCCTAAAAAGGACAAGTAGTCTCTAAAGAACAAACATAGAAAATCAATATGGTGAGCGGAAACAGTTAGTCTGCCCTGGAGGCGATGTAAATTTTATGGAAGAATGTTTACTGGGCAACGTGATGTTTCTTAAAGAAATGAAGAAGAAAAAAAGAGAAAAATAAGATGGCTTCAATGGCAAGTTAACAGTTGAAGTTGGCAAGTGTTTCAGGGAAGTAAGGTAAAGACAAGATTAAAACTTACATCTTGGGATGGTGAGAGGTTGGTTAAAATGGGCAAGAAAGAGAAAGGCAGGAGAGTCAGCTGAAGTAATGCAAGCAGTGGCTATATTAAAAGAAGCTCCAACAGTTTAGAACAGGCTAAAGAAAGTGAGAGGCAGAAAGAGAGCTGTAAGAAAATCTTGGGAAAAAAAAGAAAAAAATGCTGTCTCCCTGGGAAATACATTTGCTGATAATAGTGCCAAGGAGGCAGCAACAGGAAAATATGGCACACACATATTGACACAATCACAAGCCCCCAACCCTCCTATTGATTAAACAGTTCTAAAAGATCCGCAAAACATGCTCCTCGAAGTGAAACCCAGCGATGGCTTACAGGAAAAACTGAATTAGAAGATAATATACATTGGGGGTCTCAAACTGGCGGTCCGCGGGCCATTTGTGCCACCCAAGATGATATTCTGCGGCCCCACCTTACTTACTATGAATTTTAAATGATTGTGTGGCCCTGAAGTTTTATATGAATGGCACTTTACGGTGTTGTGTGCGGAGCTGGTGAACCTACCAATCACAGTGGGGTTGTGGCTTTCGGGTTGTGACAGTGACAAGTCCTGATGCAAGCTGAGAAACATTTTTCATTGAGTGAAAGTTAGTGATTTTGCCATGGAGAGTTTTATTAGTTTTGTGCACAACCTGTTTACACCAGCTTTCTTGCTTATCTTATTTTGTGCTTTAAAAAAAAAGACATTTTTAAAGTTTCTCTTTCAAATTGTGTGCAACCAGGATGCCTGAGGGTGTAGTGGTACACAAGACTGCGTTTGGTGTGGGCAGTGTGACATCAATTCCCGCTCAGTGATGGTGTCGATATCTGCCCTGTGACTGACTGGCGACCAATTCAGGGTGTAGTCCGCCTTTCGCCCAAAGTTACCTGGGATAGGCTCCAGCTTTCCCGCAACTCTTGTGAGGATAAGCAGCTTGGATAATGACATGATATGACAAATTTTGTGCATGTACGCTGAGGCTGCGTCCCAGCCTCAGCCAGAATGGGCCTCCAGCGGCCCCGAGGTGAATTGACTTTTGAGACCACTTATATAGTACATAATCAGTGGAAAACCTGTATTAGCAAAAAAGAAATCTGTTTAAAACAATTTTGAGTCATGGGCCTTGCCATGTCTCAACAGCAGGGATTGTCATGGTAGATATTATACAGACATTTTCGCACCTTTGGATTCAATTCTTACTCACAAACTTTTTGTAGATCATGTCTTAATTGCTGCAAACTCAATACTTAGTAAAACTGTATATGAAAATAACCCCAACAGATAAAGGATTGTTCCCATTTGAAATTCTATCTGGTAGAATATTTACACTGCCTATGATAGAGCAGCCAGTCCAGCAGTCAGAAGAAGAAAATACTTTGGCTGATTGGATGAAAGCGATGCTGCAAACTAAAACTGTTAAAGAAGCAAATGATCTGCCGCCTACTGTGCCTTCTATACAGGTGCTGTTGGTGTCCATTGGTGATTGGGTACTGAGAAAAGTCATCAAGAGGAAGTGTTGGTCCTTACCTCGCTGGGAAGGTCCCGACCAGATGTGCTGACCACTCCCACAGTGAAACGTTCCCACACGGATACACCTGTCCCACTGTGCGCCTGTGGCTCCCTTTTCATTCAATGACGAGTAGCCGTGGACGTCTGGCTACAAAGGGTGGGGTAGCAATAGGCTGCCCTGGTCTCAAACCGGTGAAGAATTCAGCTGATCCGCGCTTGAGCATGTTAGATAAAGGAGAGCCACTATTGGGACTACTGGCCTTTTTGCTGATCGGAGCATGGCTCCTCCGCACAAGCCAGTCTGGGACTGTACGTGTTTGTCACTGGATCTATGGACATGAATCATCATGGAGCAAGGACAATCCCACCTCTCCAATGGACACCAACGTCTGGTACTCGTATGTGAAGATGGTGTCCCTCCATGGACAACCAATGACAAATCAATAAGTGTGGTGAAGCTGGAACTACTCAGACGCCCCGCCATGAAAAGAAGTCTGCAGTAGCGATGAGTCTGACAATACCAGCAATTCCACATACTGGTCCCAGACGTCATCCCAGGCCAGGAAAGATGCAGACAGCACCATCTGAGGTCTTCAGGACGGACCTGATCACCACCATGAAGGTGCACAACTTGTACCAGCTCAACGCAGAGGATTACTACGTCCTTGGGATCCATGGAAGCAGAAGCGGGAAAAAGGGTGTCCAGGTGCCCGTTACCCCGTACTCCATCCCGGAGCCCATGGCCCGGGCGCTAACCGACAAAAGCAAGGAACTCATGTTCGTCAGGCCCGAGAAGTTAATCCACAGGTCTGCCACCGTGCCCCTCAGTTATGTGGACATGAAAACTTTGGCGGAGGGCATGTGTCACTACGACCTCAACGAGGAACACGTCACTGGGCTTCAGGTCATCAACGACGAGTTTGCAAGGTTGGGCCTTGCGACTGGATGAATTCGCCAGGGAGTGCTCCTTGGAGGAGTTTGAGCGCCGTTGTCATAACAACATGACACACACTACCGAGACACAGTAGGGCCTTGGCATCGAGTACAACGAGAATGTGGTGTGCGACATGCCAGTTCCCCACAACAATTAGATGGTGCTCTGCAACAAGTGTGTCTGCATCCACCAGGTATGTTACGGCATACAAAAACTCCCAAAGAGCAGCTGGCTGTGTCGGATATGCACCTTAGATATCCTGCCAAAGTGCCAGTTGTGCCCGAAGAAGGGCGATGCTATCAAGCCCACCCGCAGTGGAACAAAGTGGGTCCATGTCAACTGTGCCTTGTGGATCCCAGAGATGAGTAATGGGAAACCGGAGAAGATGGAGCCCGTCACCAACGTGTCCCACATTCCCAGCAACAGGTGGGTGCTCAAATGCTGCCTGTGTAAAGAAAAGATGGGATCCAGCATCCAGTGCTCTGCCAAAAACTGCCGCATTGCCTTCCACGTGACTTGCGGCCTCCACTGTGGCCTGGAGATGACCATCATCACCCAGAACGACAAAGTCAAGTTCAAGTACTACTGGCCCAAGCACTCGGGCCTTAAGGGCAGTGACTGTAGAGTGGGACTCCACCACTGAAGTTGAAAATGAGGAAAGAGTCGGGAGCAAAAAGGGCAAAGTGAGAGGAAGGGTTAGAGGGGACAATGAAGAGGACACGGCCGTCCTCGGCCTCATCCCTTTCACCTCGTCGTCCCCCTCCCCGTTGCAGTGATCCTTGTGTCTGTTTATCAATGTGACCCGCAGGAAAAGCGTGTCAATGTCCGCAACATGAAATTGCTAGAGTTGGAGAAGGTCTTCTACCAGTTTGTGGATGCCGAGGAAGTGGGCCATCACCTCAAGATGGCATCCGAGACAGTTGACTTTCTGTACCAGTACTGGAAGCTGTAGCGCAAAGTTAACTTCAACCAGCTGTTGAAAATCAATCAGGCAGATGTAATCAATCAAAGAGTCACACACACATACACATACATACGCTCATCATGTGATTGACATGAATAAAAAGAAGCTGCAAGGGGACACGAGTTGGACTTGGTTGGAAGCAGGGAGAGGTCCTGTCGCTCCTCTTGCAGCAAGTAAAACTTGAAGCCTTGTCTGTTCGCCGTCTTTTAATAGAGAGTCAAGCTTTTTAAACCTGACAGCCTTAATCGCCTCTGGTTACAGTGTTCGTTTGTCAAAGGACTTTCAAGATAAAAGATCAAACGGTAACTATAGCCAAAACATTACAGTATACACTTATCGTTTCCTAGTCATGATATGTAGACACGATCTTGCTGTCCAAAATGGCGTTGTAAACAAAAAACACGTGGTTGGCATGATGTCAGTGAAAAGTATCTCTTAGGCCAGGCATATAACCCTTGAGTTTGTCACTCTCATTGGCCAATTTGTTGTGCTCGAGACTGCAGTAGTCTGAATGAGTATATGAGCCTCTTTTTAGATATCTGCTTTGCTGTCATGGCCAGCGTTTTGTGCCACTACAGCCAACTCAAGTTTTGTTTTTGCCTAGAAGTAATTCAAACACGTTTTCATGATTTTGAACCTTGCCTGTTACCCCATGTTTTTTGCCACTGCCTTATTTGGACTGTTTACCTGTGTATGACATCTGCCTCGAATAAAACCAGCCTTAAAATCATGTCCCTGCCTCGGAATCCTGCATTTGAGTCCATGTCATATGCCCATGACAACATGAGGATGACACCCTTCATCCCAGCGAACTTTCCTCACGTTCCAATGAGAAGGCAAGGTTGGACTTTACAGACATTGTGCTCTTGCATGCTGACACCAATTGAATCAACATCCATAGCCGTGCAAGCCAAGATATAGACATGAAGTAGATTAGAATCCAAAACATTACATGAAAGACTGGACAGCCGTGGGTGCCATTATAGTGCTTAATTAACTATAGGCCACCCCCAGGCACACCCTAAGCCAAGCTGTCTCATGCTCACAGAAATGCCATTTGATCAGCCAAGCTGGGACAAGATTGGTTGATGGCAATATTCACTGGCCATGGAATGCCACTGTAGGTGGGCATCATTAACCATAATATCAGACAGACTTGACTGGTATGTATGATCCCAATTCCAGTGAACTTAAAATGTTGTGTTAAACATACAAAAAAA
The DNA here is from genome assembly GCF_019802595.1 of Syngnathoides biaculeatus. Taxonomy (NCBI): domain Eukaryota; kingdom Metazoa; phylum Chordata; class Actinopteri; order Syngnathiformes; family Syngnathidae; genus Syngnathoides; species Syngnathoides biaculeatus. The sequence goes on along the minus strand of NC_084662.1, from coordinate 1,565,872 downwards.
ACAAAATACAATGATTTTGAAATCATGTTCAACCTACATTCAATTGAATAAATTACAAAGACAGACCAGAAAGATATTCCATGTTCAAACTGATAAATTATTGTTTTCGCGAATAATCAGTAATTTAGAATTTTATGGCTGCAACACATTCCAAAAAAGCTGGGACAGTCATGATTACCACTCTATTACAGCGTCTGGTCTTTTAACAACATTCAATAAATGCTGAGGAATTGAGGGCACTACGTGTTGAAGCTGTGGAGATGGAATTATTTCCCATTCTTGCTTGATGTTCAACTTTAACTGTTCAATATTCCGAGGTCTCTGTTGTATTTTACACTTCATAATGTGCCACACATTTTCAATGGGAGACAGGTCTGGACTGTAGGCAAGCCAGTTTAGTGCCCACATTCTTTTACTACAATGGCACACTGTTGTAACAGGTGCAGAATTAGGTTTGCAATTGTCTTGGTGAAATAAGCAAGGGTGTCCATGATGGATGGGAGCATATGTTTCTCCAAAACCTGTATGTATTTTTGGGCAGTAATGGTGCCTTCACAGATGTGTAAGTTACCATTGTCATTGGTACTATTACACAGGTCCATGCCATCAAAGATGCTGGCTTTTGAACTTGGCATCCATAACAGTCCAGAAGGTTATTTTTCTTTTGAGGCCAGAGGACACATTGTCCACAACTTGCAGGATTTCTGTATGTTGTTGATAAATGTCTTTTCTTTCCATAGTTGAGTTTAAGTTGCACTTATTGATGTAGTTCCGAACTGTATTTACTATTTACTCGGGGAAGATCCCATTATACTCAATCATGGCACCCACTTGTTCCTAATTTGCCTGTATACCTCTGGGATGTTCCAAATGGGAGTTTGATGGGCATTTCTCAACATTCTCAGTCTTTTTAGCCACCAGTCCCAGCTTTTGGGGAATGTGTTGTAGCTATAAAATCTTAGTTAATGATTATATTTGATCAAAACAAAGTTTTAAAATGAAATAGCTTGTCTTTGTGGTGTATTCAATTAAATATAGGTTGAACGTGATTTGCAAAACATAGTCTTTTTTTATTTGTGTTTGTTATTACAACCTCCCAACTTAACTGGAAATGGGGTGTAACATTCAGAACACTAAATGAACACCACTAGTAACTGGATTGCAGCAAAATTGAATCTCAAATGTTGAATCCAGATGGGGGAAAATAACACCTCTCCACACAAATGTCTTTACAAACTGTGAAATACACATCATTCCGCAATCATAACACTTGAAATAAACGTGACGGGAATTAGAAATTAACTTTTGCCTAGTCTATGATTAGCGGAAAATAGTCTCGTTATCTGATCTATAATATCTGTTTCCAACTGGTCCATCCAAAAGGTGGTGTCACAACCTTCACAATTTTATTGTTGTATTAATAATAGGTTTTCTCGTCATTTTCCGTAAATGCTACACATATTATAACCCTCACAAGGCAGTGACAAACATTTACACTTTTATTATTGTATTATTGTTTATATACCAGTATAACGACAAGCTTATCTCCACACAATGAAACGTGTAGGCAAGTCATTAGTCCACATCATTCTCAGCCACAGTGTCATGTCATTAGTGTCGCAAAACATGCTGGGAGAGCCACAGCCTCCCAGCGACCAGTTAGCTGTCCAGTTAGCCATCCTTAGCAACTGTAGCGTCCTGCAAGTAAGGAGGGTTGGCAGTGTCACCAAGTACGCTTCGGTGGCCCCCAGCTAGTGTTAGAGAAGATTGGTTTTCCCCTGTCTGTTCCTCCAGCATGGCCTCCATCTCTGGTGATGCATGTGGTCAATACGAGGCGACCCGGTCTCGGTGGAGGACCACCACGTTGTTCCTCTTCAACAGCCACACCCAATACACTATATCAGACAGTTTTTCTCGGATGGTGCTCAGTCACACCCAGTGGCTCATGAGCGTAGGAGACGAGCTCCTGTGTCTATCAGCGCTGTAGACCAAAACTTCTGCACCCACGTCAAAGTCTTCTCCTCTGCATCGCACGTGGTACGCACTCTTCTGTTGACAGCCAGCTTGGGTGAGAGTCTCTTCGGCCACGTCATGCACCTCTTGCAGTCCCACAGTTGATCGTAGTAGTCCATGCCAGCCTTGCCCTCCACCTCAGGAGGGTGTCCGAAAATCAGGTCAATGGGGGTTCGGAGCTCTTGTCCGAACAAGAGAGCTGTTAGGATGCATTTTGTAAACTTGTGGACCGCCGTCTGGTATGGACACAGGACCAGTGGCAAAGGCAGGTCCTAGTCACGTTGCTGGCCGCTGTTTAAGATGGCATGCTGGGTGGACAGAGTGCGGTTGGACTGTTCCACCAACCCAAGACCTTAGCCTTGAAGTCCCCCCCACTCCCCCAGTCACTGTGTAATTATTCTGGAGCACCAAATCGGCAGAACATCTCATTCACGAGATAGTCAGGAGTTGTGGTTGTACTTTGCTTGGGCAAAGCATAAGCTTCAGGCCACTTGGTGAAATTTCTACCAGGACATAGCGGTTCCCTCTATCTGTAGTTTGAATGAGGTCCAGGATGTCAACGCCCACTCACCCCATGGGTTCCCTCACCTAGTACTGCTGCAGGGGGCACTTGCATCCACAGGTTACGAGGCACCAGGAGTTGAAGGATGCCACGGGTGCTGGCTGGTTTCTTCCACCGGCGGTAGAGCTGGTGGTCTTGCCCGACAAAGGCCACACTACTGCGAGTGGAGTTCCTTAGTCTCTTTGTCGAGCATGGAGATGGCTCCCCATGCTAGTCATAGGCTGGCCTCCAGCCGTCCACGAACATGGCCAAGGACGAGTTCATTCTCCTGTGTGTGTCTCAACTTCACCAGGTTGACCTCTGACATATCTGGAACCATTGCTGGCACTTGCTGGCCTATGGTGGCTCTCGAAGGGCCGCTGCCACTGGAGCCATCAGTTGTTGTTCCTCCTGAAATTGGCAGTGTCAACAGTCTGTGCAGGGCCATCAAGATCAGCGTTGGTGTGCAGGCACCCTGGTCAATGTTATACTTGTAAGTCTTGGTCCCAGAACGACTCCAGCCATTGAGCCAGCTTCAGGCTCCTGAAAGTTGAGAAGCCTGGTGGGCAAAATGGGGTTGGAACAAAATATTTTTTGTAAAGATGTGGTCAGAACGGCAAAGTGCTAAATCAACAGCCAGCAACTCCGATTGTGTGACACAGTAATTCAGGATGACTGAGAGCACAGCTGTAGTACGCCACGACTTGCTCACCATGCTCTACTTCTTGGGACAACACCAGACCCAAGCCCATGCTGCTGGCATTTGTAGAGGTCCGGGTAGACCAACACTGGCCCCTGAACAATTCCGTCTTTAGTTAGACGGAGGCATGTTCACAATCATCGTTCCACTGGAAGAGAACGGAATCTGCATGGGGCTGGCAATGGTGGGAAGTCTGGGATGAGTCGACAGTAGTAGGATATCTGCCCCAGGAAACTGTATAGCTCGCTACTGTTGTCCAGCACTAGCCAGTCTTTCACAGAAGCTGTCTTTGCTGGATGAGTGGCCATCCCTACTGGAATGATGACATGCCCCAAGAATGCAATTTGAATGCACAAGAAGACAACTCTGAGGTCAGCTCCACCTACCAATACCCACCACCTAGATCAAGGGAAATAAACCAAGCGAGACACAGCAATGCGGTCAAGGGTGATGTTGATACGTTATGATACAGATAAGAGTCCTTGCGCATGACTTTGTTGAGCCACCAATAATCCACGCAAAATTTCCAAATGCCATCTTTTTTCTGTTTTCTCTGTCCACATACTGGATGATGGCTTGATTACTCCTGCTTCCAGCATCTCTTGAATTTGCTTCTCTGCGGTGGCACGCTTGGCAAAGGGAAGATGCCAGGGGGCGTAGACGTATGGGGGCCGCATCACCAGTGTAAATCTCATGCTAGACCAGACTGGTGTGCTTACAATCTTTGTCCTTATTGGTGAAGATGTGAGAAAAGCAGTCTAACAGTTCTCACAACTTGCGACTTTGATTCATGTCCAAACCTTCACAGCTACACTGGTATACCTCTTCGATGTTTTGTCTGGTCTCAAAAGTTGGTGGCTGTGGAAACCCCTCAGCCGCAATCGTGTCTAAAGGTTTGTGCCTGGAATTTTCCATATATTTATATACAAATGAAGAAAAAGAAAGAAATACAATTAATTTACATTCATTAAAAATGGGACAATAATAACCTTTATGAAAAACAGAATAGGAAGGCTTCCCCCATCCCCACACAAACCCCCACTAAATCCGATCCAGTAGGTCATCCTCAACCAAGAACACATCTGCAAATGAGTAAAGAAATCAACCCCAAAAGGCAAGTCCCATGTAGGCACCTAACCACTGCTGAAGTTACTTAGAGAACTTGACCCCTTTCTTTGGTATCTTGCCACACAAAGTGTGCTCATGCCCCAATATTGCTGATGGCATTCATTTGCATGACTGCCTATCTGACAACTTCATCCTGGCCCTGTGGGCTGACAAATCATGACTTTCTCAGGCGCTGTTCAAAACCCTATGATTTAAGCATTCCGACCATAATTTAACATCAAAAGCTTTCACCATTAATTCTGTGCCACTTACTAGCGTCACCGCAGTGGTGGTATGGGCCCTGAACTTTGTATGGAACAAGCGGTCGTTACCTCACTGCATCCTAGAAGTTCCCAATTGGCCTCATAAAAGTTAGGTAGGCGCCCATGTACTTGTCCAACTGGTGGTTCAAGTTGATACGATTAATATTTTGTGGTCACGTACTAATAACAACTCCACTATCCATATTTTTCCACCATTAAACCTTAAGTCAGGTGAAGTATGTCTTGTGCCCATATTTAGCCAAGACTCCATAATTTCCTCATGTCCTCAGTCTCTGCTCTGTAGTCAGATGTGTCCTTGAGCGCATCTCTGCACATAGGTTAACCTTGATGAACTGCATACTGGACACTTTGTAATAATCCATTGCCAGCTAGAACCGGTTGAGACGGAAATCCTTTGTCTAAGTGGAAAGCCCCGATGTCATGCCACCACCCACCACCCATGGTCCGCCCTTCTGATAAGATAAAGAATGTGTGCTTTATCTGCACTTGTGATCTGCTCTTACAGCCATTGTCTGTAACTCATAAGTGCCCCAAATATTCTGTAAATATTCTGTAAATTCTTTGAAGAAACTGTTCATCATCTCCAGCCTTAATTTGGATAAGCAACATTCTCACTACCCGAAATTAAACAAACACGTGGAGGGAAAAAAAAGCATCCTCCAACACGGGACAAATTATCTCAGAGGCCTGCAAAGTCTTGAGCAAAGACATAGTGCTAATAAAAGCATCAACTGTGAACTTCACTATACAACTGGTCACACACACCAACCAATCGTTAACGGGTCATTTGTGTTCTTTCAGCCTTTGTTGCTATACACCACCACCTTAGTTCTCTTAAGACGACGTATGTGGAAGGTTTAGATCAACAGTCTTTGGTGACATATGTCTAAACTTAGTTTGAACAAACAAGGTGAAAGGAGTGTTAATTAGTGATGCTTCCCATACCCGTTGAATACCCAAATGTATTGTGCAACCATGGTTATATAAGTTGTTTTTCACTCACTTGTTTTTCACTATCTTGTTCGCATGCATACACTCACTTGTTTTTCGTATAACTCACTTGTTTTTCGCATCACTTGTTTTTTTGGTCGAGACGTCTGGACCGTTTCACTATCTTGTTCGCATGCATACCAAAGACGAACATTGTTGTGGGATGTCTTGACAGTTATGGCTGCGTAAGATGTTTTTCAGAGCCTGAAGGACACACTTAGGTGTCAATAGTAAATCAGGAAACAATCGTTGCGGCGCCAGGTGGGACGGGTAGGCCACCCGCCCTTTCTCTCGCACGCAACTGAAAAGTATAATCGAGAGATGCAGAGTACAAACAGGTAGAGTCTGCTGCTGGTTTCGTACGGACGCCCAGCTGGTTGACAAGCGGAGCTCTACCTGGGTGTTAGGCTCTCCACCTTCTCGGCATAGGTAAGGGGCTCATATGTTTGATTTCACGCAATGTCAACTGTGTTTTGAGAACTTGCATTTCGTCGAAATAAATATGCCAGTTATTGAGGCTAAATAGCATTTGGAAACGTTGGTCTTTTGTTGAGTGTAGTCTTTGTCTCCTGAGCGCCGACCAGCACCGATCCTTTCAATAAAACACAAGGGACTGCAATTTCTGATATCACACTGTGCTTCATGTTGACTTTTCAACATTGCTAGCCCACTCCTCCTGATGCCTGTAAAGTTATCTTGCGTGGCTTCAACAACACAGAACATGTGGGTTTTGTCTCCCCTTGGAGATCTTGGACTTCCTGTGCACTGCAACTCTGGAACTTGTAAAGTACATCTCTGTGACGTTTCAACCCCCCTTCCCACCCTTTATTCCCTCAGTCTGTGCCTGGAACTTGGCTCTTCTCTTGCACCTGCAGCAACCTCTGCTGAGGTACGGCGCCTGCTGTGCTGGTTCCCAGCCTTCCTCATGTGCTCCATGTATTTCATTATGTCAAAGGTGCCTGTCTTTCCTTTCATTTTTCTGTGGGTCATTTTGACTAGCGCTCCTAAAATTCTCACCTCCTGCACACTACGCATGCTTGGCTTCAGACTCTGATTTTAATTATCATGGGAGCTTATTATTTCACCTCTGTTTAATTTACTTCACAGCCATTTGTGGTCTCATATTGTGAAAGGGCAGTAACATAAGGTTCTGCCCATGATGCACCATGCATGAAACAAACGATACTCAACACAGTGAGACCAGCTCTGTCAGCCAGAGCCAACCTCCATGACAGAATCCTTGCCATGACAAGAACTACACCAAGTCCGCCAACGCAGATGCCCAACTGAGACAACGGTGCAACCGTACACACTACTCCGCCGCAAACCAAAAAACATAACAACCAAAATAATGGGTACCTGCATTGCCCCCTCCAGTGGCACTTACAGGCTTAATACTATTGTAAGAGCCAAAATATAATTTGTTTTTTTTTTTCAAATATTATTCTATTAGATTAATAAGTGGCTAGTTCCCGTGAAATCATTTTGGAAAAGACTTTAATTATGAATGATACTTACATTATTCACAAATTCTTTATTACGTACTGTATATATACTGTGGATGATGAAAAGATTGGATTCTCTGGTTGTCAAAATTTGAGGTTTCCTGTGGAGTTGTTTTATGGTGATGTAATGAACCAGAAGAAGAAGGAGGGCCAGACATGAAGTGGAAGTATGGACAGTATCAGCCAAAATAGCTTTTTGACCTCTTTTTCTTTGTTCCCTGTTCATTTATCTGGATTTGCTGTGCTTTAATTATGTATTTTTAAAGTGGTAACCCTATTCGATGTAGAATCAATTTTATTTTGTGTTTGTTTTTAATTCAAGCCAATTGTTTTTCTTGAAACAAAAGACCTGCATCAGTGGATTACTTGTTTGGAAGTGAACTCAAGGAATAAACGCATCAAGTTTAGGCCAGTTCAGGAAACAACATTTTAGTAAAAAAAAAACACTCTTTGTGAATGGCTATATGAACTTTGGAGCGGAATGCATTGGACTGAAAGTGAACTTAGCTTGAGCTGGAAGAAAAAATGTTCGCAGACATCATAAGGATTTCGAACTCTAAGTTGACACCAAGGCAGCACGGTGATGGAGCTGGAATCGTTGGCCTCACAGCTCAATCCCGGACCCACCTGTGTGGAGTTTACATGTTCTCCCCGTACCTTCTCCAGGCACTCCGGTTTCCTCCCACACCCCAAAAAGAGAAAACATTAATTGGATACTCTAAATTCCCCCTGGGTGAGATTGTGAGTGCGGCTGATTGTCTGTGTGCCCTGTGATTGGCTGGCAACCAGTTCAAGGTGTACCCTGCCTCCTCCCCTTTGACAGCTGGGATAGGCTCCAGCTCTCCCGTGACCCTTGTGAGCAGTTAAGAAAATGGATGGATGGATGGATGGATGGATGATGGATGGATGGATGGATGGATGGATGGATGGATGGATGGATGGATGGAAGTTGACACCATGTGTTTTTGATCTTGTCAGGGGCATGGACAGGCCACTGCCGTGGGTGGTGCTTCCTGTGGGGGGTATGGCCACCTGTCCGATGACAACTGGGATTAGCTCCTGCACTCCTGTGACCCTCGTGAGCATAAGCAGCTCAGAAAATGGATGGATGGATGCATCAGAAGTGTGTGGAGTTTAATTCTGGATTACAGCATTTTATAGATGAGCAGGAATTTTTGACTGATCAATAGAAATAATTTAACAAAATTATGAACACTCACAGGCAGGAATGAGCATATTTGATGAACAGGAGCAGGCGGATTAAATAATTGACAAAGGAGAAGATGGTGGCTCACCGGCACTGCCATAGAGTTCAATGTCATCCAACCAGCACAACGATCAAATAGTACTGGCCAGCGGAAGTGTGTCGCAAATAAAAGTGGACTGTAAGAAATAAGGAGTGCATGATGATTTATTTAAGGCCATCTTTCAACAAACTTGCATGATTGAGTATCTTGCAAAAAAAAAAAACACCAGGCATGATTATTTCCGGCTGTCAAGATTCCAGTATTTATTAGTGATCCTCTTGAATATAAATCCTTCATGAGAGCAATGGAACGCGGAGTAGAATGCCGAACTAGTGATAATCATGACTGACTTCAGTTTCTTCTGCAATACACAAGTGGACCACCACAGGAATCTGTGTAAGCAACTGAGGGTTGCTTACATATGCAACCCTCATTTGGTTTTTGGGTGATGACAACAAGACAACGGAAGCCTACATTAAGGAGGTCAAAGATTGAGTAAACCAGAAAATGGCGCTGCATTACAGTCTTATTCATTGTTCCTAATAAAATACTAAATGCAATGCCTGGTGTTAGCTATATGGAGGATTTGGACGTTAAAGCTAACATAAAGTACTAGTAAATAACCTCCTATATAAGCTCAAAGAAACCTGGCAAAAATATGTGTTCCTCAAGCAAGAAAAAAGCTCAAGGACTTTGTAGGTTTTATTAATAAGCAAGTGAGGTATGTTGGGCCTTCTCTTTATGGAAATACAAACGACTGCAGTAAATATGAAATAATTCTTTAAACAGAAATAAAGTCACAACGTGCAGATGGGAATAAATTTAAGAAGGTGTTCACAACAGCTGTAGCTTCTTCAAAAGCTGAAAATGAAGAAAAGTGTGAAAAGAGAAAGCAAACAACAACAATATCAGAAGACATGTACAGGAACCTCTGTGCCTATTGCAAAGTAAACCAACATGGTCTCTCAATGTGCAAAAACTCAAGGACAAACCTCACAAAGAAAAGAAAAATAATTTTTGAGAAGCAATGGTTTATGTTTTGCTTGTTTGAAACATGGTCATGAGAAAACGCTGCAAAGAAAAAGCTCAATGTCAACAATAGTCTTATTGACATCCTACTCTGCTACACATTAACTTTCAAGACTGTCACGTCCCATCGGAACAAGAGTAGGACCCAAATGCAGGACTCGGAAGATGCAAGGTAGTTCAAGGAGAAACGTTTATTATATGCAGAGGTAGGGGATCGAGCAGGCAGTCCGGTGCAGCAGCGGTAGTTGGGACGTCAGGCGAAGAGAGCAGGTGAGCGGGCAGGCAGGAGTCGGTACACAGGAGAACAATCAAAGCAGGCAGAAGTAACGACAGAAGTCAGGCTTACAAGGTTGGTCGGAGAACAGGCGAAGGTCAGTACAGATAGGTTGTCGATCAGGGATACGAGTGTGCTGGAACGGGACATGAAGCTCAACGAACTGGCGGGGACCAATCGTCATCGGGGTGATATAAATACACGGACTAATCAGCCCGCATGAGACGCAGGTGTGTGCCCCAATCAGCGCACCCGCGCAGGCACCCGCACGGCTCGTGCTGGAGCGGCAGGATCATGACAAAGACAAAAATTAGTAAAGGAAAACGGTGAACAGCAAACAGTGTCAAGTTCTTTTGTCCAAATGTCAGAAACCGTTGGTCCCACTGGGGCCAGTAAAGAAGATTTCAGTCTTTCAATAATTCCAGTAGGTATCAAAGCTCTAACGGGAACAAAACTTGTACCTACATTTGCTTTTTTGGACCCAGGTAGCAAGGCTACTTTTGTTACTGAGTCACTGGTGCATCAGCCGGGCTTGAATGGTCACAACACAAGCATTTTAATACGAACACTGGGAAAAGAATCATTCATGGACACAAGCATTGTGACTGAGGTGGAAATTAGCAACCTCAAGGAAGATTAATTTATCCATTAACAAGAAGTGTTTTCACAATGAAACATTCCTGTTTACAAAGACAATGCTCCTTGTCAAAAGGATGTTGATAGTTGGCCTGACCTAAAGGAGGTGAAGCTTCCCACAGTCCAAGTAGACATTGGGCTACTCATAGGACATACACTCCCAAAGCGACGGAACCTCTAAAAGTTATCAGTAGTGTGAGGCTAGAGGTTTAGGAGCAGGGTTTAAATTATTTTACCACTGAGTAGATGGGAAGAGAAATGGAGTAGGGGTTATTTTAAAGGAAGAGCTGGCTATGAATCTCTTGGGGGTGAAAAGAGTATCAGATCGAGTGATGAGAGTAAAATTTGAAATTGAGGGTGTGATGTGGTAAGCGGCTATGCCCCATAGGTAGGTTGTGACCGAGAGTTGAAGGAGAAATTCTGGAAGGAACGAGATGAAGTAGTTCTGAGCATCCGAGACAGAAAGAGAGTTGTGATTGGTGCAGATTTTAATGGACATATTGGTAAATGAAACAGCGGCGATGAAGAAGTGATGGGGACGCCATACGGTGGACCAGAATTTCCTCGAAGCCGCACTGAAGTTGTTCTCCATGGCCTCACCGAACTGCTGCTACGCCCAGGTTTTTGCCTCAGTTACCACCGAAGCTGCATTCCGCTTGGCCAGCCGATACCTATCAGCTGCCTTGGGAGTCTCACAGGCCAGAAATGCCTGAGAGGACTCCTTCTTCAGCTTGACAGCATCCCTCACTGTTGATGTCCACCAACGTGTTCGTGGGTTGCCGCCACGACAGGCCCCGACCACCTTGTGGCCACAGCTCCAGTCGGCCACCTCAGCAATGGAGGCGCAGAATATCGTCCACTCAGATTCAATGTCCTCTGCCTCATCTGGGTCGTGAGCAAAGTGCTTTCGGAGGTGGAAGTTGTAATTCCTTCTGACAGGGGAATCTGCCAGCCATTCCCAGCAGACCCTCACAATACGTTTGGGCCTGCCACGTCGGACTGACATCTTCCCCCACCATCGGAGCCAACTCACCACCAGATGGTGATCAGTTGACAGCTCCGCCCCTCTCTTCACCCGAGTGTCCCAGACATGCAGTCGCAAGTCCGATGACACGAACACAAAATCGATCATCGAACTGCACTTGGGGTGTCCTGGTGCCAAGTAGACATGTGAACACCCTTATGCCTCGACGTTGTGTTTGTTATGGACAATCCGTGATGAGCACAGAAGTCCAATAACAGAACACCACTCGAGTTCTGATCAGGGGTGCCGTTCTTCCCAATCATGCCCTTCCAGGCCTCACTGTCATTGCCCACATGGGCATTGAATTCCCCCAGTAGAATGATGGATTCGTCCGAGGGGGCGCTCTCCAGCACTCCCTATAAGGACTCCAAAAAAGGTGGGTACTCTGCACTGCTGTTTGGTGCATAAGCACAAACAACAGTCAGGACACATCCCCCTACCTGCAGGTGGAGGGAGGCTACCCTCTCATTCCCTACAGCCCCTCTCACAGGTGGTGAGCCTATGGGAAGGGGGACCCATGTTACCCTTTCGGGCTGTGCCTGGCCGAGCCCCATGGGTGAAGGCCCGGCCACCAGACGCTTGCGTTCGAGCCCCACCTCCAGGCCTGGCTCCAGAGGGGGGCAACGGTGACCTGCATCTTGGGAAGAGAAACCAAGATCGAATTTTTGTTGTCATCATAGGGGTTTTGGAGTCGTACTTTGTCTGGTCGCTCACCTAGGACCTGTTTGCCTGGGTGAAGCCCCAGACAATTTAGCTCCTAGGATCCATCGAGACACACAAACCCCTCCACCACGATAAGGTGACGCCTCAAGGAGGGGTTCATTGTATGTGTTAATTTATTTTCACGGAAAATTATGACATGAACACTCTAGCCCGTTCATTTCTTGACCGATTGTTTTGAGATTTTACCACAAGGTAAAATGTTTCACCGAATAACTTTGGCCCACCAGACTCAATTATGTGAATTTGATTAATTTAACATAAAATGAAAAAGTTGATGAGAAACTTAAAAAAAAACATAGTGCAGGTTTCTAAACGACTTTCTGAAATTGAAGTTAGCAAGTCCAATCTTCCATGAAGGAACACGTCCTGTCTGATCACAATCAAACCCAGAGATCGGTGTTTTATGCGTCACAATAATGCATTGTCCTTTCTGCAGAAGAAACGACCAGGAGGAAAATTGGTGTGTGACTGTTTCAGTGAGCAACATTTTGTCAACTTTTTTGAACAGCCACATGAATCAAAAGTGATCAAGATATTGTATTTGCACAGCGAAGTGGTGGGAGAAGAAGGTTGTTGACAAAACAAGATCTGAAAAGGAAAGTGGCATTCCCCCCCTATCATCATGGATTAGTCTCATTTTGAAAATGTGAGTTCAGTGATAGTTGGCATGGCTTGGTGATATTTTTTCAACAATATATGACAAATCGTTTACTAATAGATTTGATGTATTTTGACATGTTGTGTTTGGGCGGCACGGTGGTTCAGCTGGTAAAGTGTTGGCCTCACAGTTCTGAGGACCCAGGTTCAATCCCGGCCCCACGTATGTGGAGTTTGCATGTTCTCCCCGTGCCTGCGTGGATTTTCTCCAGGCACTACGGTTTCCTCCAAGATCCCAAAAACATGCAACATTAATTTGACACTCTAAATTGCCCCTACGTGTGATTGTGAGTGTGACTGTTTGTCTCTATGTGCCCTGCGATTGACTGGGAGCCACTTCAGGGTGTACCCCTCCTCCTGCCCGTTGACAGCTGGGATAGGCTCCAGCACTCCCTACGACCCTTGTGAGGATAAACGGCAAAGAAAATGGATGGATGTTGTGTTTGTGTGCATGTCAGTGTTACATGAAGATGTGGGCCAAAGCAGTGTGGATTGATGGAAATGTGGAAGAAGAGGGAGTTGTGCCATTGTTTTGCATTGACACGTCAGAAGAAATCTTGAACTGGTCAAAGTTAAACAAGCGAACCGCTCTGAAGAAGAAACACAAATCAGGAAATGGGAACAAAAGTTAGGAGTTCAAATTCCAGAAAATGAAGTTCACATCAGGTATTGAACCTAACTCTAACCCTAATGTTAAGTCTCATTCACAAATGTAATTTTCTCTTGCTAGAACCAATTTTACAAAGTTTAATATTTTTTCCTTCCAGTTAACTATGATGTATGTGACGACTACGATATAACGACTATAGTGGAGGATGAAAATGTACCTGAAGCTGAGGATGTCTGGAAGCGGAAGATCAAGAAGAGAATCTTTGATGATTGTACAACAGGTTTTTCCTCCCTTCCTTGCATCCAAGTTGTCCTCGAGTGTTTGTATATTAATTGAAATGTTTTTTGTATTGAAGGGATTGTCAGAAAATGATGACAGCACATCACAGAAGTGTCAAGCTCTTGCCAAATCCTCCGAAGAAAAATATTTTCATCTTGACATTGGTATGTGATTTTAGTAGATGGAATCTTCTTACTCAACCAAATATAATTCAAATATCCTTAAACACTGGCCTCCACCATTGAGGATATATATTCCGTGTAATTAAAGTGGGAATGACATCCCTATAAACATTCTAAAATTGATATTGTAATGAAAAATACATATAACAGTATTCACTTGAATGTCTATATGAAAAAAAAAGTGAGCAGAGAGCGCGTCATCCATGCACAAAGTTGCGCAATTGAGTGTCCCTCGACATCCAAGTGGTCGCCATATTAGTCGCGTCCTCTGTCCTTAACGTCATTGTCACTTCGACCGTGGAAAACGTGCAGTGCCTGCTACTATGGAAGCCGAACAACAGAGATATTTGGATATTTCCGTCGCCCCTTCTGACACCGAAGCTCTTTTCGAAAAGGACAACACCACACAACAGAGTGAAGTTACCGGAGCAATATTACACTATTGTTTCGAGCCCTCAGGGCAATATTACACTATTGTTTCGAGCCATATTCAGATGATATCCGATCACGGCCAAACCACATCCCGTCTGATCCACTCCTGCGGCGGAGATGAGCCATCGCGGCTCATCGCACCCGGCCGGTGTGGCTTATGACAGAGCCGAGCGGTGCTGCTTTAGGGGGGTGCTTGCAGTCGAGCCGGGGTGCTTTATGCGCGGACGCGACTGAGTAACGCATTCTAAGCTGGGTTCTTCAGAGCCGCCCCCGTCGCAAAGCCCGACGCGTAGCCTTTGCAGAAGCTGTGACCGCCGAACATGGTGCCTCAGCCGGTGTGGCTGATTTTCTGCACCATGGTGGCAGATAACGAGGAGGTGGAGCCGAGTTATGTTCTTTTAGGGGTATGTTCAAAGTCGCCGCAGTACGCAATGAACACTATCAACACATTGTTGGCTGGGCGATGCGCACATCGACACATTTCATACGCAGATCTTTTGTTACGTTATGAGAGAGATCGATTACGTGGTCCACCCCAAACTATTTTTTTTTTTTGAGCTGTATACATACCAACCTGTTATTTGGAACCCACGAAGTTCTCGTCCTCTGCACCCGTGCAATCCATTTTTCACAACAAACAGGGTGTCTTTCAAACTTATGAAGGGTAATTCCATTTTCCTGAGTATTCAAGCAATGTGTAGCAATGCAATGAGCCAGCATTTTGGCTAACACGAAGAAACAACGCGCTACCTTCCCGGAGGTAAAACTAATGGAAACAAACGAGTCCATGAGGGGGCGCCGCTGTCCTTCACGTCACTTCCTGCTTCTTCTCGAAAACAAATCCCTGAGAGGATTTTCATGGCGGAAGTTACAAAAAGCTTTATATGTCAGAATCATGTTTTGTGGTGAAAAAAACACATGGGACCACATTGGCTATGGGTTTTTCATTAATAATATACCAAAAATCCTCCGTTTGATGACACTTGACCTTTAAGGGTGGAATTACATTTATAATGAATTCAAAATATTTGTTCTTTATTCAGCTCACACAAGTGGTTATGGTACCCGCCCAACTTCCTTGGGGCATAATAAGACAGGTATAGTTAAAGTGACCATTAAGTTATTTTTCCCAGTTGTGCACGGTGAAATCATAGTTCGCATGTCTCATTTAAATCTCTCACTGCATGCATGTCAACAGTGTCATTCATTGATGTTGTCATGTGCCATTGGTGCGGGGAAGGACCCAAATGCATGACTCCAAGGCGAGGACATGATGATCAGTGGGTTTTATTGCAGAAGTTTAGGCAAACACGGGAACACAGTGCAACTCTCTAACTCAGGAAACAACGAACTCTATGAACTGGCAAATGCCAGTGACCAAAACTCCAACTTAAATACACCATCTAATTACAGTCCCAAAGTGAAATAGCTGTGAGTGGTGACAGGTGTCACCAGCCAGGGCAGTGGCCACGCTCCTCTTGGCCGTGGTCCAGCCTGGCTCATGACAGATGTAGAATTTGTAATATAAATGTATAATTTGGGGCGGAATGGTGGAGAAGCTGGAAAGCGTTGGCCTCACAGTTCTCAGGTCCAGGGTTTGATCCTTGCCCTCCCTCTGTGGAGTTTGCATGTTATCCCCGTGCCTGCATGGGTTTTCTCTGGGCACTCCGGTCTCCTCCCACATCCCAAAAACATGCAACATTAAATGAACACTCTAAATCAGGGGTGCTCCGTGCGTGACTGCGTGCCAAAAAAAAAAAAAAAAGACTTCACCCAATGTTCCCTCAAAACTGCGCTTGTGCAGTTGTGCACTGCTGATGTCGTCTCTTCGCAGATATTCTGCGTTGCATGCAAAAAAAAAAACAATCCAATGCAAATTGAATGTATAATATACAGCTTTTCAGTTTGTGGCGTTTTACAATGTGATTCAAAGGCACAATTCACATACGTACTGTAAAAAATGAAAAAAACCATTGGTTTCTTTTACGCAGCACACGGAACTCTCTCTAAAAACGACCGCTGCTCCGCCACACTTTCTTTTTCCTAGTCCCCCCCTTAAAGACACACTCATAATTACAAATGTTACAGTACTTGCGCAGCCCATCAATGTGATTTATAATGACAGTGTCTACCACCGCTGCTTTAGTTTGCAACACAGTCTGGGCAACGTCACTGATCTAAAAAAAAAAAAAAAAAAAGACTGATATAGCGCATACACATCAAGTGGTATGTCGATTGGTTGAAGCCAGTTGGGCGCCATCCTGGGACTCCCAAAACGAGTGGAGGACATGGTTTACTGGTTGGATTATGATGGGGATTTTCTCGAAGTTTGGCATGTAGAATTAAAACTGGTCGTTTGAGCTTGACATGTTTTCAGTTCTGGTAACATGAAGGATTTTTAATTTGCCTTGGTAAGCCAAAAAAGGCCAAGTGTCTGTCTGACTAGTAACACTGGGCTGTAAATGGCATCTGTCTCCGGCATCTTCAGCAAACTGGCATGTTTCCTCAATGTATTTCTCAAGGGGAGAATCTTGAACAGTGAAGTCACTCAATTTGTTATGGTCTGTTGAAACAATGCGTCTTTTCAGCTCCATTAGTGATTGGAGACGACACGGAAATATGTCTTGCAGCACGACGCCCAGAGTCTTGTCCGATACCGTCAGACATTTAGAAGGTGAAAATAAATGACGGTATGTGGAAAAATTAGATAAACTCGGCATAGAGGACAAGTAGTTAATGCCAAAATCGATGTTTTCGCCAACAAGAAATGGGACTGTTAACTTCCGCTTGTCTTCGACAACTGGATATACACATGGATCTGGTGAGTAAGTCTTCAAGATTTACACCGAAATGTTTAAAAGCATATAAAAGTCTGGATGCATACAGATACTTTGTTGCTGGATCTGCTCTCATCAGAAATGAATCCCACATAGTGACAGTTTTGTCGGCTTGTGAACGCTTAAGTATGTTCGGCAACACACTAACCTTTGCCGGAATCCATCGATATTTTCAGCTAGTATTCAATACAAAAACCAAAATTTAAATGACCCCTGGTTTTACACAAACTCAGATTCATGCACTTTTTTTTCTTTCAGCTTGTCCTGTTAGGGGTCACCACAGCGTGTCATCTTTTTCCATCTAAGGCTATCTCCTGGATCCTCCTCTCTAACACCCACTGTCCTATGTCCTCCCTCATAACATCCATCAACCTTTTCTTTGGTCTTCTTCTTGCTCTTTTGCCTGGCAGCTCCATCTTCAGCACCCTTCTACCAACATACTCACTTTCTGGCCTCTGAACTTGTCCAAACCATCAAAGTCTCCTCTCTCTCACCTTGTCTCCAAAACATCCATGCACTATGATTGAAGAAAAAAAAAGTCCATGGAAGTGATTGCGGTCACACCTAACCTCCGACAGACAGTTTTTCTTTAACACGTATTGTTCTCAAATGAGCCAACTTTACATTACATTATAAATACTTTTTGGTAATTTGAGATTGAAAATACCTACCTTAAATGAAGCGATCGCTGCACAGGCGTGTGTGTATTTCGGTTGGGCACCGTCCATCATATTTAATTGCAGAAATCCATCGATATTTTCTGGTCTTTTCAGCTGGTATTCCAGAGAATGATCTCTTTGAATATCTGTCTCATCTGTTGTGACAACCAACAGTACAATAGGTCTCTGGTATTGTAAATATTATCCTCTGGTTCAAAATCTCCCACAATGTCGAGCAACTCTGTTTGACCAGCAATATGACGCCGTGAAAATGGTGATATCACGTCCACGAGCTCTACAGCCAAGGTAGAGACTTGGCACCTACGATGGGCTGGTGTTCGAATGTAGATGAACTTTCTATCCTGAAATGAAATTGGAAATAATAAATTAATGCCGAATTACAGCTATTGCCACCGTAATGGTCCCAATTGAGAAATGTTAAAATAAATACAACTGGAGGAAACTATTGCATGACCAACACCAAGTAAGTAGCCTACTACTGGTACCCCAGGTATGGGTTGTTTTCACGTGACGTCACCCGTTCTGCTGCTTCGGGCAAATAGCTTACGAAATACCACCAAGACTCCAATTTTCGTGAGCTACAACAACCTAACTACAAAAAATTAGACTGAACTAAGCATTTACGAAGTGTCTTGAGCAGACAAGTGTACAATACCACTGCTCCTCTATCGTGATGTCTTTACGATAGCCTTTTCCCATAATCTTCTTCTCTGTTCACTGAGAATTTGCACTTCATCACCTTGATTAATGATAATTTTAGGCATTTTGGAATAACTAACATCTTTGTTCACCCCAGGTCTGTTTGAGCAACCCACAGCACCGCAAATGGGAATCTTATTAAAAGTTCTTTTAGTCAATGTATGGGTAATGAGCTCAGGGAAATAAAATGGCCGCCGTCAGCTATTTGCCCGAGGCAGCACTACGGGTGACGTCACGTGAAAACAACCCATAACTTACACGTGAGTCCAACTGTGCTTTTTAACATGGGTGTTGTTTATTTCGCTTTTTCCCCTGCCAACCTCTCTACCTCACTTTCTTTTCGTCCTGTCTTGTCGCACCCGCTGACGTCGACACAATCACAATCACACCACACTTGCTGTATACGAGAATTACTATAGCTTAATCTAATAATAAGACGATACTTGCTCTCGAGTTTCACATGAGGCTTCTTTCTTTTTTCCTCCCTCCAGCACAAGTGCCTCAATCAGTTACAGTTTTTTTTTTTTTTTTTGTCAAAGGACTTTCAAGATGAAAGATCAAACGACAACTGTAACCAAAACATTACAGTATACACTTACCGCTTCCAAGCCATGATGTGTAGACATGATCCCGTCCCAAATGGCATTGTAAACAAAAAACACGTGGTCGGCGTGACGTCAATGAAAAGTATTGGCAATGGCGGCATACATAATGTATGCAAAGTACGCAGTCTAGTTTTAATTTTACGTCATTGTTGCAAACGAAGTAGTTGTACGATATACTGTACTTTTTTGTGTGCTCAACGCGGAATGTGCGCAGACATCACATCGCAATTGACCCCTCCGTGGATATTGCGCAATCCGCGTCACTGACCAATCAGAGGCCAGAGATCTGCATAGACCAAAGCCCGTTTTTGCTCCCGCCATTTTCTCAGTCAACATTGCATGGTCCAGTATAGGTTTAGTTAGCGTTTTATCGCGTACTTGGGTTATTTAACAAAAAATATGGTTAAGAGGTGTAGTCACAGACTTTGTAATAGTGACGACAGGTATCCTGAAAGTCTCTTGGTGGAGTTCGATTCGTACCCTTTCCAAAACCGAAGACAGAGTACGAAAAATGCCTTCGATGGATCAAACTTTGTGGAAGACCGCATCATCAACTAAATCCATCTAATATCAACCGGAACACATATGTTTGCACGAAGGTATGCCCTATATTTGATTTTCAATAGATGTCTTGTATAAATGAATTAGAAGTTCTTCGCTAGCATAACAATGCTGCATGTGAACGATTGACACACTTATTCTTTGTTGAGCGATCTTTAGCGATGATCGGACTGCACAAACGTATTGATTTCTTGCTGGCTCGCGGCCAGAAGCTTAACCAGACTGTGTTTGCACGAAGATATGCCCTAAATTAGATTTTTAATACACGTCTCGTATAAATGAATGAGACGTTCTCCGGTGGCATAACAATGCTACGTGTGAACGATTGACACACTTATTCTTTGTTGAGCGATATTTAGCGATGATCGGACTGCACAAACGTAATGATTTCTTGCTGGCTTGCGGCCGAAGCTTAACCAGACTGTGTTTGCACGAAGATATGCCCTAAATTTGATTTTTAATACACGTCCTGTATAAATGAATGAGACGTTCTCCGCTAGCATAACATTGCTACGTGTGAATGATTGAATGAAATCAGAAGCATGGCGTCTCTCTCAGTTAAGAATGTATTGTATTTAGAATCTAGAATATATCGTTGATTTGAATGAAATCAGAAGCATAGAGTCTGTCTCAGTTCAGAATGTATTGTATTGTATTTGCCATTTTTACTGTTTGTCTTACGTGAGCGCACGTGGTGTGACGTCACTTCAGGAGGGGTGGTTAAGTGCCCTGTACGGAGGGGTCAATTGCGCACGCATGGAGCTGAGAGGGAACATTGGAAGCAGATTTCCCTACCACAACACAGGGATGAATTTTACAAGAAAATAATTACCCTAAAACGCCAGCAGAGGGGAAGAAAAGCAACGCAAACAGAAAGCAGATCTCATTGGACCACTTGCTTGCCCAGGAAGCACGACAGATTAAAAAGTAGATTGAAGTGATTAAAATAACATCCATCCATTTTCTTTTGCCGCTTATCCTCACAAGGGTCATGGGGAGTGCTGGAGCCTATCCCAGTTGTCAACGGGCAGGAGGCAGGGTATACCCTGAACTAGTTGCCAGCCAATCAGAGGGCACATCGAGACAAATAGCCGCACTCACAATCACACCGAGGGGCAATTTAGAGTGTCCAATTAAATGTTGCATGTTTTGGGGATGTGGGAGGAATCCGGAGTGCCCGGAGGAAACCCACGCAGGCACGGGGAGAACATACAAACTCCACACAGGCTGGGCCCAGAATTGAACCCAGGACCTCAGACTTGTGAGGCCGAGGCTATCCACCTGATCCATATGTTACATACATATCTGTTCTTCTTTTTTTTTTCTTTCGGCTTGTCCCGTTAGGGGTCGCCACAGCGTGTCATCTTTTCCATTTAAGCCTATCTCGTGCATCCTCCTAACACCCACTGTCCTCATGTCCTCCCTCACAACATCCATCAGCCTTTTCTTTGGTCTTCCTCTCGCTCTTTTGCCTGGCAGCTCCATTCTCAGCACCCTTCTACCAACATACTCCCTCTCACGCCTCTGAACATATCCTAACCATCGAAGTTTCCTCTCTCTCACCTTGTATCCAAAGCATCCAACTTTTGCCGTCCCTCAAATGACCTCATTTCTAATCCTATCCAACCTGTTCACACCAAGCGAGAACCCTAACATCTTCATTTCTGCTACCTCAAGTTCTGCTTCCTGTTGTTTCTTCAGGGCCACCATCTCTAATCCGTACATCATGGCTGGCCTCACCACTGTTTTATAAATTTTGCCCTTCATCCTGGCAGATACTCTTCTGTCATATAGAACACCAGAAAACTTCTGCCAACTGTTCCACCCCACTAGGACGCGTTTCTCCACTTCCTTACCACACTCTCCATTGCTCTGTATTGTTGACCCTAAATATTTGAAGTCCTCCACCCTCGCTATCTCTTCTCCCTGTAGCCTCACTCTTCCCCCTCCACCTTTCTCATTCACGCACATATATTCTGTTTTACTTGGGCTAATCTTCATTCGTCTCCTTTCCAGTGCATGTCTCCATCTTTCTAATTGTTCCTCTGCATGCTCCTTGCTTTCACTGCATATCCCAATGTCATCTGCGAATATCATGTTCCAAGGGGAATCCAGTCTAACCTCGTCTGTCAGCCTATCCATTACTACCGCAAACAGGAAGGGGCTCAGCGCGGAACCCTGATGCAGTTCCACCTCGACCGTAAATTCTTCTGACACACCAACGGCACATCTCATCACTGTTCTGCTACCTTCATACATGTCCTGTACTATTCCAATATATTTCTCGGCCACACCAGACTTGCACATGCAGTACCATAGTTCCTCTCTTGGTACCCAGCTTGAGGGAGGCTACTCTCTTATCTACTGGGGTAAACCCCAATGTATAGGGCCCAAGCCAAGTATACCCACACCTGCTCAGCGTCCCTCCCCGTGGGTAACTCCAGAGTGGAACAGAGTCCAACCCCTCTCAAGAGGAGTGGTACCAGAGCCTAAGCGGTGCATAGAGGCGAGTCCGACTATATCTAGTCGGAACTTCTCAACCTCACGCAGCAACTCGGGCTCCTTCCCTGCCAGAGAGGTGATATTCCGTGTCCCTAGAGCTAGTTTCTGTAGCCGGGGATCGGATTTCCAAGGTCCCCTGCCCAGCTCACATTGCACCCTCTCTCACAGGTGGTGAGCCCATGGGAAGGGGGAGCCATGTTACCCTTTCAGGCTGTGCCCGGTCGAGTCCCATGGGTAGAGACCCGGACACCAAGCACTTGCCTTCGAGCCCCACCTCCAGGCCTGACTCCAGAGGAGGGCCCTGGTGATACACGTTCGGGCAAGGGAAACCAAGATCCAATATTTTCGCTCATCATCGGTGTTTTAGAGTCGTGCTTTGTTTGGCCTCTCACCTCGGACCTTTTTGCCATGGGTGACCCTACCAGGGGCGCAAAGCCCCAGACAACGTAGCTCCTAGGATCATCGAGTCACACAAACCCCTCCACCACAATAAGGTGATGGCTCGAGGAGGGGTTGGTACGTCTCAGGCATCCATTTGTTACCTCAATTCAGATTCAACTGATCCATCCTTAACATCAACACCATTCTCAACATTCACCACCTGCTTGGAGAAGATTAGGATGTGGATGAGTTGTCACTTCTATCAACTCAATAGCTCTAAATTTGAAGCCATGTTTATCAGCACTCTTGAATTTACCTCAAGTACCAGTCCCCCAACACATTTTTTACTTTTTAACTGACTGTACTTTTGAGTTTTAACTTCAACTTGTACAATTTTCAGATGTTACGGAAAGAAAAGCATGTTATACAATATCCAATTCCAGACAGATTATTATTTTTTAGTTTTTTCATCTCCTGCTCTCATCCAGTGCAGGCACATTTTTTTCTTTTGCTCCCTCAGCTTTCTTCCCTTCTGCCTTGATTTTCTGGCTGATAAGCTTGTTTTTCTTCTTTCCCAAAATTATGAGACTCTTGGATGTGGTATTGGACTTAATGTAGTCTCAGTCATTGCCATTTTCCAGTATTGTTCGGTAGCCTTTCGTTATTACATCACTATAGCCTGGTACTTAGCACAAGGCTGCTATTAGCAAAAAGACGAGAAACATGATGCCTGCCTTTGTTACTGAAGACCGTCATTAACTGCTACAAAAGGTGGCAGTCATAGAAATTAAAATTCACCACCTTGAAGTGTCTGGGTATGAATTCATTCTACCGACGCCTCACTGGTGAACACGAACCTGTTCTCTGGTGTGGCTGGTCAGACTGATGTCCTAATAATGGTAGCCTCTCCCGCATCTAGGACAGATGACTCCAGTTGCTGGACTATCTGCCTGGGGTGAAGCATTTCTTCTGTGTCTCTGTTTCTGAGATTTAGGGAAGGGTTCTCTCAAAGTTTGACAGCCTCTCTTTCACAGCAAGTCTCCAAGCCAGTTGGTCATAGGCAGTGGCCTCCCAGGTGTCCACATTAATTTCAAGGGTTTTCAGGTCTCTCTCTCAGACATCCTTCAAGCAGAGTTTGGGCTTCCTATGGGACTGATTTGTTGTGTCATCTCTCCATAGAGTAGGTACTTTGGAATTCTTCTGTCCTCTCTATGCAAGACATGGCCAAGTCAGCACAGACGCCTCTGTTAAGCAAACTATACATGCTGGGAACCATGGTTTTGTCCAGTACGCTGGTGTTTTTCACCTTGTCCTGCCAGGTGATGCCCAGGATGCAGCGGTGACAGTGGATGTGGAAGGCGCTCATTTGTGTTCCTATTTGCCTCTCATTGTCCATGCCTCACTTCCATGGAGGAGAGTGCTATCGACACAGGGATTATACTCTTGGACTTTTTTGTGCTCTGTCAACTTGGCATTTGTCCAAACTCTCTTGTTGAGTATAGGCATTTTAGTCATAGCTTTGCTGATGTCTGTCTAGCTCTGTCTCGAGAGAGCGAGTCAGAGATGTAGAGCCCAAGTATTCAAAGTCATCAACAACTTCCAGGGCTTGGTCAGAGAGTCTAATGTTGAATGGAGATCCTGTAACCGGCCCCATGACATGCGTTTTCTTATGGCTGATTGTCAACCTGAGATCTCGCATGTCTGGCTGAGTCGGTCCGTGAGCTCCTTCCCGTATGGGCGATGATTGCTGTGTCGCCTTCAAAAAGGAGATCACGAAGGCATTTGTACTGCACCTTGGACTTGGGCTTGAGCCGGGAGGGATTATCGCGTTTACCGTCTGATCTAGTTTGAAGATAAGATTCCGTCAGTTGCTCATCTGAAGGCGTGCTTCAGCAGGTCAGTAAAAAGTATTCTGAACAGTATCAGAGCCAGGACACAGCCCTGTTTCACACCGCTCTTGATCTTGAAAGTCTCTGAGATCGATCCATTGAAGAGGACGCTGCCAGTCATGTCGTTGTGGAAGGATTTGATGATGTTCAGCAGCTCAGGTGGGCACCCTATTTTGGGGAGAATCTTGAAGAGGCCATCCCTGCTGACTGTATCTAAGACCTTCTTCAGGTTTACAAAAGCTACAAAGAGCAGCAATCTTTACTCTCTGCATTACTCCTGTAGCTGTCTAAAGGAGAAGATCATGTTGATGGTGGACCTCTCGGCACGATTGCCAGACTGAGATACGGGGTGGATTCTCTCTGAAAGCATCTGGAGTCTCCAGTGCAACTCCAACAAACAGGTTCCCAACAATGCTCAAGAGGGAGATGTCACAGTAGTTGTTACAGTCACACCCGTCACCTTTGTTCTTGTATAACGTGACGATGTTGGCATTCTTGCAGTTGTTCGAGCATGGTTTTCAGTCCAGCTCTCCCAGTATTGGCATGCACTCAGCAGCGTTGAGGGCATCTTCTGAAACGATGTCCCTTGTGTCGAGCCTGGAGTAATAATCAACCCAATGTTCCTTTTGTTTTGCTCAGTCCTTTAGGATGTCACCGGAAGAGGATTTAAGAGGGGCTGTTTTCTTTTTTGTTGGCCCAAAAGCCTGTTTGGTGCCATCATACATTCCCTTGATGTTGCCAGTGTCAGCTGCAATCTGGATCTTGGGGCAGAGCTGAAGCCAATAGACATTGGCACACTACTATGCAATCTATTGGACTTTTTGGGTTCTGTCCACTGGGGCTAATTTTCTAGGCAGACATCGCAGCCCTCTTGGCTTCAACTGCACTATATCCATTGCGTAAGTTTCAAACCAGTCTGCTGATATTTTTTATTTGCTTTCCGAACGTCGACATTGCTGAGGTGTACACAACGTCCCACATAAATTCCCAGCTTTCCTTGGCTTTGTTGCTCTGCTGGCCTGTTTGACACTTTACCAGGGGTGTGACAAATTCTGAAACCTTAATTGGATTTTGTGTGTTGCAGTGTTGATGTGGGACTGCCAGCTTTCTTTCAGCAATAGATTCTTCAGGTCTGCAGTTTCACCTTGCTGCACACTCATGAGAGGTCTGTATCGTAGCACTCAGCAGTCTGGTAGCTGCGGATGAGCTTGACACATGGTAGGCTGTGACGTATGATAAGAACCAGATCAAGTTTGTTCCTCTGCTTGGACCTGGGGCAACTCCAGTAGTCTTAATGTTGCGGCTTGGTGTTGAAAACGGTGTTTTTGACTCAGAGGTCATGATGGCAGCAGAGTTCAAGCAGACACTGTCCGTTTTCATTCATACGTCTAACACCAAAGTGACCCCAGACAGGAGTGCTAAGTTGTATATGTAAGAGCCAGTATATGTCAGAATCATTCTGATGGCAGAGCTGAGGTCATCATAGAATTTTTTTTTGTCTGTGTGGGTTGGGGCATAAGCACTCATGAAACTGACTGATCCGGGTGATGGATCTCACCAGGCTGTTTCTGACTGCAAAGCCAACACCGTATTAACCTGGTCTTGACTGGTGACTTGCCCTGCCAGAAGAAAGTGATGTCTTTTTCTCTCACAGAGCCTAATCCAGGGACTCTGGTTTCTTGGAGAGCAACAATGTCCATCTCCAGCTTGCTTAGCTCCCAGTCGATGACAGGTGTTTTATGGTATCACTAATGTCTTGGAGATTGTCTGAGAAACCTGGTGTCATTGTTGGAACGTTCCAAGTCCCCAGCTTCAGGGCAACAAAATTCTTTGCTCTTCTCTTTCAGTTTGTTTTCTTATTGCTTGGTGCACAGGTGATGATCCGCTTGTTGTTTTCCTACTAGACCCCGCGCACCCAGTGAGGTTAATGGACTGTGGCAAGGCAGTAGTAGCAGTAGCAAGCGGTTGCTACCCAATGAGGCGGGATGGGCTCTCCTATCGTTGGAAGCAACCCCTGGCATCCAACTTTATGCCAATCGACAAGAGGACTTATAACCGGCAGACTGCTGCTTCCCGTGTTTGGTTAATGCAATATAGTGAAGCTGGAGTGTCCTCTTCAGTGGGCATGTCCCTGGGTAGAAGTGTATGGAGAACAGCCTGTTACTCACCCAGTAGGTCACCCCTGTCCACATTGCCAGAATGATTCATTGGCAAGAACACATGGTTTCTGGGCCGTCGCAGGAGTTCCAAGTACAGTGACGAAAGGCCTTAAGTACACTGGCTACAGATTTTTTGTCAGGATTTACTCCCTTAGATTTCTTCTATCACGAGATTACTGGAGGCAGTAGAGCTATTTCCTCATAGCTGGGGGTTTGTTTCGTTTGGCACCTGAGCGTATCCAGATGCCAGTGGGCCTGCATGCCACATGTCTGGGGTCCAAACCTCCTCCGAGTCCTTGCCAGTTCTGCCCGAGTCTGTGAGGTACTCAGTTGCCCAGGTAATGGTGCAGTGGAACCAGTGAAGCATAGGTCTTGTGGTGAAGAAGTTATGTACTGTCAGAGGAAGACATACGCACTTGGTTCCCTTTTTGCATAAATACTAGCCAGTGGTGTGATTTGGAAGCCAGAAGTGATGAGCATTACTCTACAACAAATACATTACACACATCACACAACCTTTGCCACCTATTATTAACTATTCTTAAATAAACAATGTAACCCATTTATATAAGATATTCTTTAATAGTGTTCTCCCTATTTAAAGGGTCTATTATAGAGCTTAAAGTCACTGATGGTGTAGTGGTACACACGCCTGACTTTGGTGCGAGCAGGATGGGATTGATTCCCGCTCAGTGATGGTGTTGATATCAGCCCTGCGACTGACTGGTAATCAGTTCAGGGTCTAGTCTGCCATTCGCCCAATGCTAGCTGGGATAGGCTCTGGCTCTCCCATGACCCTTGTGGGGATAAGTGGCTTGGATAATGAATGAACAAATGAATGAATGAATTAATGAATTAATTAATTAATGAAAATACAGTCTGCTGTTGGAACAGTACGAACTTTGAAAGACCGGTCCGAGAGGCCTTGGTTAGACAAGAGAGCCCAACATTGAATAGCTCCCCTCGGGACCTTGATTCAAGATAACAGCCAAGAGCTTAAGGGGCCTTGATTGGCCAGATGTGGTTATACCTGGAAACATCTGGTAGGGTGCTTTGTAGTTGATACGCTGGAAGGTCATTGTCAGAATGATTGGCGATAAACCTAAGAACATTGAGGTAATTAAAAAGAGGTAAACTAGCCTTGGCTTAGAGTATCTCCTTGTAGACATACAACAATGGTGCAAGCTTGGGAGGAACTTGTCTGAGGTAATCACAGACAAGAGGTGGAGTTTTGAAAAGAAGGTGGGCAAGTCCGTAACTGAAATATATATGTGCACACGTATGCAATATTTGTTCAACTTTTTTCGTTGTCCTGACAAGATTTGCTCCTGTTTCTTCGAGCTCTCACAAAGATTTCAACTGCTCAGCTCTAACTTCTGTTTTTCTGTTTTTTGCTCCGGTCTTTGTCCAAATCTTGGTAAAAAATTTTCTAAATACTTAGTAAGCTACTCCCCAACCCAAGTTTGTTGATTGACCTCCACTTAAAGAAGAAGAAGCCAGAGGAAAGAAGCAGGGTTTACAATGGCCTGGAGATGGTGCAGCTCTTCAGCAAGGATGTTTTTGGAACACTTTATGACCTCCGCTGGGATAGAGTTTTTGCCAGTGGTGAGGGAGACCAAGTCATCTTGGAGTTGTTTGAGGATTGGTTCACTGTCCAGCTCCTCCCACACAGGCTGAGGCTCAACAGCGTTGAGGGTGTCTTCTGAGACGATGTTCTCTCTAGTGTGGAGATCAAAAAAATGCCCAACCCAGCTAACTTTGGGCAGGAGGTGGGGTACACTCTGATCTGGTTGCCAGCCAATTGGAGAGTGCAGAATCAGCTTTTTCCAAAGTGCTATATAATATAAGGTTGAATATTGACTCAGGAAATGGGTCAATTCTGGTCTTGTTGGATCTAAGTCAGGCTTTTTGTACAGTAAATCATAATACACTGCTGAATAGGGTGGAAACATGGTTCAGATCCCATCTGGAGAAAAAGTTGGTTGTTTTGTAATCACTGGAAGTGTTCAGGTGGAGTAGCGCTCATTACCTCATATGCACAGTCACATAGTGAGAATAAAGGCTTTCAAATGATTTGATTTGATTTGAAAAACAAATAAACTTAGGAGAAGCAAAAACAACAAAAAAACAGAAAAATAATTGTTGAAAAAAAAACGGATATATGGCAGCCAGAGCACAAAGCTCCTGCTTATTGTTGCATCCTTGCGATCCTAATGAACCCAGCTGTGCCAAACCCTCACACCTGCAGCCACTCAAGCTTACAAAAAGGTGTTATTAAACATACATTATTTGTGCATTCATTGTTGTATTCTCACCACTCTGCATGATCTATCTATCTATCTATCTATCTATCTATCTATCTATCTATCTATCTATCTATCTCTATCTATCTATCTATCTATCTATCTATCTATCTATCTATCTATCTATCTATCTATCTATCTATCTATCTATCTATCTATCTATCTATCTATCTATCTATCTGTTGACCAATACTGTCATGATCCTGCCGGTCCAGCCCTGGCTGCGCGGTTGCCCACGCGGTCGCTCTGATTGGGAGGCACACACCTGCGCCTCATGCCGGCTGATTGGCCCTGGTGTATATAGGACCATGGGGACGACTGGTCCGGCGCCAGATTGCTGCGGTTCATGCCCCGTTCCAGCACTCCTGTATCTCTGATCGTTTTCCCGTGTGTACCGAACTCCGCCTGTTCTCCGACTGACCCCGTAAGCCTAACTCCTTTGATACTCCTGCCTGCTTTGATCGATCTCCCGTGTACCGACTCCTGCCTGCCCGCGCACCTGCTCTCCACGCTAACTGCCTGTCCGATCCCCAACCCTGGAATAAAAAAAACGTTTTTCCCGAATTACGCCTGTGTCTCCCGACTCCTGGTCCTACCTCCGTCTCGATGGGTCATGACAGAACAATCTGGCCAAAACAGGACCCAGCAGGAAAGACCCGGCCGGGACCCATGCAAGGTAGACCGACTGCCGGAGCACCAAGCCTGTCCGATCCAGGTAGGCTCCATGACGTTCTCTGCTTCCGTGTCACACGCTCCGCCGGCAAGCTATGAATACGTCCCGACCACGACCCATCCAGCACCTCACATCCTGTTAGACTGGTTTTTTGGACTACGAGGAGGACCATGATTTATATGACCGGCTGCCTGACTACGACTCAGATTATTTCGACTATGAATCTCTTTGCCGGATACTTAATGCCAGTCAGTTCACTTCACCTCCCCGTGCTTCCAGCTCCCGAGCGTTTTCCCCCGGTAGGTCCGAGTCCACCAATCCGTTTGAGGGAACCCGCTTGGCCATCTACCCGGGACCTACGCGTGGCGGCCAGAGGAGACGCCCAGGCCGGGCGCTCTCTTGTGCCTCCCGCTGCGTGGCAACAAAGACGTCATCCTCGTCCACCCACTCCTCACCGGCAACGGTTAAACCAGCAAGCCCGCAGCTGGGGGCAAAGCTTCCAGAGGGAGGAGGGGCCGCCAAATCACGAGGTGTTCTGCCGCGAAATGTGGGCGGAGTTAGAGCGGCAGAGCGCCAAACTGGTGGCTCTCACGGCAAGGATTAGAGAACCAGCCGAGCTACGCTGACATCACGACTGCGACGGACTCGTTACTTACTTTTGCTCACGCAGCGCTCCAAGCAAGGCTCATGCCGCTGTCGCAACGGATCTGCTGCCGAGACACGCCCACGTTGCAGTTTTGACTGACTCGTTTCTGACTTTTGCTCACGCGGCAGTAGCAACTGATCCACTACCAAGCCAAGTGCACGTTGCAGTGGGAACGGATCCGCCACCTTGACATTCCCACGTCGCTGTGGGAACGGATCCGCCACCTTGCCATTCCCACATCGCTGTGGGAACGGATCCGCCACCTCGCCACGCCCCCGTCGCAGTTTTGGTTGTTTCACTGCAGGCTCACGCGGCGATGGCCACTGATCCGCTGCCGAGCAGAGCTCACGCGGCAGTGGAGACCGCCGCTGCCTCACGTTGCTGTCCAGGAGGTGGCGACGTCTCCGCAGCCACTTCTCGTCCATGTCCAGGAGTACCGGTGGCGACCGGTCCGCGGCCGCCCCACGCTCCTGGTTCGTCGACGACCGGTCGGCGGTCGCCCCCCATTCCTGCTCCAACGGCGACTGGCACGCCCATACGTTCCCGTCCAGGAGGAGGTGGCGATGGTTGCACCGCTGCCTTCTCACATTCCCGTCCAGGAGGAGGTGGCGATGTCACCGCCACCTCATGTTGCCATCCAGGAGGAGGTGGTGATGCCGCCGCCTCACGTTGCTGTCCAAGAGGAGGTGGTGATGCCCCTGCTG